>NW_006293088.1:2757521-2763654 GCF_000327345.1 Myotis davidii | reverse complement strand
GACGGGCGGGAGTGAACCTCAAACCCAGGAATGTGCCCTTGACTGGGAATCCAACCTGCGACCCTTCTGGGCGGGGGCAAAGGAAATTCCAGGACGTGTGGAGTGGGGAAGCTGAGACAGAGAGTTAAACATCAGTTTGTGTCTATCTACTAAAGCCTATCTTCCTTAAACTAAGGACGCTTAAAAGTAAATGGTTTGCATTTCTCCTCTCCAGCCCGGGGCGGGGGTGGGGCGGGAGGCGGGGGGGACGCTTAAAAGTAAATGGTTTGCATTTCTCCTCCCCCGCCCGGGGGAAAACAGCTTAAATCACCCTACTCAGGGAGACAGATAACAGAAATCCAATTAAGCGCCATTTGCCAACCACACCCAAGGACAGGCCAACTAAGAGAATAAATCTCATTTTGGTCCATCAGCATAAAGCCCAGGAATATTTTCATTGACCCTCCGCTAAGACCTCTCCTAAATCTCAGCCTTTAAAACCCCGAAACCGAAGTTCCAAGCGCGCTGTCCAGGGAGCACGCCTGTGCCATTCCCTTCTCCTCCCCCCTCAGCATGCATCCCCTAACCTCTAAGGGACCCCAGGAGACTCGCAACCAAGGAGCAGCCGGCAGCGGGGATGATGCTCAACCAACTGAGGACACTGGCCAGGGCCATCACCACATCCCTTTCTAACCCAGCCAGGAGATGTTCCCCAATTTTAAGGACTAGTGTTAAGGATTAGATTTTGCTCGTTCAGATAATCCGGGATAGTCTCCCCATCTCAAAGTCCACGCCGGTGATGTTATAATTTATAATACATGGAAATATATATATTTGGTTCTTGGTCCAGGTTCCTGGCACAGAGCTCCTAGCACCCTCAGAATTTCCCAATGAGAAGAGAAATAAAGGCATCTTTGTTATGTGAATGAAGTGGATTTTGCCCCTAGGACCTAGGCCAATGATGGCCTTTTGAGCTCGGTGTGCCAGCATTTTGAAAAACCCTAACTTAACTCTGGTGCCATGTCACATATAGAAATTTTTTGATATTTACAACCATAGTAAAACAAAGACTTATATTTTTGATATTTATTTTATACTAGAAACCCAGTGCATGAAATTCATGCATGGTTAGGGTCCCTAGGCCTGGCCGGCAATCAACGCCGATTGGTGCCTTCTGGCTGCCAGCCGGGGGCCTCCCTTCATTCCACACCACCCCCTGGTGGTCAGCACACGTCATAGCAAGCGATCAAACTCGGTCGAACTCCCAAGATGGCACTTGGCATATTAGCCTTTTATATATATAGATATTTAAATGCCATTTAACAAAGAAAAATCAACCAAAATAATGAGTTTGGGTGTCACCTCTGACACGTGTGTCATAGGTTCGCCATCACTGGTCCTAGGGGCCTAGGTCACCTGAGGATGGGGAAAGGACAACCAATCAAGTGAGTACTGAGTTGGAATTTTCCTCTGGGAGGAGAGAGGGGCTAGGGATTGAGTTCAATCATCAATGACCAATAATGTAATCAATAATTCCTTCAGGAAAACCCAAAAGAATGGGGTTCTGGGAGCATCCGGTTGGTGAATACATAGAGATTTGGGGAGAGTGGTGCACTCAGAGCTGGGAAGCTCCTCGTCCCTTTGTTAGGGTCAAAAAATAGAATATTGAGGACTCACTATAATTGTAAGAAATATAAACCATGCTCTGGTATCTGTGATAATTCTGATTAGAGGAAGCACGTTCTCACCTGGCTGAGAGCTGTGCGCCCTGGGACAGGGGAGCTCACATCGGAATTCAGTCCAGCCTCCTTTCCGGAGAGCCTCTCATTACAGAAAGATTTACAACCCCGTGGCTGAGACAATCTAGTCCAGGAGATAACTGCTCTTTGCAACGCCAGCCCCTATTGCCTGTAATCTAGTCCGGGGTGCCTGGAGGTGCCCGCATGACTTGTAACCTGTAGTGGTTGTACCCTGACTACTTTCCCAGGCCTGTAATTCCTACTCTCTCATGTCATCTTTGTCCTTCTACCCGATATTAGGAGTTGGCTTCTGGAGAGAGGCAGAGCGGATGTTTGTGGCTGACCTGCTGCTCCCCCACGCTGCCGGCAGGATTGGAATAAACGCTCATATATACTTCAACCCTGTCTCTGCTTCACTGGCTCAAGTAGTGACAGGCAGCCCGGATCCCTGGGTTGTCAGGCTCCACCTTCCCACATACCTTGCCTAGGCATCTCTTTCATCTGGCTGGTCCTGAGTTGTTTTCTCTGTCAAATCAAATCAGGAGGCTTTGGCTAGAAACGAATGACAAAGATTTTTTCCCAAGGGATTTGCAAATAGGAAATATAATTAGGCCACGCCCAGAGTGTTCCAAAGAAGCAGTTCTGCCTGCTTAGCCTCTGGGTGGGTGTGAGAGGCTGGTCTTCCAGAAGTCTGTGGTCTCTAGATAATAGATGTGGTGATCAGATTACCTGTGAGGTCCATAATCTGATCATAAATTCCTACCCGGGCAGGTCATGGTGAGTCGTCAGGCCCGACTCCTATAACTTTTTAGTAAAAGGTTTGTCTTGCTTGTAAGCGATCCCATGTGTCCATTGTTTCTGTGCATCTAGATTAACTCAACTTTGAAATAAACCGCAAGCACCCTTAAACTCGGCTGGTGTGGCTCAGTGGTTGAGCTTTGACCTATGAACCAGAAGATCATGGTTTGATTCCTGGTTGGGGCACGTGCAATGCCCCGGTTGCAGGCTCCGTCCCCAGTGTGGGGTGTGCAGGAGGCAGCCGATCCATGATTCTCTCTCATCGTCGATGTTTCTATCTCTCCCTCTCTCTCCGAAATTAAAAAGAAGAGAGAGAGAAAGATAAAGAAAAGAGAGAGCACAGCATCTGGTTAACTATCCCGAAACCCACTCCCCACCCTGCTCTCTTCAACCTTCATGTATTCTTCCTTCCCTTCCCTTCTTAATTCCAAATGCATGTAAGAAATTGCAAATAAGTCCTCAGGCTCATTAAAGTACAATTCAATCTATTCCTCGTGCTTCAGCCCATTTGGTTTTGTGAACTTGACCCTACAGATTCCATTTTCAGTCAGCTTAGCTGTACTGAGTTGGTCTTGTTTTATTACTCACTCCTCACCTTTAATAATAAATTGGCGACCTATGAAGTAACATGTTTCTCTGAACCCTGTGAGCTGCTCTAGCAAATTAATCGAACCCAAGGAGAGGGTTGTGGGAACCTCTAATATACAGAAGCTCAGTGACAACCTGGGATATATATATATTGATGTCAGAGAGGAAGGAAGAGGGAGAGAGAGAGAGAGAAACATCAATGATGAGAGAGAATCATGGCTCGGCTGCCTCCTGCACGCCCCCTAGTGGGGATCAAGCCTGCGACCCAGTGTGGGTGGGGGTAGTAGTCTTGTAGGAGAGCCCAACGCCCCCTAGTGGGGATCAAGCCTGCGACCCAGTGGGGGTGGGGGTAGTAGTCTTGTAGGAGAGCCCATAACCTGTGGGGTCTGACACTATCTCCAGGTACTATCTCCAGGTAGACAGTGTCTGAACGGAGTTAATTGCTTGGTTGAGTGGGGGAAAACACAGCTTTGATGTCAGAATCAAAATACAGTACAGTGGGGCCTTGACTTACGAGTTTAATTTGTTCTGTGCCGGAGCTCGGAATTACTCGTAAGTCAAATCATAAAGGGAACGAGTGAGACACGTGATGCTGGGCTGATGTTGTGGCGTTCACTGTGACGTTCGCTGCACCAACTAGCGGTTGGGTATCTGAAGCTGGCTCGTAACCCGAATTTTAGCTTGCAACTCAAAGCAAAAAATCGGCCGAGAGACGGCTCGTATCTCGAAAAGCTCATTAGTCGGGACACTCGTAAGTCAAGGCCCCACTGTACTCTAATTTTTTTTTAAGTTGGTTTTAGAGAAATAGAGGAAGGGAGGGGAAAGAGAGAGAGATATCAATGGGCTGCCTCCTGCATGCCCCCTGCTGGGGATGGAGCCTGCAACCGGACAAGTGCCCTGACCCCTGACGGAGAATCCAACCCGTGACCTTTGGTGCATGGGATGCCGCTTAACCAACTGAGCCACACCAGCAGTTACTTCTTACTCGTGGTAGTCATACTGTTTCCATTTAATGAAACAAGATCAATTTTCTTCGTTAAGTATTTTTCTTTTTCAGTTGATTGGACTTACTTTTTAAAAAATATATTTTATTGATTTTTTTTACAGAGAGGAAGGGAGAGGGATAGAGAGTTAGAAACATTGATGAGAGAGAAACATCAATCAGCTGCCTCCTGCACCACCCCGCTCCCCACTGGGGATGTGCCCACAACCAAGGTACATGCCCTTGACTGGAATCGAACCTGGGACCCTTCAGTCCTCAGGCCAACGCTCTACCCACTAAGCCAAACCGGCCAGGGCGTAAAGGATGCTGTAGACTGTGTCCTCCCCAAATCCATATTTTGAAACCTGCCCCCCAGTGTGATGACATTAGGAGGTGTGTGTGTGGGGGGGGGGTCTTTGGGAGGTGATTAGATCATGAGGTGGGAGCCTTATAACAGAGACCCCCAAAGAGCCCCCTTGTCCCAGAATAAAAGACAGCTTCTACGAACCAGTAAGCAGGCCTTCACCAGAAGCCAAATCTGCAGATGCCTTGACCTTGGACTCCCCAACACCCAGAACCATGAGGGAAAAAAATGCCTTTTGTTTAGGTCACCCAGACGAAGGGCATGTTACAGACAGAGCATCCCATAAACGCTCAGGTAGAAAAACACACAACGCAACCCAACTGGTGGTAAGGACTGAGGCTTGGGAACTGAGGGCTGGACGAGAAGGTTCTAAGGCCTGTCCCAAGATGGGAAGCGGCTGAAGGCGGAAGAAACGGTGTCTGTTTGGTCGGAGGCCTGCCTCCCGAAGACCCAACAACAACCTTGTTGACATGACCCTGTGGCTCACAGTAATGCCTCGCTGCCCCAGGCCAGTTCCTGTGGTTCCCGGGAGGACAGGACATCGCTCAGCGGATCCGGATCCGGGAAATAGAAAAGGTCTGGTCCTTGGATGGGGAACTACATCCGGGAAGAGGCTGCCAAAAACAGCTCCTCCTGCGGCCGCTCACCAACCAGGCTAGACCAGATGCGGTAGCAGCAGCGGTGGCCTCCGCCGAAGACCCCGCGGACCGGAGAGCCAGCGCCCAAATCATGGGCCCTGAGACAGAGCTGGACGCCAGTTCAGGTAGGAGGTGGCAGCGGCTGCCTTGGCCCCGAAGGTGCTGGGAGGAGAGGGGCAGAGCCCTGCTGAGGGTGCTGGGAGGGGAGGGCAGAGCACAGCGACCCTCCCTTTGGGCGGCCAGGGTTTGCAAGCTGGGGATGGACTTCGCGTTTGTTTCTTGTGTCAACCAGCCTAGCAGAACAGAAGCCTCCTGTTAGCCGGTGTTGTGGGGACGAGCACACAGTGCAGAGAATGGAGTGTTTATTATTAGGGTAACTCGAAACATCACTTCTTGAAGAGCCCCGGCTTTCGCTTCAGAGACACCTGCTCTTGCACTTGCTTCATTGATACGCAGACGGATTGGTTCACAGCTGCTTCTCCCTGCGCTGGGCTCTGTGCTGGGAGGGCACAGAGCAGGAATCCTCGGGGCAAAGGGGACCAGGCACTGAAGGTGTTCTCTGAGGTTCTGGTCTGATGTGGGGAGGGGGAGGGCCACATGGTGCTCCCTGAGGGCCTCAGGCCCCACCCCAGACCCACCCTTCCAGAATCTGCAGGTGGACAAGATGCCGGGCCATCCGTGTGCACATAAAGACGGGAAGCTCCCAGGAAGTGGTCCCTG
This sequence comes from Myotis davidii, assembly GCF_000327345.1. Taxonomy (NCBI): domain Eukaryota; kingdom Metazoa; phylum Chordata; class Mammalia; order Chiroptera; family Vespertilionidae; genus Myotis; species Myotis davidii. The sequence continues at coordinate 2,757,846 of NW_006293088.1, read as the reverse complement.
CTTCTGGGAGGCAGCTGGCTGAGCAGGGGAAGCAGGATGTAGTCAGGTCTCTCTGAGGCTGAAGTTCAGGCCCTTAGACACCACTCTTGCCATGTACGTGTGTCAGTGCCTGCGGGATGAATGAACGTGTGGTTCAACAGACGAATGAACACGTGGTTCAACAGATGAATGAACAGAACCACATCTCTGTGCTAACACAACCTTTGGTCTTTGCCTGCCTTCTAGGTGGGAAGCCGGCCCACCATCAGAAGGCCGTGCCCGCAGCTCACCAGCAGAAGGCCGTGCCCGCAGCTCACCAGCAGCAGGCCGTGCCCCCAGCTCCCCT
>NW_006293088.1:2752664-2757140 GCF_000327345.1 Myotis davidii | reverse complement strand
TCGATGTTTCTCTCTCATCGATGTTTCTAGCTCTCTGTCCCTCTCCCTTCCTCTCTGTAAAAACTCAATAAAATTTATAAAAAACAACAACAACAACAAAAACCCTGTGGTACATTCACCATGGAATGCTATTCAGCAGTAAAAAAAAGAAGGATCTCTTGCCCTTTGAGACAGAATGGAGGGACCTGGGGAGTATTACGCTAAGCGAGATAAGCCAGTCAGAGAAAGACAAGTATCACATGATCTCACTCAGATGTGGAATCTAATGAACAAAATAAATTGATGAACAAAATAGATCCAGAGACGTAGAAGCATGGAAGGGACTGTGAAATTTCAGAGGGAAGGCAGGGGTGGGTAGGTGGATGGGAAGAGATCAACTAAAGAACTTGTATGTATATGTATAACCTATGGACACAGACAATAGGGTGGTGAAGGCCTGGGGCAGGGGACTGGGTCAGTGGGGGAGTGAGGGGGACATATGTAATACTTTCAACATTAAAGATGTAATTAAAAAATAAATAAAAAGCGAGAAGGAGCGAGCACTGTGAGCCACCCTCCCAGGGCCACCGGGCTGGCATCTTACCCCAGGCAGACCAGAAAGGCGCCAGGACGCCCCAGCGCACACGCTGGCTGCTGTTGTCTTGGCTCACGTACAAGTGTACGGGTCACCCAAGGGCACGAGACCCAGCAGAACTTAGGTGGGGTCTGGCAACCCGAGTGAATAAAGGGAACTGGCTCCTCAAGAGGGAGCGGGAGTGTGCAAAAGGGAGGGGAGCATCATATTTGAACAAATAAAGTAAGATAGTATTTATTGAGCATCTACTGCATATCAGGTTCATGCTGTCCCCCTAGAAACACACAAAAAAGGGGGGCTTCTGCTCCATAGGGCAGTCAGGTTCCCCAGCAGGAAGTGCAGTGTGGTCACTGATGCGTGTGAGGGTAAATGTAGGTCTAAGAGGAAGTGTCTCAAGGCTCTCAGATTAAAATGGCTGAATGTTCATTTATTTATTCATTGACTGTTTTTACCAGGTTCCCACAAACATTAGTAGCTAACATGTATCGACCATTTGCTCTGTGCCAGGGAAACAACATCGTCGTTGTGCCAGTATGGGGATGCACTATTTTTGTACCCATTTCACAGATTAGGGAACTGAGGCACAGAAAGGTTGAGGGACTGACTCAAGTCCCCATGGACTAGTATAGTTGGGATGAGAACCTGTGTTTCTCTCTCTCCCCCTCTCCCTTCCTCTGTCTCTAGAATCAATAATTAATAATAATAATAACCCCCAAGTTATACCAGTTAAAAAAGAGAAGGCCTGGTGCTCAAGTTCTTGCTCCTAACCATAGGGTCAATGGCCTCTCATCCTAGTAAGGTCTCTTAGGCAGAGGGGATTCAGAGAGAAGAAACTTAACCCTGTCCCGGAGCTCACAGCCTGGTGGGGCAGTCAAGAAAGGTGACTATTAATTGCCATAGCTCCTGATAAATGCAACAATAGGGCACACAGAATGCTGTTGGGGCTGGAGGAGGGTGCCCAGTTCACTTTGGGAGAGGAAATCAGGGAAGGCTTCCTGCAGGAAGTAACATCTAAGCTAAAATCGGACCAGTGAGTGAAACATACAAAGGCAAGGAGGAAGGGGTGGGAAGTGTTCCAGGAAGGAGGACCTGGAGCATACAACCAGTCTGGCTGGGGTATTCATTCATTCATTCACCAAGTATTTACTGGGCATCTACTGGGTGCCAGGCTCTCTGCTAGGAGCTGGGACGGAGCAGTGACAAAACAGATGGGGTCCCACCACAGAGGCGCTCCTTCTCCAGCAAAGCCCACACATGAAACGGGCAGAGAGGCCAGAGAAGTGGCAGGGGCCACATTATGTGGGGCCTTGCAGGTCACAGTGAGGTCTTTCGATTTTATTCTGAGATGGGACCACTGGAAATGGTGAGCAGAGTGACATGACCAGACTTACCTTTTAAAAAATGTCCTCTAGCCCCACCAGTGTGGCTCAGTGGTTTAGCACCGACCCAGGAACCAAGAGGTCGCTGGTTCAATTACCGGCCAGGGCACATGCCCTGGTTGCAGGCTTGATCCCCAGTATCATGCAGGAGGCAGCTTATCTATGATGTTCCTCTTTCATCGATGTCTCTATCCCTTTCCCTTCCTCTATTTCTAAAAATCAATAAAAACATGGTTTAAAAATAAATAAATAAATAAAATTTTCCTCTAGTTCTTGTACTGGGATCAGAAACTTGAGGAAGCTGCCCCTTAATTCAGGCAAGGAGGGATGGTTTGACCTAGAGAGGTGGTGACAGAATAACCTGGACAACATAGGTCCCTTCCTCTCTTCTCCTAGCTAAGAATCAGTGGGCCAAAATAAAAGAAAACAAAGCAAAACAAAAACAAAAATGAAGAGCCCAGAGACAACTGACCAAGGGAATTTGAGGAAAAGCGTGAAGCCTTTGGCTGCACATCTACCTTTTCACCAGCAGGTGTCGCCCTATCATCAGCCTGGAGGGCACCTGGCCTGTCTGGCTGGGGAAGGTGGGAAGTGCTGGGCAGGGAGCCCAGGGGGCAGGGGCTCAGCGGGGGTCCATGTATTCAGAAGCCAGACTTTCATTCTAACCAATACCCCTTTCATCTGCAATAATGGCTATTGATGTTTTTAGGTGCACCACCTGCCTCAGGTTCCTTTCACACCAGACCTGTGAGGTGGGTGCAATTTTTATTGCCATTATACAGATGAGGAAACTGAGGCCCAGAGAGAGGAAGTGATGTGCCCGAGGTCACCGACTGAGACAGAGGCAGAGCCCAAATCCAAACCCCAGGCAGTGTGACTACACGCCTGTTGTCACAGCATCGCGACCCCGTGCTATGCTGCAGGCACTCCGTCCACATTTGTTGAATGAGCGAATGAAGAAAGAATGAAGAATTTCCAAGGACCCAGCCTAGGGCCTGGCAGCATGTAGGGAGTGTCTGAGAGGCTGAACAGGTGAATGGGGCCCTCACTGAGATGGGGCACATGGATGGAGAATAGCTCAGTTAGTCTCTTCATCACAGTCCTATGAGGTGCTATTCCATTTTACAGATGAGGAAACTGAGGCTCTGGTAGGTTAAGCAGCTGGTCACACAGCTAGTAAGTGGCAGAGCCAGGCTGGAAATGGAAGTAATTTGGACCTCAGAGCTTTAACAACAGACCATACTGTATGGAGTTACCGAAAACCTGTTGAGGGAATGAACCAATGAATAAATGATAGACTTTAACCTGGCCAGCGTGGCTCAGTGGTTGAGTATCAACCTATGAACCAGGAGGTCACAGTTTGGTTCCCCATCGGGGCACACGCCCAGGTTTTGGGCTCATTCCCCAATGTGGGGCATGCAGGAGGCAGCTGGTCGGTGATTCTCTCTCATCATTGATGATTCTATCTCTCTTTCCATGTGTCTCTGAAATCATAAAAATATATTTTAAAAAATAATAATAAATGATAGGCTTTATTGAACCAGTGAGTGAAAGGGTGAATAAGTGAATGTGCCCCTAGATTGGCATCCATGCTTAATTCAGGACCCTGTCCCGTCAAAAATAAATAAATGAGGACATTTTATGTATATATGTATGTAGAGAAAGTTTATAAGAGTTTATTTGAGCCAAACTGATGGCATTGTCGAGAAGCAAGATGTCAAATGCTCCAATGAGATAATTTTATTTTTAAAAGTATGTTTTTACTGATTTTATGGAGAGGGAGAGAGAGAGATAGAAACATTGATGAGAGAGAATAATTGATTGGCTGCCTCCTACATGCCCCCTACTAGGGATCAAACCTGAAACCTGGACATGTGCCCTGACCTGGAATTGAAATAAATACCTGTTGCCTCTCACTTCGAAAGGCCTTTTCAGTTTTAAATTAGCAGTCCACAGTGCCTTAAAGTGCCTGAGGCAGTAGATGGCCAAGAAGTGTGCGAGAAGGGAGGAAGGGAGGAAAGGGCAGGCCTACCTCTCCTCTCCGGCTCCCTGGGGCCAGCAGCCCAGCTTTTTGTCCTCCAGGGAGGCACCCAGAGGGCCCCCTCCCAGTCTAGTAGCCCCCACGCTCTCCTGAAGGCTGTGCCTGGATGCAGGCCCTGGGGGACCGGCCTGGCTGGTGCTGGCAGTGAGCGCCAGGCCAGCTGTGCTGACAGTAAACACCCCCCCCACCCCCGCCCTGCCCCTGCCCAGAGGCCCTGGCCTTGCCCCCCATCCAGCTGGCTGACACCCAGCCCCTCAGGACCCTGCCGTGTTTGAGGGCAGAGCCAGTGTGGGTGGAATCTTTGATTTCCTTGTTCAGGAAACAACAATTTTACCAAGAGCTTAGCATTTATTGAGCTTATACTAAAACATCACCTCTCTCAGCTTCCTCGCAGCTGCCCTGGGAGGTGCCATCTGATCTTTGTTTATGGCTGAGGGGACTAAGTCTTCGGAGGTTCCCTCCCCCCTTCCCCTTCTGCCCCC
>NW_006293088.1:2731611-2752613 GCF_000327345.1 Myotis davidii | reverse complement strand
GCCAGGGAACCTTTTAGCTCTGCCCTCACCTGCTTTTCCTGGAGAGAAGACCCAGGTACTAGGGCAGCTCCTCTGACCTCCGCCCCTCCCCCCACCCCCACCAGGCCCATGTCTAGGTCCGATGGCACCAGGGAGAGTGTGTGTGAGGCTGGGGATATCGGGATCCGAATCTATATGAAATACCGGTATCTGAGCCCTACTGGGCATTTCAGTGCGTGGCATACGTGAGCTGTGTCACTACCAAGTGCCGAAGCTTTTTTTTTACCAAATGCCAAAGCTTTGACATGTGTGGACGAAAAGGGACCACGTGCTAACCCGACTAACTCAGGAAAGGCCTGCGTGGCGGCCTTGCAAACGCAAGAGACCTCAAGTAACCACAGAGGATGGTCTGAAATTAAAGCCTTTAATTAACAAGCAGTGTCTACAGTGGGTAGACATGTCCTAGGCCAGTGTCTTCCCTGATAACATACCTGTGGATGTCAGGGCAGCTTGTAGCTTCCCTTTTTCCGGCCCCCTCCAGAGCACAGCCCTGGCCACAGATTCCCTCCTTGTTCTTGTCATTGTGTTAATTGTTGACTGTTAACTATCTGATGCCCACCTGTGTACAAGAAGCATGTGTCTATCATTTCACTTTTTATCCAATCCCAGAGGTTTCCCTGATTTGCTTTCTCCCGCCTCCCTCATCGATCACCAATGGATTTCATGTAACCCACGTACGTCTTCTCCTTTGATGGTGACGCATAAAACAAGATGAAAAACTGCCATTTTCCCGAGCACTACCTCAGTACCTTGGGGTTCCGCATCCTGACAGTTGTCAACAGTTTGGCTCAAATAAGCTGACAAAAATTCTTTACAGGTTTGAATGTTTGTTGTTGTTGTTTTTTACATTAACACATTAACACAAAAGAATTCTAACAGGTAGACCCTATTAGCACCATTTTATTTCAGCACAGAGAGGTTAAGGTACTTGCTCAAGATCACACAGTTCGGAAAAAGTAGAGCCAAAATTTGAACCCAGGTCATGTGTCTCCAGAGTTTATGACTGACCCTCCACTCTTCACTGAAGCTTGTTAGCTTTTTTAATTTAATTAATATATTTTTAATGATTTCAGAGAGGGAGTGGGAGAGATAGAAACATCAGTGATGAAAGAGAATCATTGATGGGCTGTCTTCTGCACAACCCCACTGGGGGTTGAGCCCACAGCCTGGGCATGTGCCCTTGACCGGAATCGAACCTGGGACCCTTCAGTCCACACTGCGCCAAACCAGCCAGGGCAAAAATATGCTTTTTATTGATTTTTAAAAAATGTATGTTTTTAAAAAAATATTTTTATTGATTTCAGAGAGGAAGGAAAAGGGAGAGAGAGAGATAGAAACATCAATGATGAGAGAGAATCATTGATTGGCCACCTTCTGCACGCCCCCCACTGGGGATCAAGCCCGCAACCCGGGCATGTGCCCTTGACTAGAATCAAATCCAGGACCCTTCAGGCCGTAGGCCGAAGCTCTATCCACTGATCCAAACGGGCTAGGGCTATTGACTTTTTAGAGGGAGAGGGAGAGAGAGAGAAACACCAGTCAGCTGTCTCCTGCATGCCCTCTACTGGGGATCAAGGCGGAAACTGGGGCACGTGCCTCAACCTGGAATCCCCTGATGACCCCTCAGTGCATGGGACAACATTTGACCAACTGAGCCACACGGGCCAGGGCTGCAGAGGACTAGAGCCACGGCCAAGGATTCAAATCCCAGCCATGCTGCTTCCAAGCTGGGTGACCTTGGGCCTGTTGCTTGGCCTCTTTGAACCTGCCTGTCCCCCTTGGTACCCACCTTGCAGGATTTTTCTGGGGATGAGCAGCGTGCTTGGCACACTCTGGGCTCTCAATGAATGGGGCTGCTATAATTATTCCGCACAGGGTGGGGGCGGGGCGCAGGGCCCTCAGCCAGGCCTATATTTAGCCTGGAAAGGGTGGGGGGTCCTAGGAGACAAAGGGTTGCCGCCAGTCCCAGGCCTAGGGGGCAGAGCCGAGGAAAGTGGGCAGCCTGCGTCCTCTCCTCCCGGCCCTCCTCTTCCATAGGGTCACCTTGGCTGCAAGGCTTCCTCAGCCTGGGCGTGTCCAGTCCCCAGCTGGTACTCTGTCCTCTGCACGACCCTCATCCCCCAACTGCAGTCTGGGGAGGGGGCTGCTGGGCCTGGGGGTTGGGGGTGGCAAGTATTCGGCCCCATTGGCCACGTGGAGAGCTGACTCCTCTTCCAGCCAGGGCTGCCGGCGGCCCAGCTCACTCCAGCCCGGCCCAGGATGGGGGGCTTCACTGGGGTCCCCACACCAAGGTGAGCCTGACCCTGCAGGTGGGAGTTGAGGAAGGGTTGGGGCTGGTCCGGCTCCTCCCCCAAACCTCGGGCTGATGAGTGTCGGTGCTGCAAATAGCCCAGTGGAATCCGTGAGTCACCTCAGCTGGAAATACCACGCCCACTCTCCCTCTCCCTCCCCTCCTCCTGCTAGCAGCTCCAGCTGCAGGGGGCCAGCGCTTGGCAGCGATTTCAGTATCACCTGGTAGGGTGTGGGGTGAGTATGGGGGCAGGGGGTCTCTCTAGAGAGCACCCAGACTCCTCAACTAGCCAACACCCCAGTCAGGTTTCAGCTCTGTGACCCTGGGCCAATCACTCAGCCTCTCTGATCCTCAATGGCCATCTGGTACGAGATAGGCTTCAAGAAGGCAGGGACCCGTGCAGCTGACCGGCCTTTGGTGTTCCTGCACCTGGGACTGTGCCTGGCCTGGCAGCAGGTGCTGGCTGGCGGTTGGAAGGGAAGGCACTGCAAGGCTCTTCACAGAAATAATTCCACGTCCGGCCCGGGTGGGTCTGGAAGCCGAGGGAGGAGGCCGAAGGACACCCACATTTCTGTAAGGTCTTGAGCTTTGCGTGAGCTACTACCCCCACCCCAACATTTCAAGGAAGGCATGTCTGTTTCTCCTGGGGTTTTCCCACCCCAGCTGCCTCCAAACCCACCCCAAATGTGAGAACTTCAGGCAGGTGGTCTCCAGAAGTCTGGGATTCTGTCGTTTATTGTGTGCGCAGGGTACAATGCCAGGACCCTCCCATGCCCTTCTCCCCCCCCCCGAACTGTCCCCTAAGGACCCCAGAATGGCAGGCGAGAGGCCACCTACCCTGTGACGCACCCTCCCCTTACCCCTGGTTTTGTATGTGGAAACAGAGCCAGGATCACAGCGGGCAGCTGAGGCTCCCCAAGATGAAGGCTTCCTGAGCCCTTCCCTGGCCTGGGGAGCAGGAGGGAACTGGCTGGGGGCTTTCTCCAGCAGAAAGATGTGGGGACAGAGGCAGAGGGGGAACTACTTCCCGGTACCCAGAGGGGGGCGCTTTGAGAGGAGCCTCAGATTTCCTGGATTTATGTTCGTGAGCAGGTTGGGCAGCCACCTGCTCAGAGACTCAGCTTCCCCCTGGTGAATATGGAGATTGGATCTGACTTTAGAGTGTTCTGAATCTGGACTCAACCAATGGTAATGCTTAGGATTCGAGGGACAGCAGGTGTGTGTCCCCGAGCGTATACACACGCCAAACCTATAGATTCATAGATCGAAGAGGGGGAAGGACTGGCCGTGGCGAAGGTTGGCCAGACACTGGTCTGACCTTGAGACCCAAAGCCCCACCCACGGTCTCTCTCCCACATGGGTTCGGTGATCCCTCTGCATGGAGGCAGCCCCAGGAGCCGCGGCCTGAGGGCAGGGGGGGACCAGCCGCACCCCTGGTCTGGCCTGGCCTGGCCTGGCCTGGGGACATGAGCAGGTAACAGATGGCAGGAGTTTCACACCGTTTGTCACGAACCAGCTGTATTGGAAAAACCCCATCTGTATACAAATGCCACGTGGCCCTGCCCTGGCACAGCTGGCTGGCTGGGCGCTCCAGGTGGGCAGGCAGCTGGTTTGGGGCTTAGAGAGTGGAAAGGGGAGGTTTCCATCATGGCTGTCTCCTGGCCTCCCTGTGCCCCCGGGGACCTGCCTCTCCTGCTCCTCTTGCCAAGGGGGCCCCAGTGCCCTTCCCCGCCCCTGCCTGGCAGAGCCTCCGTAGGGCAGCGGAGCTACTGTCCGTCTGTCCTGCAGATTATTTGCCCAGAGACCCTGCCTCTCCGCAGCTTCCTTCCCACGTGGGCTCTCTGGATCTCCCTTCCCCACCCCGATCCCTGTGTTCTGCACTAAGTGAGAGGCCACATCTGGAAGGCAAGGGGGCCCCTGTCCTGTCCTGGGCAGAGCAGAAGGCCTCCGTTTTGGGGTGGGGGTGACCCACCTGGGGTCTTGGGGGTGGGACCCGGGCTGAGATGTCCTGGCAGCTGTTATGAGGGTTTTTTTGCTGGACATGCTCCGTGTGCGGGTGTCGCCGCGCCCGGATGGTGAGGCTGCCGTCCTCCCTCAGGGCCGAGGTCACGGAAGTGGGGTCCACGTCCTCGGGCAGCTGGCATTTGTGAGCGAAGGTGTTCATGACCGTGCCGTCCGCTGCCAGCTGCGGGGGAGAGCTGGGTCAGGGCCGGCTGCCCTGCCCCCTGTCCGGCTCATGTCAAGCCCCAGCCCCTTCTCCCCTGTCCAAGTCCAGCGGCCCCTCCCGCTGAGGGGTCTGCTCTCAGGCTGGTGCCCAGGATGATGGTGGCCACAGGCCCAGGGTTATGCAGGGCCAGGTGCACAGGTGCTGAGGGTTCCAATGGGCAGGCAGGGGGCTTGGTGGCAGCCAGGGGTTCTTGGGCACCGAGGAGAAGGCGGCACAGGGCTGAGTCGGGCCCTCTGGACACCCAGACCCACTGGGTCTCCACGGTCAGGGCTGGGCCGGTGGCCCTTCCCCCACGGCTTGGTCAGCACATAGTGTCCAGAGGAGCCTGGTGTGGCTGAGTCACTGGCGGGAGTGGCAGGGCTGGCACATGCTGCCCACTGGTCCTGGTGCCCACAGTCCTTGGCTTCCCTGACAGGGTGCCCAGGCACCTAGCATCCTGCACTCAGGGAGGGAGCTGGGCCCTAGGGGCTCTGGCAGAGCTGTGGGCAGCCCCTCTCCTTGATGGGGCACCTGTGGCTGTGGCCCACTGTGGGCAGCGTCCAGGTTCAGCTGGCGGCACACCCTCCTCCGACGGCTAGTGACCCAGTGACCCTGAGAGCCGTGGGTAGAGGGAGTGTGGGGTTTGGAGTGTGGAATCCTGAATGGCAGGGACTCTAATTCAGGGGTCCCAGGTTGGAGGCTGGGCCTCTGGAGCCAGGAGGGAAGAGGGCTTGAGGGGTGTCGTGTGGGGGAACTCTTCCCGCAGCTGTCCAGGTGAGTCCCCAACGCACCTGTCCTCACTCAGCTGTCCTCACTCAACCACCATCTCCCTCTCTCATATCACAGCTCAGGTGCCCCCTGCCTGCATCCCTGCCCCCTCCCATTCCCCTGGGGCCCTCTCAGCTGCCCAGCTCTTGGAAAACGGATCTCGGGGCAGAGAGAGGCATAACGGGGATCCTGCGGCCCACGAGCTACAAGAGCAGGGTCTCCCATGTGCCCTGGGGACTTGGGGGGACATGGGCTAGAGTCTGGGGTCCCAGGATGAGACATGGGAGTAGGGACGCTGGGCAGAGGGTGCAGGGGCAGAGCCTGGGGTCCGGGCGGGCGGGCAGCTCACCTTCTCAGCGCGCACCTCGATGTGGTTGTTGGATGTGGTGACGATGATGTCCTCAGGGGAGAAGTCGCTCACGTCCACTGCAAACTCATAGGCATCGCCGAGTGTCTTGATGTTGCCCGGCCCCCCAGTGCGGGCTGTGGGGAGGGCTGCCGTGAGCCGAGCACAGAGCAGGCTTGCACCCAGAACTCGGGCTTCTGGCTCCTTCTCCTGGGGAGAGGGGAGGCCCCCCAGGCCTGACTTCCCTTTCAGCTATTGCTCCTAACCTCCCTGCCCACCCTCCTCACCTCTTGCAGCCTGCCTTCTCCATGGGGGGGCTGGAGCCTCGCCAGGCACAGGTGTGTGTGTGTGAGTGTGTGTGTGTGTGTGTGTGTGTGTGTGTAGCAACCTGCCCCACACCCAGAGTAGGGGATGTGTCCCCACCTCAACCTCATGCAGCCCCTCAGAGCTCCAGCTCCCTGCGTGGCCATCAACACCATAGCTGACCCCGGGCCACACCTGTTCCTTGAAGGCCTGCCTATTCTCACGGCCACATCTGTCTCTGTGGCCACATCTGTACCGGTGGCCACGTGCAGCTGCAGCCACAGCCACATCCAGAGGTGCCCGGAGCCGGTGTCCCCCTCGGGTGTCCCCCATCCCGCAGAGCCCCGAGCACTTGCCTGGGAAGGTCAGGGGCTCGGAGCGGGGCCGCATGAAGCTGCCAAAGTCCTCGGAAAACATGCTCAAGGCCTTCTCCATGGGCGGGTCCTGGGCTGGGAGGGCTCGGGCGGCTGAGGAGGCCGAGGCCGAGGAGGAGGAAGAGGAGGAGTGGAAGCTTCTCTCGGCTCTGAAGCTGGAGGAGGTCCGGTGGCTCATCCACAGCGGGCAGCCGGCCCCGGCCAGGCGGCAGGGTGGACACAGGGGTGTGGGCAGCGGGCTCCGGGGGAGTGTGCTGGGCCCGGCTGCTGGCGCTTTATAAGGCCCGGCCGCCCGGGCGTAGGGCCAGCCCCTTGTCTACCGGCTAAATTTAGGCCTCGCCGTGGCCCAGAGGGGCTGGAAATCTTCTCCAGTGAGACGGTCCTGCTGACAGTCCAACGCACGCAGGCCCGTGAGGCTGAGCTCATAGCCTGGCATTCCAGGCCGATAACTCCAGCCCGGGGGCCGCACGGCAGCGGGGAGGGCGCCAGAGCTGTCCCCTCGCCACTCAGACCCGCGCCCAGGACCTGTGTGTGTGTGTGTGTGTGTTGGGGGGGGTCCGTTTCTCTTCCCCATCAGCCAGGGGCTCTTAAGGGCTCTGCCTCCCCTGTTAGAGGGCATACTCCTGTGGCCTGGCTTTTCTATGCCCTGTCCCCTCTCCCCCGAAGTCCCAGCCGTGGTAAGAGGGGATCTGAGTGGTAAGGGGTCAGGGACCAGGAGATGCCTGGCCAGGAGGTCGGGGTGGGTGCAGGACCCCCACCTGCTGGGCCCCTGTGTGAAGTGAGGGGCTCCTTCCCTCGGGGCAGACACTGTTTACAGACGTCTCTTAGGGATGGAGGTTGGGGGGTGAGAATGTGCAGCTGTGCCCCTGCCAGCTCCCACTGGGACCCAGACTCCATGCTTGCTCCCTCCCCCCCCCCCCCCCCCCCCCGCACACTCTGGAACATTTTGGGGGCCCCAAGAGGGGGAAGCTAGCAGCCTGAGGCAGGGCTGGGGGTGGGCCCCACGCAGGGAATTTGGTAATTGTCCCTAAAGATCTGGAGGTTGTATTTCTGGGAACTGCTTGACCTCCGGCTTGAGGAGCCCTGGGATGCAGCGGGCAGAAGTTTGGGAGGCAGAGAATTACGGAGACAGTCCTTCTAGCTCTGGCTTCAGGGCCTGTGGGCTCCTGGGGAGGAGCTTCCAGGATGGTCCATTTGCTCCCCACACAGCTCTGAAAGGAGGCGTCACCCCCATTTTATAGAAGGGAGACAGCCGCGCAGGGCGGGCGGTTTGCACAGGGCGAGCGGCACAGCTGGATTCGAACCCGGACATTTCTGATCCGAAGCCTCCTAGGAGGCCGGGTGACCTGAACACACATGTGCGGAGATGGGCTGGCCCGGAAGCCCCCGAGAAGCCCCTGTGTGCTCCCCACAGCTCAGCAGAGCCAGGACTGACCTGGGAGGCGGGGTAAGGGGGCGCCAGGGAAAGGCCATTCTGAGAAGAGAGTGGGCCCTTCGCATCTGCCCAGGCTGCAGTGTGGGGCCTCCGCTCTCCTCTCCAAGTCCTGCCTTCCCCCACCACCGAGGCCTCTCTGATTGCTGTAGTCCACACCAGGGGCCCCTGCCCCGATGCCCACAGTGCCGCCTGTCTGCCCACCCAGCTCCTGGCAGTGTAACCTGGTTGTCCTGGGTCTATGAGACTGACAGCTCCTCCAAGGCACGGTTCAGTGTGTCCCCGTGAGAGTGGGACTTCCTGAAGGTGGGCGCTGCTTCTCTTTTCTCTGGCTCCCACAGAACGTCATTCTTGGGGCTCCATCTATAGGGGTGGTCCCTGAAGGGGGGCCAAGGCAGTGGCTGGGGAAAGAGGGTCCTTCACTCCAGGGGAGATTCCTGCCTGGAACTCCTGCCCCTGACACCCATCCTGGCCCAGGGGGCTGCCAGGAAGTCGCCAGCACCGAGGCAAGATGGGAAGAGGGTGGGGGAGGGGTGGGGGGGCCCATAAGCCTGCCGCCCGCCAGGGAAACAGGAGCCAGTGGCTAAATGCAGACACACTGTCATGGTGCTCCTCCACTGGCTTCCGCCGCCAGGAGGGACCCTGAAGGTCATCGGGGCCATCGCCCTGTCTCGGCCTGCCTCTCCCTTCAGATCACAGGGATAGAAGGAGCTTCAGAGATGGTCAAATGCCCTGAATCCCCAAACCTGCCAGGGCATCCAATCACCTGAGGGAATTTTGACAAACCCAGAGCCTTAACCTGCACCCCAAGATTCTAATTTGGGGCTCTGGGAAGGGACCAGGAATCTGGTCCCATCAGCTCTCCACACAGCCAGCCCACAGGCCAGTGCTTGGAAACCACCCAGCACTCAGTAGGTTTATTGAACACCTACTATGTGCCAGGCACTGTTCCCGGCTCTGGGGGACTGGTGTGAATGAGCCTGTTCTCCCTCCACTGCTGCTGGGGCTCGATGAAGAAGGGGGAGAAGTGGAGGGGCTGGCATGTGGGTGTACAGAGCTTTGGGAGGGACCTGCCTCAGCCACCACACCCCCCCGCCGCCCTCTTCCCAGCTTCCTGGTGCTCGCAGGGCCAGGGGGTGAGGTGTGGACATGCCGGGCCTGCAGGCTGGCTGACCCTGGCTGTGCGATTGTAGCCAGCGGCTGCTGGAGGCCAGAGGTGGGTCTGGGATGTCGATGGGGCAGCCAGTCGACAGGGTGGGGTGGCCAAGGTGAAGGTGGGCCCATGCAGAGCAGCAAGCCCCTCCCCACCTCCTACACACAGCACACACAGGCCCCTATTTTGGATTGACTTGACCTGGCCTCTAGGGGAGGGGGTAGCTCAGGCTCCCAGGACTTTAAGGAGTCATTGAAGGGCCATCATGATTTTCGGGGGGCGGGGGTTACTTGGGGGAGGGAGGGCCGTGGTCCCAGATCTCTTGCCTAAATCTCCCAAAAGTGGCAACAGACAAAAATCCTCTGCTCTCTGCCCAGACCCTGCCCTGGTTGATTCAGTCACTGGAGCTTGAGGAGCTCCGGGTAGGGGAAAAGGCACACAGACTACGTCTGGGTTCAGCCTCTGCTGTGTGACTTTAGGTGAGTGACTGCACCTCTCTGATCCTCCATTTGTCATCTGCAAAATGGTGGTGCTGTCCCGGACTCACAGGGTGCTGGGAGAATGAACTGAGTTGTAGACTTAAGGGCCTGGCACGTAGGCAGGGTGTAACGTGCTTATTTCCTCACCATGCCCCCCATGCCCTGGCTCCTACCCTCTGTTTGGGGTGCGACAAAGTCTGGGCATTTACCCAGAAGCCTTGTGGTTTGAGAGGCCGTTTTCTGAGACTGGAGGGGCTGGACACCAGGATCAAGTCTAAGTTCGTCCCCAGGCCCTGGCCACTGGGATTCGCTACCCACTGCTCCAGCTGGGGGCCTCCGCCCAGCTCTGAGCGAGGTGGGCTGTCAGGGCAGGACAGCGGGGTGCTGTGCAGGCTCTGGAGACAGGCAAACCTGGGGAGGACGTGGGGGGGGGGGCGTCCTAGCTCTGCTCTTGGCCTCTATGACCTTGACAAGCAGCTGCCTCTTTGAGACTCCATTTCTTTAAATGGGAATAATGCCGCCCCCCTGGTTGGGTCCCAGGGGCACTCACTGATTGGGGGGAAGGTTGTTGGCACACAGCAAGTGGGCAGCAACGACAGTGCCCTCGCCTTTGCCCCAGCCCTTCCTCCTCCTCTGCTGGCTCCCTCCCCTCTCCTTTCTCTGCTCTTTCAGATCCCTTCCAGACCAGCTCTGAGAGTCCAGGGCCCGACCCTCGGCCCACAGATGACCCCTCACCGTCCCCCTGTGTGTGTGGGGTCCGCACCAAAGCCCCAGATCCCCTGCCTGCAGCACGGCTTCGTGGCTACGCTAGGTTGAGGGGAGTCCTGCTCCCCGCTCCCTTTGGCTGCTCTGGGCTGCACGGCCCAGCGGGCCTGGGCAGTTCTGGTCGGTTTGTCAAGGACATTCTTCACAGCCACAGTCAAGCCCGGCCTGCGGGGTGCGGGGAGGAGGGGGGCAGGTGCTGATTGGTGGAGCACACACCTGTGCAGGTTCACCTGCGCTGCAGGCAAAGGAGTCTGTTAGAGGGCCGTCCGGGGCCACAGCAGGGCGGACGGACACAGGTGAGGGGCCGCTGGGTGCAGAGCTGGGGATGGACTCAGAGAGGGTTGGCCAGGTCTCGGTCAAGCTGGGCAGGAGCAGAAGGGCGGGGGGCAGGGAGCCAGCATCTCATTTCGGCCTCTCCTTCTGGGCCTGGGGTTTTGCTGCCTCTGTGGCCTGAGCTGAAGCGGAGGGGGCTCGGGGATGGGTTCGGGGAGTCAGAGCCGCCGGTGGAGACACAGACAAGTGTCAGGGAGGGTGGGAGCGGTGACCACGGGAGGGGGAAGGGGCTCTGAGGCTCGCAGACCTGCTTTGGCCAATCCGCTGCTGGACGCGAAGGGCACAGACAGGAACCCCACCTCACACTCTACACGCACATGCACGCCCTCGCTGACACCCCAGGGCCCGCTAGACTTAGGTCCCCCAGTAGCTTTACACACACGCACACACCCCGGGGAATGCCACCTTTCCTTTTGACCTGGGAAGTAGCAATATTGGAAGGGCCAGGGGGCAGGGCGCAGGCATTGGGGCAGCTCCCCGAGGGTCCCCCAGCCTGTCGGCTGCCTCAGGGACGCCATGGAGGAGCTGGTGGGGCTGCGAGAGGGCTCCTCGGGGAACCCCGTGACTCTTCAGGAGCTGTGGGGCCCGTGTCCCCGCATCCGCCGACGCATCAGAGGTGAGAGCTGGGTCCCTTCCCCTCCCCGTCAGAGACCCCTCAGGACCTCACCCCCTTCCCAGGCTGCACCTCCCACCCCCTGAAAGCCCACCAGCTGCCCTCTCCCTTTATCTGCCCAACATCACTGCCCAGCATCTCCTGGTAGCAGGGAGGGAAGGGATCTGTCTGTCCATCAGTCTGTGGGACAGACGTGCTCGACGCCTGCCCTCTGCCTTTTGGGGTTGCAGCCCCGATGCCCGATCACTGTGCCCGGGGCCTTGCTAAGGGCCCAGGGGGTGCTCTCTGGCCCAACACCAGCCCCGCAGGTCCTGGGACAACACAGGAGTGTTGCTAGACCCTAGTGCTGCCTAAGCTACGGACCCTGTGGTGATTAGAGAGAGCGGTAGCTCCCAGCACTCCTCCTCACCCCTGAACCTTGATCGTCCTCCCATAAGTACCCCAGTGTGGGGCAGGGGTGGGGGCAGGCCCAGCAGAGGCCCCCTGCGCTGCCACCATCACCACCACAAATCCTGCTCTGCCCCCACGTGAGGCGACCCTGGACTGGACCGCCTCCCCAGCCCAGAGCAAGAGCAGGCTTCAGGGAAGGGCTGTCCATGCCCGCCCAGATCTGGGCTGTGACCCCGTGCCCCTGTGCCCCTGTGCCAGGCGGCTTGGAGTGGTTGAAGCAGAAGCTGTTCCGTGTGGGTGAGGACTGGTACTTCCTGGCCACCCTCGGGGTGCTCATGGCCCTGATCAGCTACACCATGAGCTTCACCGTGGGGCGAGTGGTCCGAGGTAAGCGCCCCCTCCCCGCCCCCCGGGGCACACATGCCCGCTCTGGACCCAGGGCTCTCAGGAGGCCAGGTGTGCCACCAGGTGCAGCAGGAGTGGGAGGGGTCGGGGGGGGGGGCCTGGTCTGGTCCTGGCATTGCTCGTTTTGTTGTTGTTGTTAATTCTCACCCGAGGATATTTTTCCATTGATTTTTACAGAAGGTGGAAAGGAGGGAGGAGCCGGGAGAGAGTGGGGGGTGGGGGGGATGGGGAGTGGATGCAGAGGGAGAGAGAGAAACATCAATGTGAGAGAGACACATTGATTGGTTGTCTCCCACATGTGCCCCGACCAAGGCTGGGGATTGAACCTGCAGCCCAGTTATGTGCCCTTGACCGGGAATTGAACTCGAGACCCTTTGGTCTGAGGGCCAACGCTCTAAGCATGTTATTTTTTAAATATTCTTATTTAAATTGATGCATAGAACCATAATTTCAACATTTTCATCTCCTGTGAGAAATACAATAGCTACAAGTTCAGCTATTTGGAACCATTTTTTAAAAATATTTTTTATTGATTTCAGAGAGGAAGGCAGAGGGAGAGAGAGAAACATCAATGTGAGAGAGACACATTGATTGGTTGTCTCCCACATGTGCCCCGACCAAGGCTGGGGATTGAACCTGCAGCCCAGTTATGTGCCCTTGACCGGGAATTGAACTCGAGACCCTTTGGTCTGAGGGCCAACGCTCTAACCACTGAGAACACAGGCCAGGGCCTGGCGTTGCTCTTGGCTTGCTGTGTGACCCTGGACAAGCTCCTGCCTGTCTCTGAGCCTCCGTCCCCTCATCTGCACAGCGAGTGAGAGAGCCCTGAACGTTCCCAAGAGCCCTTCCATCTGAGTCCTAGTTCCCCTGGTCCTGCTGTGTGGCTCCCTCTCCTCCCTCCCTCCTTGCTCTCAACTCAGTCGCTGGGGGAGGGCACTTGCTTAGACACCATGGGTCAGCAGGCTCTCTCCACCCTGAGGGCTCCCTGGAAGAGGGGGCGGGGCAGGAAGAGGGTAACACCTTCTCGGGGAGACTTGCTCCGGTGCCATCATGAGCCCCTGCCCGGCACCAGACACCCATTGTCTGAGGAGCTTCACACTCTGCCTCACTTCTCACAGTGACCCTGTGAGGGAGGTGCCATCACTAGCCCATTGGACAGACAGGAAAACAGAGGCTGTGAGAGGCGGAGTCACTGGCCCAAGGCCCCTCAGCTAGGGAGTGGCAAACCTGGGTCGGGATCCAGGGTCCTGCTCCTGCTCCTCTGGGGGAGCTGCTGCTCCCTGGCGGCCTGGGCCTCCCCTCTCCAGGCCTGTGTCTCCCGGTCAGTAGGGGGCACCCGAGGGCCCGGAGCCTGTGGGTGCTCCCTGATCCCTGGCTGTCCCCAGCACACAAGTGGCTGTACCGGGAGATTGGAGACAGCCACCTGCTCCGGTATCTCTCCTGGACTGTGTACCCCATGGCCTTGGTCTCCTTCTCCTCCGGCTTCTCACAGAGCATCACGCCTTTCTCAGGAGGTGAGCCCCCACGGGTTCATGTCCTCAGGCTTCTGATGGGTGGAGGCAGGAGGCAGTACCCCTACTTCATAGCCGGAGAAATCAGGCTCAGAGGAGTCGTGTCACTTGCCCCAAGTCACACAGCACGAAGACCAGACCTTGACTCCTGGGTCGCTGATGGCTCTGGCCCCTTTCTGAGAGCATTTCTGGGTGGTGATGGGGAGAACTGGTGGCAGGTTCTCCTTCAGGGCCGATGCCCAGAGTATTCCCCCAGGCCTCTCAGCTCTGCCTCCAGCTCCCAGCCAGCAGATGGGAACTCCAGGGGTGCATGCAGGGTGGCCTGGTTCCCCCCACTTCCCCCGAGTCTGCCACAGCCACCAGCCAGGCCCAGCTGGAAGGACATGGGCTATTCCCCTCTCCTTTCTGACCCTCGGCCTCCTCCTCTGAAAAATGGGTTGAGGAAACCTACTCCTGGGGTTTTAAAGGACCTGACAGAGGGTGGTGCGAAACACTGTGCAGGGTCAGGTGCGAAGAGGTTAACCCCAAGGTTGTCCCTCCCGCTGCCAAGGATCTGGAATCCCGGAGCTGAAGACCATCTTGTCCGGGGTGGTCTTGGAGGACTACCTGGACATCAAGAACTTCGGGGCCAAGGTGGTGGGCCTCACCTGCACCCTGGCCTCCGGCAGCACCATCTTCCTGGGCAAAGTGGTACGAGCAAGCGAGAGAGCACCCCCCCCCCACTCCCTGCTCCCCCAGGCCTGCCTTTTCCTACCACCCACCCCCGCGGGGCAATGCCCGCCTTCCGGGGCTCAGCCTTGGGGAGGCCGGGTCCCCAGAGTGTGACAAGAGGCTGGGAGATGGAAGAGGTGGGTGTGGGGGGGCAACCGTGCTGTGTCTGGAGGAGGTTCCCTCTGTCCCCCAACCCTGGGCCCTAGGAGGGAGCAGCAAGGGCCCGGCTCCCCTCCAGGTCCCTTCTCCCCTCAGGGCCCCTTCGTGCACCTCAGTGTGATGATCGCTGCCTACCTGGGCCGCGTGCGCACCAAGACCATTGGGGAGTCCGAGGTAAGGGGCTGGGGGAGGGCCCCCCTTAGAGGGAACGAGAGGGAGGGGGCTGACTCTGAGCCCAGGACTCGGATCCCCCAGAACAAGAGCAAACAAAACGAAATGCTGGTGGCGGCAGCGGCGGTGGGCGTGGCCACAGTCTTCGCAGCGCCCTTCAGCGGTGAGACCCCGCCTTGGCCCCTCCCCTGGCACCCTGGGGCTCCCCACAGCACCCCCCCACCCGTCTCCTGGAGGGGCCCGGAGGAGGGATGAGGACTAATTTTGGTCTTGGTTCCTACAGCAGTCTTGCCCGCTCAGGGTAGGGGTGAGTGAGTGGGGGTCAGGCGCCTCGGGGTTACCTTAGACAGGCGTGGGTGTGAGAGCAGCTCTCTGGGTGGCCCTGGCCCAGCAATTCACCTCCCGGAGCCTCACTCCCTCCTCTGTGCGATGGGATCATAGCAGTCCCACCCACAGGGAGGAGGTGGCATGTTCCCTGGAGGAGGGGTGCCTGCCCGGCCCTCCCCTCATCTGGGCTCAGAGCCAGGGAGAAGGGGGGCCCTGTCCGCAGGCCAGGAGGGCAGGACCGAGGAGTCAGGGTGCCGGGCTCTGCCTGAGCTCAGCGCCGCCCCCAGGCGTCCTGTTCAGCATCGAGGTCATGTCCTCCCACTTCTCCGTCTGGGATTACTGGAGGGGCTTCTTCGCCGCCACTTGCGGGGCCTTCATGTTCCGCCTCCTGGCCGTCTTCAACAGCGAGCAGGGTGAGTCCAGGGCTCACCCACACCTCCCCCCCTCCCCATTCTCCCCTCTCCCCATTCCCCCCTCCTTCACATTCTCCCCTCTCCCCGTTCTCCCCTCTTCCCTCTCCCTCCTCTTTCATCCCCAGCTGCTTCTAGGCGGGAGGAGGGAGCTGACCTGTATTGGGCGGGAAGGATGGGGCCCTGAGGGTAGAAGGGACAGAGCTGGGCCGGGAGCAGGGGCCAGGGCTGGGGTGTGAGTGTGACGCCCCCGCCCCTCCCCGCAGAGACCATCACCTCCCTCTTCAAGACCAGCTTCCGGGTGGACGTCCCCTTCGACCTGCCGGAGATCTTCTTTTTTGTGGCGCTGGGGTGAGCGGTGCCTCGGGTCCCTGCAGCCCCACACGGGCTGGGCTGCCCGTGGCCCTGGGGGCTGCTCTGGACTCACCCCACCTCCCCGCAGGGCCATCTGTGGCCTCCTGAGCTGCGCGTACCTCTTCTGTCAGCGAAATTTCCTCATCTTCGTCAAGACGAATCCGCTCACCTCCAAACTACTGGCTACCAGGTGGGCTCTGGGCCTCGGCTGGGCCTCTCAGGGAGACCCCCCCGCCAGGGACTCAGCCTCCTGAGCCCACAACTCCTACTGACTGCACCCCATCTTCCTACTGAGCTTCCCAAACCTCCCTAGCCCCCAACCCACTTAAGGAGCCCCATTCCCTCATAACACCCCTCTCAGGTCCCCACAGTCGCTGTTCCCCTGCTCACTGGGCTAGCAACCCTCCATGTAACCCCCACCCTCCGGAGTCCTCACTCCTTCACTGAACCCCACTCCCCCACGGAGCCCTAAGCCTGTTACGGAGCCCCCTCTCCTCCCCAAACTTGGCTGCCCCTGGCATTGGCACCTCAAAGTCAACCCCTACCTGCTCTTGATTGGTCATGCACAACCCCCCTCCCCCTCCCCCACCACCGGGCCTTGCTGGGCTCTGTCCTGGTCCCAGCAGGCCTCTGTCCCAAACTCTCCCATCAGCCCTGCCCCTTGTCACACAGCCACTGGGGGACGGACCCTCCTCCTGTTCCTGCCCCAGTGTCAGACCCCAGGGTGGTGGGGCCATGAGGTGGGGGCGAAGGGATGAGTGGCCCTGGAGCTCCCCCCCTGCACCCCCACAGCAAGCCCCTGTACTCCGCCCTGGCCGCCCTGGTTCTCGCCTCCATCACCTACCCCCCTGGCGTGGGCCGCTTCATGGCTTCTCGGGTAAGGGGCCCAGAGCTGGGGCAGTGGGAGTGGGGGCCCCAGTTTGTTTCCACTTAGTTCCTGTCATCTCCCTCAATCCCCACGAAGGGGAGGTTCTGAGCAGCTCCCAAGTCCCCTACACTGGGAAGGGGGGAGAGGGTGGGAGGCCAGGTCAGGCAGTGGGGGGTGGGGGGACAGCTGCCCGGAGGGGTGGCAGGGGGCCCTCAGGCAGATTTCTGAGCCCCCCGCCCCCCGGCTCCAGCTGTCCATGAAGCAGCACCTGGACACACTGTTTGACAACAACTCGTGGGCACTGATCACCCGGAACTCGTCCCCGCCTTGGCCCGCCGAGCCCGACCCCCAGAACCTGTGGTTCGAGTGGTACCACCCGCAGTTCACCATCTTTGGGACCCTTGCCTTCTTCCTGGTGATGAAGGTGGGCGCCCCGGGGCCCCCAGGCGTGTGCCTACAGCCGAGACCCGCCATGGGCGGGGGGTGTCTCCCCCAGCATGCAGCACAGCACCTGGGCCTTCCGCCCACGCTCCCTGGCCTGACCTTCCCCGCTGTGTGTCCGGGCCTAGTCGCTCTGGCTCTCTGAGCCTTGGTTTCCCTATCTTTAAAATGGGAGAGTTATGGCGCCTCCTCAAAGGTAAGGTTGAGAGGGAAGGACAGAGAGCCCCTGGCACACACACAGTAGGCACTTTGTCAGCGTCAGGCTCCTCCTGCTGGCCAACGCCTTCTCTGGCACCAGACCCCGGCAATGAGCCTGAGCACCCTCGTTCTCCCTGGGACACGCCCTGCCCCCCGTCCTGCCCCTCCCTGCCCACTATGACCCAGCTCCCTCGAGCCTCTGCTCCTCTGGGCTCCCCACCCGCAGTTCTGGATGCTGATCGTGGCCACCACCATCCCCATGCCCGCTGGCTACTTTATGCCCATATTCATCTTCGGTGAGTCTGGGATCCTGAGGGTCTTAGAGGTTCAGGGTGTGGGGCAGGCATGGCTCCTGGGCCGCCCCTCCCTCCCCTGCATGGTACTGAGGTCGTCCCCAAGGATGGAGGGCTGAGGGGCCAGGTCAGCCCTGCTCACCCGAAGTCTGTGGCTAGGAGCTGCCATTGGGCGCCTCATAGGGGAGGCCCTCTCTGTTGCCTTCCCTGAGGGCATCGTGGCCGGAGGGGTCACCAACCCCATCATGCCCGGGGGGTATGCCCTGGCAGGTAAGTGGGCCTGGGCACCTCTGGGTGGGCTGGACCTGGAGGATCAGCTAGCGGTTCTGCAGGACATAGGGGGTCACAGAGCCCCTCAATGAGCCCCCACCCTTCCCTGAGCCACATTACTCTCTCCAGCGCCTGTCTTGTCCCTGATCTCTCATCCCCGTCCTCACTGCTCTCCCCCTCACCGAGCCCAGGCTTTGGGGGCTCCAACGGTGGCCAGCGTGTGGCCTCTGGACAAGTCCCACCCGGCCCCTGGCCACAGCCTCCCCAGCCCCGCCCTCTGCGGGAAGCTGGCCCCTGGCCTGAGCTGCCTGCCCTGGCTCTGCCCCCTGCAGGGGCTGCGGCCTTCTCAGGGGCCGTGACCCACACCGTCTCCACGGCGCTGCTGGCCTTCGAGCTGACCGGCCAGATCGTGCACGCGCTGCCCGTGCTGATGGCGGTGCTGGCGGCCAACGCCATTGCCCAGAGCTGCCAGCCCTCCTTCTACGACGGCACCATCATTGTCAAGAAGCTGCCATATCTCCCGTGGATCCGGGGCCGAAAAATCAGGTGAGTGGCGCCTGCCTCAGGCTGGCTGAGAGGGGTGGGGGTGTCCCGGTGGGCTGAGGTGCAGCTCCCTGCAATACCTCACTGCAGCTGACCTTGGACATGGGTGGTGTGGGAGGGGCTGCTCTCTGGTCTCCGCTCTCCCCAGCTCCCTGCGTGACCTTGGGCAAGTCCTCGGCCTCCTGGGCCTCCATGTCTTACTCGTCATTAGTCCGTCTTCACAACAGGACAGATACCGCCCAGGTGTTGGGAACGGGCTCAGGGAGGTGCCATGTCTTGCTCCAGGTCACAGAGTCAGCAGCAGGGCTGGGAGGCCCCTGCGCTCCCCACGGTGCTCTGTGGAAGTGGCACAAACAGGCTTGGAGGTCCTCACTCCACCAGGCAGGACCAGAGCAGCCTCTGTCCCCAGAGAGGCAGGACTACGAGGCTGAGAGTGCCGGGTCCGGGCCCAGCTCCAAATGCATGCCAGCCGCCACCTTGTTCTAAGCCTCAGTTCCCCCATCTGTAAAATGGGGGTGTTTTCAAACTTTAAAGCCCGCCCTTTTTTTGCCATCAAACTTTTCTTCAAATGACATTCTCTAAGGAAGGCTTCCCAATGAAAGAGCCTGAAGCTGGCCTGCGGGGAGCTAGGGGCTGGGGGGAGGGGGTGAGGCTGAGAATTCAGAGCCAGACCATAGGTGAGTGGTCCCCAGGTGCCCTCGACCTCGGGGCTCCCGGAGTTGCTCATTCCGGGAACCTCTCAGTCTGTGCCCACGCTGGAGAAGCAGCAACTCCCTCTGGGGTACCCTGCCTCATGCCCTCACCCCAGGCCTGACGGGAGCACCCCTCTGCCTGCAGCTCTCACCGCGTCATCGTGGAGCACTTTATGAACTGCAGCATCACCACGCTGGCCAAGGACATGCCCCTGGAGGAGGTGGTCAAGGTCATAACCTCCACGGACAAGGCTGAGTACCCCCTGGAAGAGAGCACAGGTGCTCAGCAGGAGCCGGGGGGAGTGGAGGGGGGGGCCTTCCCTCCACCTCCTCTTGGTGGCGCAGGCCCAGGAGAGGGGCAGCAGGGCACTGGCCCTACATCTGGATCCGGGCTCCGTCACTGGGTGCCTTGGGGGAATCACTTCATCTCCCCGAGCCTGATTCCTCCTCTTTGATAAGACGGAGACTGACCGGCCTGCTTGGGGTGGCTTCTGTGCTGCCACGGGAGATGAGAGGGCGCTTGCGAAGCTCTCCAGGGCAGACCTGGGGGTTCTAGAGGCCAGGCCTGGTGTGCGGGGCGTGGGGGTAGGGTGATGGGGCGCTACCAGGGTCTCAAAGGGTTCCTTCATCCGCCTCCCCTTCCAACATTGCCCCGCTGAGTCCCCGCCACAATCCCTGATAGCATCTTTGTAAAGAAGGATGAATGGGGCCTTGTTAGAAGACACAGAAGCGGAGTCTTGGGGAAGCATCTGGCTAGAGCAGCGCTCTCCACTGGCAAGTACAGTGCGAGTGGGAAAGGAAAGTCGGGGGGCGTACAGCCATGTCCACTCAGGCCACTGTCACCTTTATGTCCCCTCTGTGCGCATGAGACAGGGTGCACCCCTGGCAAGCGTGGCACAGCTGGGTTTTGGTCCCCGCTTGTCCTTTGTGCAGGTACCTCATGGAGTGAGCAACCTGCACAACCATACGGGCCCTAACTGCCCCCACAGGCACCCTAAGAGGCCTGGGCCACTTGTGAGCCGCAGCGTCGGGGCAAACCACGCTACGACCTGCGGTGTCCCCACCCAAATTGGGGCAGCCCTTACATCATCCCACAGAACACGCCCACGGTCCCCCTTGAACATGTTCGCAGAGGAGACCCCCTCCAAGAGGCCTCCCCTCCTGGGACAAAGACAGAACTGGCCCCCAGACAAAGTCCACGCCACCCTCAGAGCCACAGGGGGCAAAAAGCTCCCAACCCGCAGCCCTGGGCCGTGGGACCCTACTGATCACTCAAGAAATAGCTTTAAGTGTTTGTTTCTAAAGGTCTAATTGTAAAGTTTTTACTTTACTGGATAAGAAGCAAAACTATCAGGCTGTTGCCTCAAAACCGAGTACCTGCAAAGTCCAGTGATAGCCTGGATTGAGGCTTGCCCAGCCCCTGGCACACAGTAGGACCTCAGAACATGGTGGGCTCCCGGGTCCCTATGGCACAGGTGTCCCAAAGCTACTCCTGGGGGACCTCAGGGTGAGCAGACTCCCTCCTGGCCCCCAGCAGCCTTAGCCTCCTTTGGCTACCACACCTCCATGTCAGAAGCTGAGTGACCTTGGGTAAGACAATTAGCCTCTCTGTGCTGCTAAGCCTCAGTTTCCTCGTCTATAAAATGGGTGACAATAGTTCCTGACCCACAGGCTGCTGTACGTTCCTGAGAGACACAAGAACACCTAGCACAGTTATTGGCACATAGTAGGTGCCGAGGAAATACAAATCCCTTCCTCATAATTCAGCTTTCTCCCTCTCCCTCTCCACTTGTCCAGAGTCCCAGATCCTGGTGGGCACCGTGCGAAGGGCCCACTTGCTGCAGGCCCTCCAGGCTGAGCCACCTTCCTGGGCTCCAGGACAAGTGGTACTCACATGGGGTGTTGGGGGAGTTGGGGAGTCAGCAGGGTGGGAGTGGAGGGGACAGCTGATCTGTGGGAGAGGAGGATTGAACGGGGCAGCCTCGGGGAGAGGGAGGCCGGCCCAGGCTCCCAAAACCCTTTCCTGTCCCCAGCACTATCTCCAGGACATCTTGGCTGGGGGCTGCCCCATGGAGCCAGTGACCCTGCAGCTGTCTCCAGAGACCTCCCTGCATGAGGTAATGGGGAGGACTCAGGCACGGGCACAAGGACCCTGGGG
>NW_006293088.1:2716412-2731595 GCF_000327345.1 Myotis davidii | reverse complement strand
GCGGAGAGGGAAACTTCGGCTCCACCTTCCCTCCACCTTCCCTACATGCAGCCAGCGTGGCTCTGTCCCTCCTGGGCCGCTTCCTTATCAGCAGAACGGGCAGAACAGCTCCTGCTCTCTCCGAACCCCACGCCCAGAGTTGTTGGGATGATGCAAAGGCTAGGACAGTGAGAGGGTTTACATAACAGAATCCTCTGGGTGGAGAGAGGCAGTGTTTGAATTGTCTTTGGGTTTCAATTTCAGATCCACGGCTTTCTCCCTGTGTGATCTTGGGAAAATCATTGAATCCCTTTGAATGCTCATACCCTCCCTCTCCCCCACACAAGCACAGAGCCTGGAACACGGGGTCAGGGAGGGGAAGAAGCCGTTTTTTGGGTTTGGGGGTGGTCCCAACCCCGCTGTGACACTGCTGCTGGATAACAGGGTTTTCCCATTGGTTCCTTGTGTGGACTCTGGCGACCCCTCGTGGTCGTGCTGGATATTGCAGGCTCAGGTCCTGGTCTTCCACCCACCATCCCCTTCCTGGGTGGGAGACGAGGAGGCGTGGGCACCGCTCCCCCACCTCTGCTCAACGCCTCCAGTTGCAGCCAGAGGGCGGTGTGGGTGCCACCTGCTCCCAGCATTTCCCACCCGCCCTTCCTCCAGGCACACAACCTCTTCGAGCTGATGAACCTTCAGTCCCTCTTCGTGACGTCTCGAGGCAGAGCTGTGGGCACCGTGTCTTGGGTGGAGGTACCAGGGTCCCCTGGGTGGAGCAGAGTGGAGGGGCCCTGGTACCTCCACCCAAAACTGGGGAGGTGGAAGGCACCAATACCCTCCCATCCAAATTTCGAGGGGCCTCGTGGGATTCTGACGAGCCCCACTTCCTGGCCCAAAGTGGCCACTGGGCCTGGCTACTCCTACCTTATTTTATGACCAGTGGCCAGCCCTGCCAGTCTCTAGGCCTCAGTGATCCCATCTGTGCAATGGGGAGGCACTGAATCGAACACTCACCCCAGAATCAACCCTTAGGCGAGTCCAACAACACTGGAGCCCCCATTCGCAACCTCCTCTACATCCTTCCCCCCAAAAGCTCCCCTTTCTCTGTTTTAGTTGAAGAAAGCCATTTCCAACGTGACAAACCCACCGGCCCCAAAGTGAGCCAGCCTGGCAAGACGAACCGGGGCACCTAAGTGCCCTGGCGAAGCAGATGGGGCAGGCATCCTGCCTCCCTGCCCACCACGGCTCGCCCTCCCCCCGGCCCAGCTCAGCTCCTCCGTGAAGCAGGCAGCTCTGACCTTGCACCTGGGTGGGACAAGTGCCACCTGCCTTGAAGGACAAATCCCACCGTGGACCGAGCTCGGAATGCAAGACAGCAGGAAACCCGCACACGGCGGGCACTCCACCCTCGTCCGTCAAATTTGCTAATGACGGATGAGACTGATGGACGCTGTCACCAAGGGCAGGCACGATCCCCTCTGGGGTCGACGCCCAACCAGAGGCTCCTGAGAGAAATAAAGCCGTTTCCCAGAGCCGCAATTCGTCCCCCATCTCCGCTCCAAGGGCACTCACATGGCACCCCAGCTTCTTCCCGTGCGGGCGAGCAAGCTCTTGGGGCTGCTCGTGGTCAGGTGGGCAGTGCAGGCCTGGGGTCCTGGTCTCCCACTCCTCCTGGCAGGGAGATATGGGGAGAGTGGGTCCCCACCAGGCCTTAACACTGCTCATCCTCACGGATAAGCAGGACCCTGTGGCCCAGCTACCTTCCTCCCAGCCCCAGCCTCCTCCTTGGCTGAGCCAGGGCTGCTGGTGCAGGCCCCCGAGTGTATCTCCCCGGACAGTCTCTCCTGTGGGGACTCTCCCAGCTGGGGGGCACCACACTGACCAGCTGTATGTGGGTTGAGGGGCAGGGGCCCTCCCCCCGAGTCCCTCTAGACCAGTGGTTCTCAACCTTCCTAATGCCGTGACCCTTGAATACAGTTCCTCATGTTGTGGTGACCCCGAAACCATAACATTATTTGCATTGCTACTTCGTCACTGTCATTTTGCTACTGTTATGAATCGTCATGTAAATATCTGATAGGCAGGATGTATTTTCATTGTTACAAATTGAACATAATTAAAGCATAGTGATTCATCACAAAAACAATATGTAATTATAGATGTGTTTTCCGATGGTCTTAGGCGACCCCTGTGAAAGGGTTGTTCGACCCCCAAAGGGGTCACGACCCACAGGTTGAGAACTGCTCGGCCCAGGAGCCCCAAGGACACCGTTTCCCCAGCAGAGACCAGGCCAAGTCCATCCAGGGTGAATCCGCCACTTTAATGTCTTCAGAGAGCTTTCAGGGAGGTGACAGGAGGGCACCAGGAGGGGGAGCCGGGGCACCAGGGTCAGAGGGTGAGGGACAGACAGACAGTCCGTGGAGACGGGTGTCCTCGGATGACTGCTTAGGAGCAGATGCTTAGCTACCGGAAGAGGCTACCCCACCTCTGATGGGCAGAAGCACAGAGGGAGGCGGGAGGGACTGGCTCTGGGACCAGGCAGGGTCCCCAGGCCCCACGGCAAGTGGGTCTCCCAGGCCCTTTGAGGTTGTCTGCCTGGGGGCCTGCCCTGGTGCCTGCTGAGTCCTTGAGCTGGGGGGGCGGGGGGGGCAGGAACCGTCCTGGGGAAAAGGGGCCCATAGGAGCCGAGAAGGGAGAGAGGGATTATGGCTCCCACTGCGGGCAGGTCCATGGAGGCACGAAGTGGTCCACGGGAATGCCGGCCTCACCCCCTGCCTCCCCACCCCGTGCCTGCCCGGAAGGGTGGAGGGGCCCAGCCTGACCCCACGTCCGGAGACTCCTGAGCTGCCCCCAGGCGAGACGGCAGTGTACTTGGGCCTCAGTTATAGAACACCTCATCCTCCTCCTCCGAGAGGGAGCCGCTGTCCACCGAGGGGAGGGAGCCCTGCAGGCAGGACCCACCCTCGGGCCCTGGGCCCCCGGGCAGCCGGGGCCGGTGCTGCTGCTCAGGGCTGGGGGGCTGGGGGGCAGCAGCTGTGATGGGAGGCTCCTCCGGTGAGGGCCAGCCGTCAGGGGAGAGGCCGGGGGAGGAGAAGGCCAGGAGGCTGTCATCCTGTGAGGGGCCGCTCAGAAGACTGTCCTGAAGGTAGATGCTGTCCAGGTCTGGAAAACCAAAGGGAGGCGGGGGTGAGGGGTAGAGTCCGGGACCCTCCTCAGCCTCCCCTGGTGTGTGAGGGTGGGCAAGGGGCAGAAGACCGGCCTCCAAATCCTGCTTTGTCACTGCCACGCTGTGTGACCTTAGGCCAGTCACTGAGCCTCTCTGAGCCTGCTCCTCACTAGGGCAGTGCATGCAGTTAGGAGCAGGCTCTGCACTGAGTTCCTGCGCTCTGAGAACTGGGAGGACCGACCGGTGTTCTCCCTCCCCTCCAGCCAGAGGAGGATTAAATGAGATCAGAGGTACATTGGCTTCACCCAGGACCCAGGCTCGTTGAAGCCCTCCGTAGTAACCCTGGGTCCTAGCACAGAAAGCCCTTAATTCACAGTATTTATTATTATTACTACTATTTTCTCCTTTATGCTCACGGCACCCCTTGGCAATGGGCAGGGCAAGGATCACCAACCCCATTTTTCAGATGAAGAAGCTGAGACCGAGGGAAGAAAGGGCTTATCTGAGGTCCCAGTGCAGTTGGTGACAGGGCGGCTTGCAGCGCCAGCTCTGCCCACCCCCACCCCCCACCCCGGTGCCCGCTCGGGCGGTACCCTGCAGCTGGACAATGTCCTGGGGGCTGTCCTCGGCGTGCAGCTCCTCGTCGTCCAGTGAGGACCAGGCGCTCAGTGTGGCCTCTGTGATGGCGAACTGCTCAGCGACCCCTGTGGGGACAGCGGGCCCAGATCAGAGAGGGCACGGCAAGGAGGAGGGGGGGCGGCAGAGTGCTTGCATGACCTGGCACCCAACAGCCTGGGGGGGCCCTGGGCTGTCCATGCTGGCCCTGGTGATCAGAGTGCCCACCGAATGCCCTGGCCACCCCAGGCCACTGTTCTCCCTGCCCAGACAATGCCCCGCGGTGACGCTGTGTCCCCTAAGGACCAGAGCCCTGGCCAGTGCGGGTCCCGAGCTCTGCCCCCCACTGACCGGCAGCAAAGCGGGCCTCACGCAGCTCATCGGGGAGGCAGCAGTAGTGCTCGTCCTCGGCCGGGGACAGCTCCCAGCCCGACCGCTGGGCCCTCCAGCCCTTCCACTCGATGAGGTGGGCCACGCGGCCTCGCGCCATGGCCGTGGGCTTCGTGATGTGGTCCTTGATGCTCTGCACCACCCCTGGGGACAGTGAGAGCCGTCGCGTGACTGCCCAGCTCAGAGCCCCACCCCAACACCCCCTCCCCCCCATAGCGCAGGCCCATCCAATGACCAGTACCCCACATCCATTCAATGCCTTTTACCCAACCAATGCTCTGCATCCTCAAAGCTCCATCCCCAGCAACGCCCTGTACCTACCCGATTCCTCAAGCCCGGCCAGTGCCTGTGCCCCTCCCTGCCCCACACCCTCCCGGTGTCCTGCTCCCAGCCAACGCTCCTGTCCACGGGGAGCTTCCTTCCCAGCCTCGCCACACCCCTCATTCTCTCTCCGACCGAGTTCAGATCCTCCTGCCCAAGATCTGCTCAAGGATCCACTCAAGATGCCCCCTCCCCAGCCTTCCCCTTTTCCATGAATAAAGTTCTGAGCGAGCATCCCTGGGCCTGGGCCAGTGCCAGCTCTGCTGCGGGTGAGATCTGTGTGGGGCGCTGCAGGCAGGGAAGGCTTCCTGGAAGAGGTGGACTGGATTGGGGCTTTGAAGGCAGTTGGGTTAGACAGATAGGGGCTGTTTCAGAGATGAGATGATGAAGGCATGGAAGAGTCGGGTGTGGCTCCAGGGTTACCAGGACTGGGATGGCAGAGAGGCTGGGGCGCCTACCAGGGGCCAGACTGGGGGCTGAGAGCCAGGTGAGGGCACCGATGTCCTGAGGGCAATGGGGAGCCACAGCAGGGTGATGGCAGGAGGGGAGCGGGTTAGATCTGTAGTTGAGGAAGAGCATCCTAAGTCCGGGCTTAGGGTCCCAGGGTGGAGACAGGGGGACATTAGGGGCCACTGAAGGGATCCAGCAGGAGACGGGACAAGGGCTGGGCAGATGGGGGAGGGGGGGCCTGAGGGGTTCCTAGGAGTAGACGTTGGATATGGAAGCTGACAGAGAGGGTTGTCAAGAACGATTCAGCATCTCCCTAATCAAGCCCGACCACAGGTCTGGGAGCCACCGGGCTCCAGCGCCATGACGTAAAGAACAGCAACACAAGAAAGACAGTGTCCACAAAGGAAGGAGTGGGAGGGGAGAGCCCTCCCCCATGTAGGGGAGTGTTGGCAACTAGGAGGCTTTTGGAGGAGGTGTCTAAGTGGCCCTGAAGGGCAGGGAGGTGGAGGGAAGGGGTTCAGGGGGAGGGAACAGCACAGGCTGATATGGGGGGAGGGCAGCAAGGGCCCGGGGAGCCAGGGAGGCCTGAGGGAGGAGGAACTAATGAAAGGCTAGCGCAAGGCACACTGAGCAAAGCTGTGGGCAAGGGAGCACTGAGGATGGCCCAGAAGGCTGTGCTGGGAGGCAGGGCAGATGCTGGAGGGCCCGTTGAGGCCCTTTCCTGGCCTGTGTGCCCATCCCCCACTGGCACACCTGCACCCTTGTCCGGAGGCTCGCCCTTAGCTATGGCAGCTGCCTCACCCGGAGGTGCCGGAGGGGCAGGGCAGCCAAGCCAGGCAACGGGCCGAAGTGCGGTTCATGCTCCTGGGCTCCCGTGGATGGGGCTGGGGAAGGGGGCCGCCTGCCTCCAGGCTTTGCCAAGCTCCTCCCTGCCCTGTCCGCTGCCGCTTTGTTTTTATCATGTTCTTGGAAATAAATATAACGTAAGTTTTAACAAGTCATGGTTTTTTTTCACACTCCAGCCTAGAGTTTGGAGAACTTTTTCAAGCCTTGGAAACGAACACTTGGGGGCGTCCAGGGCCTGTGGGACCATTCACCGAGCTGCCTTGCTCTCTGTGGACCGCATCTTGGTGTCTGCGGAACCATGGAACTTTCCAGACCTCCCTTGCTCACCTCTCTAATGGCCTAGATGCCTTGGTAGGCAAACTGTGGCCCGCCAGCCACATGCGGCTCTTTGGCCCCTTGAGTGTGGCTCTTCCACAAAACATCACGTGCGGGTGCGCATACAGAGTGATTGAAACTTCGTGGCCCATGCGCAGAAGTCGGTTTTCAGCCCGGGCGAGTCTATTTTGAAGTACTGTTGATATTTGGTTCGCGAGCCGCAGTTTGCCGACCACTGGCCCTAGAGCAAGTCCCTCAGTAAACTACTCACACAGCAATTCCCATCTCGGTGACGGGCAGATGTCACCCGCTGCAGAACAGGCAGGGAGGCCACACCAGGCGCACATCTGAAAACCCCGGCAGTCCCCCTCAGAGCTGCTGGAGGCCCCGAGAATCCCACCCATGGCGGGGGGTGGGGGCGGGGGGAACCCCCGTCACTATTCCCTGCAGACCCAGCTCTCAGAGCCTGGCATTTGGAAAATGGTGAATCCACGGGGCCACAATCCTTCCAGCTGCAATTTAGCTTCGCTCTCCCTCCCCCCGCACCCCCCAGCCCAAACACACACACACACACACACACACACACACACAGCTAGTGTCGGGCGGGCCGTGCAACTCCAAGGGCAGGAGAGGGCAGCTGCCGCCTACCCACAAGGGACGAGGTGGCCAGGGCTGCCACGTGGTAGCTGCTGGAGCAGGATCTGGAGTCGGACAGGTAGCCGTTGGTGGTCTGGAAGCATCTCTGCACGGGCGAGAGGGGAGCAGCTGGGCAGACCTGCTCAAGGAGGTCCCCCCACCACAACCACCCCCATTGCCCACCTCCCCAGGGCTGCTGAGCAGTGGGCAGGGCCAGGGTGATCCACCCCACCATTCTCATCGCCCTCCCCTGCCCCCGGCCCCAGGGCTGGCAGAACCGAACGCCCACGAGGGGTGAGCAAGTATACTGACCTGCCAAGGATCCCAACAGAAATCCATCTGTTTGTCCTAAAATAAAAGGAGAAAGAGGATCAGGAGGGCCTGGCACGGTGCCAGCAGATGCCAGGAGTCCTAGAGCTCTGGACAGTGATGTGGGTCACCTTCTGGTGCTTCCTGAGGTGGCGGGTCTGCCCACTCCTGGGTCGTGCCCTGCTGTCCCCTGGCACGCAGAGAAAGAAGTGTGTGTGTGTGTATGAGGGGGGGCAGCGCTGGCTCTGCCAGGAGAGGCAGCTGGTGCAGGGGGTAGATCAGACCTGGGTTCGAGTTTTGGCTCCGCCCCTTAGCCTGGGCATCCTTAGGCTAATAACATAACATCTCAGAACATCAGTTCCTTCATCTGCAAAAAGGGACAAAGCCATTTACCCCTCGGCTGTGGGGAAGCATAAATGAGATCACGTGAGCACCGTGCCTAGCACAATGCTTAGCATGTGGTATGTGCTCAAACAACAACAAAAAAAGGTAATTCTATCAATTGGTAGGTTCAAGGTCATGACCTCTGGGGCAAGAGCAGAAACTATGCACCGGGATGTGAGGCCCCCCTCGAGATCTAAGAATCCTACTCCTTTCCTTCTCCAGTGCAGGGCAGTGCAGGCTGCTGAGGTGTCCTGGGCTGGTGGGAGGAGGGCGGGGAGAGGAAGCCTTCTAAAGCCTGGTCCAGTTCCCAAAGGTCCGCCCGATGTAGACCTCCATCCAGCCCAACAGCAAACCTTGGGGCCCCGAGTCCAGGAGGAGTAGCCATGTTTGGCCGGGAAGGGAGGAGCTCCCCGTGGGAGCCGCAGGGAACAGCCCAGGGACCACGGTGGAGGTGGGGGTGAAGGTGGGGATGACGTGTGACCAGTTTACCTTGCCAGCGACATAGTCCGGAATGAGGGTGGGTGGACGGCTGCAGGGCAGCGGGCTCAGGGGGCCTGTGCCCGGGGGCATGGGGCAATCCTTGTGGACTCCCGTGAACAGATCTGGAAATGAGAGAGACAGGAGTGTTCTCCCGGAAGCCAGGTCAGGCCAGCCCTGGGGGGCGGGCGTGACTTGATTAGCACCCATCGTCATTTTGTAGAAAACAGACCCAAAGCCACAGCAGCTGGGTCCGGCCCGGTCCCTTCAATGGGAATTGCTTGCCCATCTGCTTGTTACTCCATTTTCCCGAATTCTGGCACCACACGCTGGCATTTTGGGCCCCAAGGAGACCTCCAATTCATGTACCTACTTTCCACTGGCTCCCGTGGCCTCACCTCTCTCCCGGCCCAGCTAAGATTCCTGCAAATCCTATGAGCTCTCCACCAACGACGCCCTGGACCCCTCGACCCTCTGCCCTGCGCCTGCACCCGCTCTGTGCCCCCCTTACCTCTTACAGGACTCTGCCCCGGGGTCCTCCCACATGTCTCTAATTCCCACCGGTCTGCTTCCTGCCAGGATGCCCACCTCACCCGCCTTTCCTCCTCCCACCTCCATCCCTGGCACCCACCTCCGTGCCCCTGCCGCTGGCTTCTCCCCATTCCTTGCTGAGGCCCAGAGCCTTCGAAAAGCATCCCCCTTTCTTTTCACCTCGGAGCCCTGCCTGCGTTGTTTTTCACACCATCTGCTCTCCCTCCTGTGACAAAGACCTGTCCCGGCTCCCCCCCAGGGCTGGGTCCCGTCCCTGCCCACACCCAGGGCTCTGCCCTCCCTCCTGTGTGGTTTTGTTTCCTGCTCCATCCAACGGGTCCATCCGTGTGGCACCAGCTTGATGCCTCCTGCTGGGACTCTGGCCTGCATTCCGACCCCTCTCCCTGCCTCACCCAGCCCCTCACCACTGGGCCCGCCCCCAGCATCCTAGCAGCCCAAGCGCTCCCATCCTTTAAAGACCTTCTCTGAGCCGCTTCCCTCCAGCTCCTGCTCCCCCCACCCAGGAAGCACTGTGTCCACCTCTCCTTCCTGGCCGCCCGTGTCCCCTCCCCCACGCCAAGCAGCCTCTCGTGGGTGGCTAAGAACCTCCATGTGACCAAGCTCAGCAGTGGCTTCTCACTGGCCTCGAGGGGCACCCGGGACACAGCCCATCCCTCCCTCTGAGCCACGCCCTCCTCTCGCCTCCCC
Source organism: Myotis davidii (assembly GCF_000327345.1). Taxonomy (NCBI): domain Eukaryota; kingdom Metazoa; phylum Chordata; class Mammalia; order Chiroptera; family Vespertilionidae; genus Myotis; species Myotis davidii. Next base: position 2,722,468 of record NW_006293088.1, on the reverse strand, counting down.
TCCACCTCCCTGGCTGCTCCTCTCCATCCTCTGTCCCTGCTCAGCCCCATGCATGTCCCCGGCTCCATCCTGGGCCCTTCTCGCCTCCTGCCTCCCAGGCCGGCTCAGGGTGCACGGCTGAGCCCACAGTTACACATCCAGCCCCACCTCTGCTTGAGCTCCTACCAGCATTTCCAGGTCCCCACCTGGATGCCCAAAGGCACCGCAAGCAAACCAGGGCAAATGGGGTCGCAAACCCGTGTTCGTCTTCCTCCACAATTTCCGAAAATGATGCCACTGTCCTCCCAGCTGAACCGACAAAACTCCAGGCGTTGCGTGGAGTCCTGCCCGCCCTGTGCCCTGCCTCCAACCCCTCTGAGCGACCAGCAAGCCCTCCGCTCTCCCACCTCAAGGAGGTTTGTCCCTCGTGGGGAGGCACCAGGCAACCCCGGAGACTGGGGAGCGGCTGGACTGAGACTCTAATACTTATAGAGGCGTTGACAGGGAGGGGGAAGGGTGGGCCTAGAGCCGGGTGGGGAACCTTTTCTCTGCCCAGGGCCATTGGGATATTTATAACATCATCTGAGGGTCACACAGAATCATCAACTTAAAAATTAGCTGCTGTATTTGGTCAAACTTTTAATGAACTCACCCCTCAGGCCTTGCTAGGGCCAGGCCAAGTGACCTTACAAGCCTTACACGGCCCCTGCCCTGGCCTAGGAGAGAGTGTGGGTGCTCAGCCGATGCCCAGATCCTTCTGGATCTCTCCCCCGGTGGTGCATCCACAGCCCTCCCCACCCTCCATGTGCTTTGCTTCCAAGGGGCAGCACCTGTCGCTCTTTCTAGGTGGGCTGCCCTCAGGCAGCGGGAGCTGAAAGCATCTGAGAATTGATGTCTTTCCTTCCTCACCCCACCTGAGTGGCCCTTAGCCAGTGACTGGAGGTGCAGATCCCAGCACCTCTGTTTGGGGTCGGAACACTCTGAGCCTAACTGTCATTCCATAGTCCCCTGCGGCCCAGGACGAGGTCACCCCTGCAGGATGACAGACAGCCTTTCCTGGCTCCGGGTCCTCTGTCCTGCCTCTCCAGTCCTTCATGTGTCAGCTGTACCCAGATCCCTGTGCCAGGCTCTGCTCCAGAAGTACCTGCGGAGGCTCCGGTGCCGCACGGCCTGGTTCAAATCCCAGCCCTGCCCTCTACCACCTGTGGGACCTTGAGCACGTGCCTTTGCCTCTCCGAGCCTCTGTTTTCCTCATCTGTAAAATGGGCAGTTGAGGGAGCTTGTTCTAGTTCTTCTGAAACTGTCTACTAGGATGCCAAACGGATAACGAAGAGGCACAAGGGCCTGACATTTTGAAGAAAGCCACTGTCGGGGTGGGGAGCACAGACCCCTCTTCAAGGGGGCTGCCCCAGGCTCTGCTGCCCCTGCCTCAACCACCCTTCTCACTCTGGCCACCTAATGAGATGAGGGAGGGCTCCCAGACCCCTGCAGAAATTTGGAATGCTTGCAAAGGAGAGGCCACTTCCCAAACACACATGGCTCAGTGGCTGAGCGTCAACCTGTGAACCAGGAGGTCACGGTTCAATTCCCAGTCAGGGCACATGCCCAGGTTGCGGGCTCAACCCCCAATGGGGGGTGTGCAGGAGGCAGCTGATCAATGATTCTCTCTCATCATTGATGTTTTTTTTTCTCTTTCTCTCCCTCTCTCTTCCTCTCTGAAATCAATAAAAATATACTTTAAAAAAAACAACAAAAAAACAAAGGAGAGGCCAGCTTCTCACCCCCCCGCCCCCGCCTCCCTCTCCCCCGTTGGATGTCCGCATAACTGGGGAGGGATGGCTGCAGTGGGCTGGGCAGGGCTGACGATGGTAAGAACTTTCTGTGTGTGCATGAGGTCATGATGCAAAATATATCTATTCTTATGGGTTCCAGTCAAAAAGGTTACAAAGTGACCTGCTTAAGGTTCCAGAGAGCCCAAGCCGGGCTGCCAAGTGCCATCCAAGGTGGCACTGGCTACAGGCTGCCCCGGGGGAATTCTGAAAGGGGCTGGAATGTTTCTAGGGCCCCTGACCATCGCCTGAGCCACAGACACTAGAGTCAGGAGGGCCGGGCACAGAGGAAGCTGGTAGGTGACGTCAAAGGCCTGGAGGAGACATGACTTGAACAAGGTCATTGGTCAAGGAGGTGGTGGTGACTCGAAGGACTCCTGGCTCCCAGGCCCCCGCCCCCCAGCCTCCCTGCCCCCACCTTAGGTGAGGGGCGGGCGCCTCTGCCAAAGCTGCCATCACCCCCTGAGGACTTGGGCCCCGTGAGGGCACAGGCTGGTTGCCATGGAGACATCAGGTAATGAACCGGCCCAGGGGGAAATCGCAGGCTGCTCGTGGCCCAGCTGGGACCACGGCCACGTCACCACCGGCAACTGGAAAAACACGGCATTTCACGGGGGGCGGGGGCTGGGGTTCTGCCTGAGGGGCCCCCAGCCACAGTTTTGTGGGCACCTCTCTCTCCCAAGGGAGCGGTGGGGGGCACCTCCTTCCTTCCTCAGTCCACACCCTAGTCCCCTGACCTCGAGGTCTGAGGCCCCTTCTCAGGCCTGCTCCCTCCCCTACCTCCCCTGGCCACAGAAGTGATAGGCCTCTGGTTTCCATGGCAACCTGGAGGGGACCATTTTGATCCTTCAAGGAGAGGGGTGTCAGGCAGATGTCTCCTTCAGAAGACAAGCCTCTCCTCTGCTCACTGAGGGCACTTCCTGCCTCCCCACACCAGCACCCCATCCGCTAGAACCCAACCCCCCGGCCGGTTCCTCCTGATGTCTACGCTGACCCTCTCCTGCTGCAGAGCTCCCGGCCGGGGCTTCTCTGCTTGTTTCTTCGGTGAGTGTGCACCGCCCAGACTCCTCACACCTGCTTCCCAGCCGTCAGCCCCTTTAGCGGCTCCCTGGCACTCTGTGCTCGTGTCCCAGCCCATTAGTCACCGTGGCTGCCATCCGCCCCACCACAGAGGGCGGGCGGGAAGGCCCATGGTGAACCCTGCTCTTTCCCAGCAGCCCAGAGAGGGTAAACCTCCTCTCGAAACCACACAGTAACTGAGCCGGTGTCCAAAGCCCCTGGTGAAGGCCCTCCCCGTGCAGCCACCGGCCTCCCCTCTACGCTGCTTGGGGTCCCTCCAGCCAGCCCCTCCCCAGGTGGGTACCGCCGGGCTGTCATGTGCCAGGCTCTGGCCTTGGCTCTGAAGAGAACACAGTGGGCGAGGCGTCTCGTTCACAGCTCCCGCCCTGGGTTTAAGTCCCAGCTCTTCAGGGCCAGCTCCAGGGCCGTGGGCTTGTGACACAGCCCCTGTGAGCCTCAGGGTTCTCATCTGTGAAATGGGAACACCAACTCCTCTGCAAAGGGCGAGGATGGGGCACCTGCCACAGACGCAGTCTACAAAGGACACCGGCTCTGTCCCTCCCCCCTCCAGACCTCACATCCCCTGTCTGGACTGAGGAACAGATCTCCGTCACCAGCCTCTGGTCCTGCCCCCAGGGCTGAAGTTTGCCTTGGGGGCTCTGCAGAGGGAGGCCACCCAAGGTGAGCCCTCGGCCTCTCTGCTGGTGAGTCACTGCATGGCAGCAGGCCATCCTCCAGGCTTGGCAGAGGCTCAGCCTCCAGCAGACAGAGTGCCCCCATCCCCCAGGACAGTTACTTACAGGTCACTAGGGCCACCGTGGTAGCTTTATCCGTGGGCTGGTGCAGCTCAGAGCTGACAAAGGGGGTCCCTTTCCATGCCCAACCAAGGACAGAGAGAGCTAACAGGCTCCTCTCCAGGACCTTCTAGACACCCCAGGTCCTTTCTACTTCCTCTAACACTTACGAGTGCCTACTATGTGCCAGGTACTGGTCCCAATGCCTAACATGAACCGTAGGACATCAATACCGGTATTATTCCCATGTTAGAGATGAGAACACTGGGATGCACATACCAAGTTAAGTAACTGCTGAGGTCACGGAGCTAGTGCTGGTGGAGCAGGGGTGTGACCTAGGCTGGCTGGCCCCAGAATCTGCACCCCTGACCTCCCACTGCTGCCTGGTGCTGAGGGGGGCAGCTGTCCCAGGTGCGGCCTGAGACTGGGGTTTAGGGTGTGACTGGGGTGGTCTCAGCATGAGGCTCCAATCCCTGGCCTTGCTTCAGGCTGCACATCTGGCTCAAGGAAGGACTTGGAGTCAGAGGGCTGCTGTTAGCAGTTGGTGCAGGTGTGGCGACCAGGCTCTGGGGCTCCAAAGCCCACGGAGGCCCGCAGCTGGAGAGGGCAGGACAGGTGCCAGCCCAGGGCTGAGGGCTGGCGGTGTGGTGCAGAGCTAAGGGCCCAGGCTCTGGAGTCAGCCGGTCTGGATTCAAATCCTGCCTCTGCCTCTGCTATTTCTTATATGCAGCCTCTGGGCATGTCACTCAACTCCTCTCTGCTCAGTGTCCCCATCTGTAAAATGGGGACAGTGGGGGTGTGTACTCCTAAAAAGGGTGTCCGGCCTAAACGATCCTAACCAGTACTTGGTACGCCGTAACCAGTACTTGGTACGCCGTAAGCCCTCAGCATAAGTGACAGTAGAGGGGTGCATGGGCTCCACTCAATGGTGCAGCCGCCCAGTGTCTCTGGGACAATGGCTGAGGGTCCCCACCCCCTGTCGGAGGACCTGGGCCCCAGTCCTGACGCTGCCTTGAGTGACCTTGGCAGGTGTCCCTTCTCCCCCGGCCTCTGAACTGTGCTCAGCTGGTCTGCAGCTCATCAGCAAGTCCCCAGCCTCTGATATGGAGTGGCCAAGTGGTGGGGAAGGGACAGTCACCAAGGAAAACACCAGATCCCAGGTCCCCCAACACCCAGAGCCCGCCCAGAGCCCGGTTTCTGGGGAGACAAGGAGAGCCTGTCATTCCTAAAGCACCCTAAACACTCTTTACTCTTAAAACCACCTTCTGACCAGCCAGTGTGGCTCAGTGGTTGAGCATTGACCTATGAACCAGGAGGTCACGGTAGATTCCTGGTTGGGGCTTATGCTCGGGTTGCGGGCTCAATCCCCAGGGTGGGGCGTGCAGGAGGCAGCCGATCAATGATTCTCTCTCATCATTGATATTTCTATCTCTCTCTCCCCCTCCCTTCCTCTCTGAAATCAATAAAAATAAATTTCAAAATAAAAAAAAAAACACCTTCCCGCTCTGGCCAGGCTATATAAGTGCTATGCGTGTTGACACTGGCTGCCCAGTGTGTGCACCGTGCCTGGCACACAGTAGGTGTCACAGGTGTCATGCTCGTATCAGCTTAATGATTAAGTGAATAACCCTCACACAGCCCAACCCCCACCCATGATCCCAGCCCTGACACCCCCGAGACATCCTGAGCCACTTCCCTGAATATCCCACGTGGACCGGTGAGCAGAGCCCCTTGGAGGCCACGGGATGAAGGCAGAAGTGCTGTGTCCCCCGGACAAGGAAAGCCCCCCTCCAGGGCCTGCCCAGCCCCTCCCCAGGTCCTGTTTGCCCCTCTGCACCTGAAAGAGCTGCTGGGGGTGATGCATGGGGGCAGCCTCAAGGCCCCGTGGTTGGGGTAACCTCCACCCCAGCCCCGCCCCCTGCCACTGTGGGTGGAGACCAGTGGTGGGCGAATGGCCCCGTAAACCTCTTCTGAAGGGCTGCCCAGCAGCTGTTGGCAAGCTGGTGGCGGGGAGGGTTCCACAGGCCAAACTGCCGCCCTCCAGGGAAGCTCACTCCCGCTCCTGATACCTCCTCGGGGAGCCGGGGACTGAGGCACAGGTGGGGGAGCGAGGGTGCCCCTCAGGGTGGCCGTTAAAGCTCAGAGACAGAGGCAGGCCCAGGGGCTCCTGGGAACATCAGCTGCCCCTGTCCCTTCCCATCCCCTGACCAAGGACAGCGGTGAGGGTGAGGGTGAGGACAGGACCTTCTCGGTAACCTGTTCACCTCCCCTTGGTGCCCGTGGGGTTCAGGGACCCTGAGACAGGGCCTGGGAGAAGGGGACAGACAGGGGGTGAGGAGGTAGTAAGGCCTGGGGGTGGGTGGGAAGGGGGTTCTTCTGGTGGCCACACCCCCGA
>NW_006293088.1:2714040-2715140 GCF_000327345.1 Myotis davidii | reverse complement strand
GAGGGGGGCGGGAGGGGCAGTGTGTTAGAGGCAACACTCTACGGGGTCTCCCGCAGTGCGGGGAGGGGGCAGCACCCGTCTCTCTGGGCTTTGCTAGGACACTGGGGACCCAGGTATGGGCTCTCAGCCCCGTCTCCTGTCTAATGAGCGACAGTGTGAGTCTAGCTCTAACCACTCACCCTCACATGCCTCCACACGGACACGCTCTCACACATACGCAGGCGCACACATGCGAATGCTTGCACACCCACACCCGTGCACACACGCACTAGCACACATCACACACTGACAGCCGTACTCTCACCTGTATACAGCCACACTCCCAGCCCCTCAGCAAACCTCCCTGCCCCAGCTCTTCAGCGGCCACAGCTCTCTGTTGCACACGCACCCGTCGCTGCATCCTCGCACCTACCTGAGGCCCAGGAAGGGCGGGTCACTGTGCCCCTCTAACACGGGCAGGCTAGGAAGCCAGGTTCACTGGTTTCTTTCAAAAACCTGGTGAGGGACCTGCAGGGTTTGGAAGGACGAATGGGGCTTGAGGCAGGATCTGAGCCTGTGGGGCTGCCAGGAGTGGAAGTGGGGTACAGGATGGGGGTGGGTGCTGCTCTCTTTCTCTTTCCGCAGGCCTTGTGGCTGCTCTGGAGTGAAGTCTGGGTGGAGAGTGGCCTTGGCAGGCCTGGGATGAATGTGGACTCAGCTCACACAAGCTGTGTGTCCTTGGGCAAGTTGCTTCACCTCCCTGAGCCTTGGTGTTTTCATCTGTTAACTGGGGGCAAAAATCTCGCCTCACAGGATTGCTGTAAGGATTAGTCTGCTTTAAAAAGATTGGCACAGCCCCAGCCGATTTGGCTCAGTGGATAGAGCATCAGCCTGTGGACTGAAGCGTCAGGGTTCGATTCCGGTCAAGGGCACATGCCCAGGCTGCAGGCTCGATCCCCGGTAGGGGGCGTGCAGGAGGCAGCTGATCAATGATTCTCTGTCATCATTGATGTTTCTCTCTCTCCCTCTTCTTTCCTCTCTGAAATCAATTTAAAAAATATAAAATGATTGGCACATACTATGTACTTAACTTAGGGCTAAAAATAAACAGAAGTGATTGA
>NW_006293088.1:2709156-2713988 GCF_000327345.1 Myotis davidii | reverse complement strand
CCATGGGAAACCTGAAGAAACTCCACTTAATGGATGTGTATGAAGCACCTACTATGTGCCCGTATGAGCAGGACAGATGTGCCAGTCCTGGAGTCAGTACTGTATTTAGCTGGGTGCTCAGGTGCCCTCATGCTCCCTCCCCATCAGAGCAGCCCTGTCTCCTGAGTCTGGCTGGGGGAGGGTAGTTCTGAGGGGACGACGGTCTGTCCTGATCACCATGGGTGCCCAGTGCCTTGCAGGGCCGGCTGTGTGCCTGCCTGGTGTGGAGAAGGAAGGACGGGTCTGCCTGTGGCCAGGCTCTGGGTCCTGCTGCGAACCCCGGTAGGCAGAGGGCCTTTCTCTTCTTCCTTTGGTGGAGGAACTCCATCTGGCTCGGATGAAGGGCTCTGACTCACCGTGACGCAGGATGCTGGTCACAGCTGCCGATGCTCCCAGCTGGCAGCCTGGCAGCTCAGGGAGGTGGACCCCTGCAGAGAGGATGGGACAGGTCACAGGGGAGAGAGAGGATGCTGGGGAGCTCACTGTGCCCCCCTTCAGCCTAAGACAGGGACAGGTGGATGAGGCTGGGCAGTGGCCCCGCCCAGAGCCACTTGGTCACCAATTCAGAGGTGTCCCTGGGGTGGGGTGAGGGGTTCTGGCAATCCCAGCCTCTGGCATTCGTGCTGGTCATTTCCACGGACTCAATTCTCTCATCGTCCAGACTGGCGCTCAGAGAGGGACAGGGGCTTGCCCAAGGGCACACAGCAAGTGGAGACTAAGCCCAGGTCTCCTGCCTGGCAGCGCAGCCCTGGCACTGGCCTGAGACTGGGCCATGCAAGGGTGGGCAGCTCCTCCTTGGATGCCCACAGTCACCTTCCCAGTCCTTGGAATTCTGCTGAAGCAGACGATTCCCAGATTCCCAGACAGCTCAAGATGTGTGGTTGTCCTTCCCCCAGGCAGGCTGTCCTTCCCCAGCTCAGCCCATAGCCGATCTGCCCTGACCTTCAACCACCCTCCCCAGCATGCTCCTGGCCCCACCCATGGGGGACAGGAGACGGAGGCCGTCTGGTGGGTGAAGGGGTCAGAGGAGGGAGTGCCCAGGCTGTGCCCTTCACACCCTGAATCCCATTCTCCTGTCATGATTTTGGGGATCCAGGCAGAGCCCCCGTCCTGTGGTCTGCCCCACTCTCCTACCCAGAGGCAGACACTCACCCTGAGTGCCCGGCCCCGAGCGGGGCACTGGAGCATGCAAAGCAGATGTTCAGTGTCGGATCGGAGAAAGATTAATCACCAGAGCCGTTCCGGTGAATCAGACTCAGTCCTGCCGGGCAGTCCTGGGAGGGGGGAAGCCCCGGCGTAAGTAACTCGGGTCATGGCTGACAGTGGAGCCTCCCAGGCCAGCCACGTGCAGCGAGAGGAGAGTTGCTTCTGCTTCAAGACGATGGTGCCCCTGCAGTGGCATTTTGCAGGCAGAGATGGTGGAGGGCTTACCTCGTACACAGAGGTCGGAAGGCAGGGAGGTGGGGGGCACCAGGGGACTGGTATATATGACGTCTGGGGGACCAGTGGGAGAGGACAAGACTTCAGGCTGGGATTGCCACCTCCAGGCCTCTAGCATCTCCCTGGCACTGGCGTTCCCAGGAGAGGCGGAGCTGGGTATGCAGAAGAACAGGGTGGAAGCCAGACAGAACTGGGTTTGACTCAATGCGTAGTAGGCGCTCAATGAATATTTGTTGACTGAATGGAAGAAAGTGAGACTGGTCCAAGGTCACACATCTAGATAGTGGTTATAGCCAGGACTAACGGATTCAACTTCCATTCATCCAGCTAATGCTAATACCTACTGTATGCCTGGCACTGTGAGACAGACAAGATCCCTGGGGGAGGAAGGCATTACTGCAGCAATGGCCCAGGTAAACGGAGCATCACAGCCCCGAGAAGCACGGGGAATGCACTGGAGAGAGTGTGTGTGTGGGGGGGGGGGGGCTTGATCTGGTCTTGGGCGTGGAGGGAGCGAGCATCCAGGGGAAGTGACAATGAGAGTCCGCAGCTGACAGATGAGTGGGACTTCGCTTGGCAGAGAGAACAGCACGGCTAGGGTCTGGAGTGGGAGGAAGGGCTTAATTCCCAGGAGGAAGAGAGGGCCTCGGTGGCCAGAGCACAGAGGCTGAGAGGAAGGAGGTGGCAGGAGCCAGCTCCCCCGGGGCCTCCCACTGGATCTGGCCTCTGTCTGAAGAGCGATGGAAGCCCCATCCCCTGTTTGCTCATCTGCAAACCAAGCTTCTTTCCAGTCACTCCCCGGTGGGGCTAAGGCCCGGATGAGGCTCCCAGTCCGGTTTCCTGTTTCTCTGGGGGCCCAGCCTGCCTTGGGGTCCCGAGGCCCAGGGCTTAGGGCCTTTCCAGGAAGCCTGAGAAAGAAGGCCCTGGGCTGACCTTAGAATGTGCTCACTCTTAGCTCCAGGCTCGAGACTGTGGGCTTCCAGCTGAGGTCTCTCATAGGCAACCAGCTGGACTAGGCGGGGAAGGGAGACAGAAGGGCAAGCCCCCGTCTGATGGAGGAGACACAACCTCTGTGCTACACACAGGGGAGGCCAGCCCCTGCCCTGCGGAAGCTTCCCACCTGGTGAGTAAGCAGGTGCATTGAGTTAGTCTCTAAGTGTCTGGCCAAAGAAACATATGAAAAAATGCTCAAAGTCCCCGATCATCAGAGAGATGTAAATTAAAATGACAGCAAGGTATCACCTCACACCTGTCAGAATGGCTACCATCAATAAATGACAAATGCTGTTGAGAATGTGGAGAGAAGGGAACCCTCATGCACTGCTGGTGGGCATGTAGACTGGTGCAGCCACTATGGAGTTTCTTCACAAGTATCACATGATCTAACTCATATGTAGAATCCAATGAACAAGATAAACCGATGAACAAAATAGATTGAGACGTAAAAGCATGGAACAGTGGAATTTCAGAAGGTGGGGGAGGGTGATTGGGAAGAGATCAACCAAAGAATTTGTACGCATATATGCATAACCCACGGGCACAGACAATAGGGTGCAGAAGGCCTGGGGTGGGGGGCGGGAGGGGCTAGAGGGGGTCAATGGGGAAAAGGGGGGACATATGTAATATTTTCAACAATAAAGATTTATTTTAAAAATCTATATAATAAAAGGCTAATATGCAAATCCACCCAGTGGCGGAACGACCAGTCACTATGAGGGCACACTGACCACCAAGGGGCAGACACTCAATGCAGGAGCTGCCCCCTGGTGGTCAGTGCGCTCCCACAGGGGGAGTGCGGCTCAGCCAGAAGCCGGGCTCACGACCGGCCGAGCGCAGTGGTGGAAGCCTCTCCTGCCTCCGCAGCAGCACTAAGGATGTCCAACTGCCGGGCTCCTGGACTGGAAGAGAGCGCAGGCCGGGCTGAGGGAACCCCCTCCCAAGTGCACAAATTTATTTTGTGCACCGGGCCTCTAGTAAGTAAATAAAATAAAATGCCTGGCCAGGCCTGGTCCACTGTGGTTCTTCAGGACAGAATCCCTTTCTCAGGATTCAGAGGCTGTACCCCTGGGCAGGGAGGAGACACCCCCACCCTTAGGACTAAGGCACAGACACAAGTAAGACTCACCTGAGATGCTTTTCCTGAGCCGTGAGTGTCATGCAGCATCCGGGCACCAGAGGGCAGCCCGAGACCGCACTATTCTTCACTGTTTTCCTTTTCCTTTCTGCTTTGGCCACGTGACCCAGAAAGTACCGCGCCACTGTCCTGGGCACTGGGAGCCTCGGGAAGACCTGCCCCTGCTCCCTGTCCTGGGAAGCTGCCAGCTTGCTGAGCAAACAGGGGTGGGGTGTCCCCAGCACAGACAGACATCCGCAGCTCCTCGAGGGACGGGCTTTCTCGTGGTCACCATAGGCCCATCCTCAGTAGGGGAGAGCCCTCCTGGCCCAGGTGCGGCCATTGGTGTGGCTTGGGAGGCAGTTTCAGGTGTTTGTGTTAAAAACAGCAACAATAACGATCATGTCAGCTGAGGCCTTCCCCTGTGCCAGCTGCTGAGCCGAGACCCATCCTGTCCTGTTTAATTCTTCCAGGAACCTGAGGACACGGGACTAAGTGCTGGCCACACCGGGGCAGCCCTTAGTCTCCCAGCATCCCCTCTATCTTTGGTCGCTCTGGGGACGGGCACATCACCCCGCTTCCTGCCTCTGGCTGTTGGCACAGGGTGTGCCCTCCCCCTCCACCCATCCACCTCACACGGGCCCGTGAGTCCCACCCACAGAGGCCTTCGCTGTTTCACTCCCTCACTCATCAAACATTGATGGAATCGGCCCCTGCCACGTGCTGTCTGCCCAAACAATGGGGTACAGTTGGGAGTAATCAGACATGTCCCCACTATCTTGGCGGTTAGCGCAGGTGGCAGCAAACTCTGACCCATGGGTCAAATCCCGACCTTAGCATGTTTTTTTGTAAATAAAGTTTTATTGAAACATATCCATGCTCATTTTTTTTACTTACTATCTCCGGCCGCTTCACCTTCCAATGGCAGAGTTGTATAATGTCAACAGAGATAATATGGGCCTGAAAGATGAAAATATTTACTATCTCACCCTTTGCAAAATAGTCTGCCAGCACCTGGCTTAAAGTCAGTCAGAGAGAACACAGGTATTAACAAGCCACTGGAATAAATAAATGAATCAACAAATTGCGAATGCCAGGAGGGAGGGACGTAGCAGAGGGCGGGAACTGAGACTTAGGGTTAGACTGGTCACCGCTTCTTCTCACCTCCCACTCCTGCGCCTGACAACACGCTGGCCCATCTGAGGGCCAGGCCTTGGGCTGGAGTGGCCTCCTGGGCTGT
>NW_006293088.1:2702001-2709115 GCF_000327345.1 Myotis davidii | reverse complement strand
AAACCTGCGGCTTTGGCCACTGTCCTCATCCTCCCGCTGCCCGGCCTCACCTGGCTTCCCAGGTCCACTGTCTCCTAGTCCCCCGGGAGGCGGGCAGCGAGGAAAGTGCTTTTTACAAAAAGGACAACAGAGGCTTGTTACGTTGACTGACTTGGCCAAGCCTTGCTGAGCTGCAGGCAGAGGCCGTGATGTCGTGGGCAAGCCCCAGACTGTATTTAGGACCCTACCGTTCAAGTCCAGGACTCATTTGAGCAGATCTGTTCCCCTCTGGGCCTCAGTGTGTTCATCGGTCACGGAGAGGGTTGGGGGAATGGACCGGTAAACTCTTTTCTGGATCTGCACGCACGCTGGGGCTCGCCCGTCTCTCTCCAGGCCTCAGGTTGGATCTGTAAAATGGGGAGAGAAATACTCGGTCCTCCCACACTCCTGGGCCCCAGGCCAGGGAGATCACAGATGGAACGTGCTTTGAGCTCCATGGAAGAAAGTAGCTCTATAAAGCCAGGGGGTTATTAGGGTGATGGGGATCCAGGCATGGGCTGATGGTCCGAAGGCCCGAGGGTGATGTTCCGTCTGACCAGCAGAGGGCACTGTGGGGAAGCTAAGGCCGGATCCTGAGCTGGAATCACTTTGTCCCTCCTAAGGCACAGACCCAGGCCCTACTGAACGCCAGGCCTTAGGGCTGGGAGTGGGGATGTGGTTGCAATGAATGGGACCCGCGATGCTCCCAGTCTAGGGGTGGGGACGTGGAACACATAGGCCTAAACACAGATGAGAGCTATGGGGATGGGGTGGCAGGCAGGGGTGGTACCCCTTGTGGGGAAATCAGGAAGGAATGTCCAGCTGCAGCTCAGGTCAGAGGTCTGGGCTGGAGAGCCAGGAGGTAACATGGACAAAGCGTGCGGGCTGCCGGGCTTCCAGCCCTGACTCTGCCACCTATAAGCAGTGACTTCACCGCCCTGGGCCTCATGCTCCTCACCTGTGAAATGGGAATAACAATACCACTCACCTCCCAGCTGCCTCGAGGGTTACTTAGCTCCTCTTGGGTAACAGCGCTGGAGCAGGGCCTGACCCAGACAAGGCCTCCAATGTTGCTACTGTGGCCGGAAGTCCACGGTTTGGACGTTGGCAGCTGGAGCCATGAAGGGTCCATGTCCATTTCGGGGGAGAGTGATGAGGACAGGACTGAGATGGGGCTGAGGGAGAAGGAAAAGGAGGAGAGAGGGGCACAGCCTGAGAGATTGGGGAGGGGAGCACAAAATGGGGGGAGGGTGCAGTGAGGCGAGGGAGGGAGTTTGGAGCAGGAACGAGTAGCCAGGCACCTGGTGTAGCCCAAATTAAACTCTCTGCTGAATCACCTCCCCGCCCTCTTCAGCTGTGTGACCTTGGGCTTGGCCCTGGGCCTCTCTGAGCCTCAGTCTCCTCCTCTCTATAATGGGGAAATAGCTCCTGCACCACAGGGTTCCAAGGTTCCTTAAGAGAGCTTGGCTCTGGGAGGTGTGTAGATGCCCCTCCCCCATTGGAGCCCCCACTGCCTTGAGGGGCTGGGGTGGCTCTGTCCCCACCATCACCCAGGCCTTTTGTTTAGAAAACCAGCCCAAGAGGAAAACCCCAAAAACAAACACACCCCAGCTGATCTCCGCCCTGCCCGGCCCTGCCCGGCCCTGCCCAGCCCACTCTACCCTCCCAGCCAGAGAAGTGGGTGGGGTGGGTGGGGGGAGAGATCAGCGCTCTGGGAAAGTGTTTTTCCCAGTGTGTGCGTGGGGAACAGCAACCAGGTCAGGGTGGGGCTGACAGAGGGCCCCCAGGACTCTCCTGAGGGTGGATGTCCCTGTCCCAGCAGGTGGTGAAGACCCCCATGCCGGGGTCTGATGGGGGAGGCCCACCAATCCGGTTTTGAGATCTGCTGGAAGGGCAGGAGCCACTTTGAGGAGGGGGCTGGGTGGGGTAAGAGGAAGTGGCTGGGGCAGGGCCTGTCTGTGGATGGGGACACTTTAGCAGGTGTTAAAAATAAACATCCTTGGGATTCTGCACCTCGATGGGTGAAGGTCCTTAGGGCTCCTGCCTTTTGGTCCTCACCGACCAGCCTAGGAAGTGGGAGGACCATTGTGCAGATGAGGAAACCGAGGCTCAGAGGCAAGTGCCTGGATCCCCTCCCCATCTGCCTAGGAGAGCAGAGCAGGAGCAGGGGTGAGGGGCCACCGGCTCCCGCCCGCCTCTCCCAGGGAGCTTGGCGCTGGGTGGCAGACAGAGAGGCTCTCTGCGCTGACCTAGTTCCAAACGTACTTTATGTTCAAAGAACAAGATGCAGGGGATTGGACACACCTGTGTCGCACAGGTGAGGGGAGCCAGGGCTGACCCCAGGCAGGCCTTCCCACGTTCATCCTCTTGGCCTCTTCCAGGCCCTGCTGCTGCCCCAGCTGTGCCCCTGTGACCTCCAGCCTCCAGCCCAGCCCTTCCCAGCAGCCTCACCTGGGCACCACCCACCCTGTGCTGAACCCTCCCACAGCTGAGTCCTCCCACGACTGAGTCCTCCCGGCTGAGTCCTCCCACAGCTGAGCCTCCCACGACTGAGTCCTACCGGCTGAGTCCTCCCACGGAGCCCCTTTGCCTCCGGAGAAGTCCTGACTGCTGTGCCTGGCGCTCAGCACCCTCCCTGCCTTGCCCGGCCACACCAGGAGCCACCTGGGCCTGCAGGGCCTCCTCCTCACAACTGGCTCCCCGTCCCGAGCCAGCCATGTCTAGAGTGAGGGACACCGTGGGCCCCGATGAGTCCCCATGGGGAACTGAGGCCCAGAGCCTCCACCTGCTGCAAGCCGCCTGCTGGTCCCCCCACACCCAGTTGCCCACCCAAATCCCGGTTCCCCAGAGCTGATGAGCAGGCGGGCAGCCTCTGCAGATCACCCCCACGTGCCAAGGGTGCCCTTTGGCCCCGCTGCCCCCCGATGTGCCCACTCTTGCCCGAGGCAGCCTGGTGTTGCTTGTCAGGGGAACTGTGAACTGACCAGCTGCCCCTTTGCTGCCCCGCAGCTGCCTGCGGCCGCCTCCCAGTCCTCCCTCTCCAGGCAGGAGGTCTCCACCCTGGTGCCCACCCCCCTCGCTCTGCCCTGGCGGCCCCAGCAGGTTGTTTTCCGGAGCTGGGCCTGGCCCAGCCTCCAGGGCCTGCCGGTCACGTAGCCAAACTTGTTCCTCTTCTCCCGCTGCCCAGGCTGCTGAGCGCAGCGGTTTCCTGCTGGGAGAGCACAATGGGGCCTGCCCCAGGGGACCCACCCTGGGGAGGTGCCCGCCCCGCCGTCTGGATGCTGTGTGACTAGGGACAGGGCCCACGCCCTCTCTGAGCCTTGATTTCCCCATAAGAAGCGAGGAGGTAAAGACAAGGTCAGGTGAGGCCACGCACCAGTAATGACAACAGCGAACTTTCCTTGAGCTCTAAGGACTTAGAGGTGCAGCGCCCCAAATCCTCTCAGCCACCCCCAAGGTCGGGGCAGAGCCAGGTCCCCTGGGCCACAGTGGAATCTCCCTTTTCTCTCCAACATCCCAGAGCTTTTGCCTTCCCCACCTCTGCTCTGAGGTCTCCCTTTGCCAACCCCAACCTCGAGGCCCCCTGTCTTCCCCTCCTCCTCCCAGGAGGCTCTGGCCTGGGCTGGCGAGAACAAGTAAGAGGAAGTGTTCAAAGGTCCAAATTAGCTCAGAGGCACCTGGGCCCAGTGGTCTAGGCCTGCAGCTGGAGGTGGGAGAGGGTTCGGGAGATGTGGGGATGAACTGATGACGGGGAAAGGAGAGGTGTTGGGGAGCGAGACTGAGCCCTGAGAGGGACTGCAGGCTGGCCTGGAGGGCGCCAGCCAGTTTGGGATCAAGAATCAATTGACGAGCTCTGAGGCTGGGACCTGACAGAGGTTTGCTCCTGCCTCCCCCTTTCCCTCTCCCACACCAGTCCCCTCAGCCTGGACAGCCTCATGTCCATCTCCAAATTTGGACCAGGCTGTCCAACCCAAAGCCTGGAACTCAGGCCTGACCATGAACTGGGTCTTCAGGACATAGTGACACTTTCCCAGGGAAGCAGAGTTCTGGCCTGGACAGCAGAGGGGCCAGGGAGGAAGCTGGTCTCCCCGGAGCAGGTCCAGGGTGGCCCCGTGCATTGGGGGTGGCTGGCGCTGGGCAGAACCTCGGCCGGGGGCCTGGATGCCAATCAGTGTGATTAGGGGAGCCAGCTGTGCAGCTTAAGGAAATGAAACAAGAAGGTAACTGGAAGAGAACATTCTGCCTGGATGGCAAGAAGTCCCCTGCGTAGAAATAAGAAATGGAAAATATTTTTTTAAAAAGTCCTCTGCGATGGGGCCAGCTGCAGCCCTGAGCTTAGCTATGGGCCTTTGCAAGCTGCCGCACACCAGGCCACCATCCCACTTTGCCTCACCCCTCTGCTCTCTGCTTCCTGGTCAGGGCACGTACCCCGTGGAATGAATATTTCCCAGTTTACCACGTGTCTCCCTTGTACTCTCTGGGCTCAGTTTTCTCATCTGTAAAATGGGTCTATGATGGTATTCCTCAGAGGTCCAATATTTTTCCATTGACTTTTAGAGAGAGGGAAGGGAGAGGGAGAGACACACAGAGAGAAACATCGATGTAAGAGAGACACATTGATTGGTTGCCTCCTGCACATGCCCCGACCAGGGCTGGAGATAGGGTCTGCAACTCGGTATTTTGTGGAAGAGCCGGTATTTTGTGGAAGAGCCACACTCAAGAGGCCAAAGAGATATAAAAAAGAGAGGTCGCCCTAGCTGGTTTGGCTCAGTGGATAGAGTGTCGGCCCGCGGAATGAAGGGTCCCGGGTTCGATTCCAGTCAAGGGCACATGCCTGGGTTGTGGGCTTGATCCCTAGTACGGGGCGTGCACGAGGCAGCCGATCAATGAGTCTCTCTCATCATTGATGTTTCTTTTTCTCCCTCTCCCTTCCTCTCTGAAATCAATAAAAAAATATTTAAAATAAAAATAAAAACAAGAGGTCACCGCCCTGGCCGGGTCGGTCAGTTGGATGGAGCATCACCCTGTACACCAAAAGGTTGCGGTTGGTGGTTTGATTCCTGGTCAGGGCACATACTTATGTTTCAGGTTTGATCCCCAGTCTGGGCGTGTATGGGAGGCAACTGATTAATGTCCCTCTCACATCAATCTCTCTCTCTCTCTTACCCTTCCTGTCTTTCTAAAATCAGGTGAGGATTAAAATTATTTTTTTAAAAAGAGAGAAGTCACCAACCTCCTCCGGGCACGGTCCTCTCTGGCCCAGAGCGGCTGCTGTGGGCCCAAGAGAGAAATCAGGCAGAGTTGGAAATCAGATGCCTGGTTCTGAGCAGGGCTCCAGAGTCCCCTGTCCCCAGCGGTCCCTTCTGGTGCCCAAAGCCAGCAGGGGCCGAGCACGGAATGCCCACTGGAGCTGGGCAGGAGCCCGCCGGCTTCTCCTGGCGCACCTGGCCAGGCAGCAGGCAGCGCAGCCAAGAGCCAGCTCATCGCTTGTGTGTAAACAGCAGCCCAGTGGGAAGTTGGCAGCGCCTCCTCGGCCCTTTCCCCTGCCCCCTCCCCAGGAGCCCTGCCCAGAGAGAGAGGGTGTCCCAACTTGTTGGAGGAGTTTCCATCCCACACCTGTGCCCACTGGGTGAGCGTGTGGGGGTGACTGAAGGGGGCCCACAGAGAATCTTTGTCCTTCAGACTACACCCCCTCCCCCCGCAACCCCCGCTGGTGCTGGGAAGCTGCCAGGGTTCTTGGAATGTGAGGCCCCCATCTCACCCTCCCCACCCAGATGCCTTTGCCACTCACTCGCAGGGCCCACGTCAGCAGAGCTGAGCCAGGGCAGCCTGGGAGCAGGTCGTGCCCGGAAGGGGGCCCTCTTGGCTCTTATTCCCACCAGCTGGGAAGAGGTGCAGCTCCAAGGTTTCCAGGAGGAAGAACACCAATTTCCACCCAGCACTTAACCCCATGCCCTGCACGCTCCAGTCATTATCCAGGAGGTGGGTATTGCCACCCCACTTTAAAGGTGGGTAAACTAAGGCTAGACCAGCAGTTGAATGAGTGATTGGACCCTGTCTGTCTTGTCTGCCCCTGTCTCCTCAATGCCGGGCACACGGCGAGAGCTCAAGTTGCACTTGTGAAGTCGAGGAATGGGGTTCAGAGAGGGCGAGTGACCTGGCCAAGGTCACGCAGCCAGCAAGTCATCCAACTGGGAAATGGCCGGGGCCAGTTTGAATCCTAGACACGACACAGGCTGTTTCTGAGACACCACCAAAGCTTAGGGGCATCCCACATGCACACGTGAATGTGTACTCACCTTGCTGCCAGGGTCCTGCCACGCTACACCCACCTACACACACAGCCCTCAGCTGAGAGCCCCCACCTGCCACACCACTCAGGCCCATGCAACCACCTCCAGCAGGCACACAAGCTTCTTTCTGTGCTGCTCTCACGCCCTCCTGTCACCACCCCTCCTCCACGCCAGGAGAAAGCAGGATGGTGCATGCCTCTGCCACCCCCACAGCCCTGGCACCCTGTCTGCCTCCCCTGGCCCCAGGAATCACATTGGCACCACTCCTTTGGAGGCCAGGGCACCGCAGGCTGCCAGTGCTGGGAGGGCACCCCATAGTGTCCAGATGGTCAGACCTGGGCCGAGGAATGGGCAGCACCCCGGCCACGGTGGTGGAGCGGGTACCTGGGCAGAGTCGGGGGGCTTGGCCACCTGCAGGGCAGCTCCAACATGTGGGGCTCCTCCCTGCTGTCACGCTGCTCAGCCACAGAACAGCTGAAAGTCAGAGCAGGACCTCCGTGTGCTGTGTGCGACCGCGGAGGTGCCTGGGGGCCAGCTGGGTCTCGGGCCTCTGGGCAGGCGGGCGGGGACTCACCCTCCAACGCAGGCTGCACCCTCCTGCCTCCCCACTAATAAGGGGCCGCCAGGTAGGGTGGTCAGGGAGGCAGGGCCCCCTGGGACCTCTAGGTCAGCGATCCTGGGAGCTAGGCACGAATGTGTCTTAGGTACCCATATTACTCCCATTTTCCAGAGGAGTTAACTGAGCCCTGGAGAGTCCAGGCACTTGCCCAAGGCCCCTATCCCTAGCATGCGCTAGGTGTTTG
>NW_006293088.1:2689596-2701951 GCF_000327345.1 Myotis davidii | reverse complement strand
GCTGCGGGGGCAGGGAGCTGGGAGTGACTTGTCCAAGGGCATGGCGGCATCAGGATTTGCATCCAGGCCTGGCTCAGAGCCTCTCAGCTTCCCGGCCTCTGCTGAGCTTCCTCTGCGGCCTCGGGGCCGGCAGACAGGCCTGGTGGACATGACCCTCATGGCGCCCTGAGTGGCGTGGCCGGCGCTCCAGGCGTGTGCTCCTGTTGGGCACAGCAGCTTCACGGGTCCCCAACATCAGACAAGGCCACTCAGCGACCGTGACGGATCAGGGCAGAAAGCAAGACCACTGTGCGGTCCCGTCTGGACGCAGAGAAGAAATGAGGCTTCTCCAAGCCGCAGCGATGACCGCGCGGCCCTCTGCCCCCGGCCAGTGTGTGACAGCGGCTTCTTCGCCAGTCACAGCTCCCGCTCCCATTCCTTCCTCTTCCCTTTCAGATTGAAATTAAGATATGCAATCACAGAATTACCCCTTCGCGACTGACGGGTCCAAACCGGGGCAAAGCTCCACTCCCTGCGCCCGCCCCGATCCCCGATCGCCCAGCAGCAGCCCGAACCCTCCCCGGGCCCTTCCTCACCGCCCTCACTGAGCCATCGCTTGCCCCAGGCGTGCGCCGCCCCTCCCGCTCGGTGCACCCCGCTTGGCTCAGGTGTGTGCCTGGTGGTCTTTGGCTGGCAGGCGTTGACAAAGGCTTAGGACACCGAACAAGGCGTGCTTTGTTCAGCCCATTTTGCTGATGCCCCCCGGAGCCGCCGGCCAGGGAAGTGTCAGCCTCCCGTGAAGCGTGACGGGTGGGAGAGGAGCTTTCATCTCTGTTCCCAGGAGGCTGGGTTTCAGGCGCTGGGGCTGGAGAAGGGGGAACTCCTTGGTCAGCTCTCGGCACCTGGCGGCCCACCCGCCACAGCCCAATTTGAGCCTTGAACCCCCGCCGCCGCCACCACCATGGCTGGGCATCAGGCGTCCTCGGGGAGGGGTCGGTTGAGCCTTGAACCCCCGCCGCCGCCACCACCACCACGGCTGGGCATCAGGCGTCCTCGGGGAGGGGTCAGGAGACCTGGGTGCAGGTCTTGCCTCTCATTTGCCCTGAGCTGAGCGAGCCTCAGTTTATCCATTGGTTCCTGCATAGGAACAGGTGGGACTGAGTGAAATAAATGAGCAAAGGACCCCCTCCCTCCCCAGCTAGAATGGCCTACCCAGCTCCCTGCTAGCAACCTTTCAGGGGGCAGAACAGAAATCAACTCCCGGTCTCCTGAGGACAAACTCATCTCTTTTCCGGGTTGATGTTGGGGTGACCCGGGGAGCAGGTGAGGGGCCAGGGGTCCCGCCTGTCCCCAGTCACTGGAATCCTGGCTGGGTCGAGAGCAGCGCTACTTAGGACTGTGCCTGCGGGTTCAGGCCTCGGCGCCTCTGCACCCCATCCCACCCTGCTCCCTCGACCAGGGACCGCGTCCAAGACAAACAGGACGCTGAGGACGGCGCTGCAGGAAGGGCCTCGGGGCCTGGACGGCGGACACTCCGGCAGGGGCAGCTCAGAAAGGCAGTCTCTGTGGCTTCATTCAGCGCCACATCCTGCTTCTCCCGCGGCAAGGGGACGTGGCCGTTCTCCGCGCTGCCCCTGGAAGGACGGGAGGAAGGAGGTGAGGCTGAGGGACTGAGGACGCCAAGGAGGGTGACCTTCACGGAGAGGAATTGTTTAGCGCCCAAGGGCAAGGAAGCTTGCTTTCCCTCCAGTGCAGGGTCCTCATTTCCGTGTGGCCTCACCTCTAGGAGGGGAGAGGGGGCAGGGAGAACCCGTAAAGTCAGACAGGGGTGCTGGATCCACCTCCCAGCCTCGCCCCTCCGTCCCCTCCTCCCTCCGAGCGCCATTCAGATTCACCAGCTCCACACGGTGCCTTCACGGAGGATCTCCCCTCTGCCTGAAACGCCCTTCCCTCCCCCAGCCCTGTTTGCCAGTTATTGCTACACGTCCTTCAAGCCTCGGCTTAACGGCGACTTCCTCTTGGAAGCCTCCTCTTCTTGGATCTCCTTGCAATGCAGCCCATGGCTCCCTCTGCTTCCCCCTCCCGACCTTGATCCCACTGGATCGCAACTGTCTATGACCCTTCTTGAGGGTAAGGGGCAGCCTCTGTGTTGTACACGGGTGGTCCCCAGTGCCCGGGATGGACCTGGCACACTGAGGGACCACGTAAATGTTTAATGGTGAGTAAATACAGCAACAGAGACGTGCACTCTAGGGACCAGGGCTGAGAGCAAGGGACCTGGAGTTGAGAGAGCTTTGCTGGCAAATTGCTGTGAGTAGGGCTTTGAGCGTGTCTGAGATGAACAGAGAGGAGGTATATCCTGCCTGGGCACAGCCTGGGCAAAGACAGGGAAATGCCAGTGGGAAATTATGGCTGTGCAGAGGCTTCCACCTCCAGTGATGGTGGGATAGGTCATTTGGACCAACCCTCTTGCTGAAAACAATGAAGTCCCTAGATCCAATTTAAAAGACCATCTTCTTGGGGCCGGTGTGGCTCAGTGGTTGAGCATTGACCTATGAACCAGGAGGTCATGGTTTGATTCCCAGTCAGGGCACTTGCTTGGGTTGCGGGCTCGATCCCCAGTGTGGGGTGTGCAGGAGGTAGCTAATCAATGGTTCTCTCTCATCATTGATGTTTCTATCCTTCTGTCCCTCTCCCTTCCTCTCTGAAATCAATAAAAATATATTAAAAAGAAAAAGATCATCTTAAGACAATCAAACAATTATCAAGGTGGTGAAGACTTCCCTAGCAAGAATGTAGGAGAAGGCCACTTCCAGGGTGGAGAGCCTGTGTGGAAGGCCGCATTTGTCCAAGGGCACTTGCCAATCTGGAAGAAACGGCTTCCAGACTGAGCTGTGGTTTTGATGGCCTCATGGGGAGCTGGGGAGGAAGGAGGATAACAGGTAAGCCCAGCCTTTTGTCCAAGATAGGGACAGGTCTTTGTCCAAGATACCTCAGATCCTTTTAAGCTCAGACATCCTCAGAGTAAGATTGAACCAGAAGAAAACCAGGCCTTGAGCATAGGGACCTGGGTGACTCAAGAAACTCAAGCCTTGAACTTGAATTAAAGCATTTCTAGGTGCTTGGTAGATGCAAACAAAAGACACGTCTGGAGGGAGGTGAGGTGTCATTATCTTAGGCCTCATATGCTTTTCACAAATAACTTTCAAATACAATGAGCAGAACACAGTCAAAAATAACCAGGCACCTAAGAAAACAAGACGTCATGGGCAAGAATCAGCACAAAACAAAAGACAACAGAAATAACAACTATGTAACCTAGCATATTACAATATATGATTGTATTAAATCAACATGTATACATTTTAAAGTTACAAAGTGTTATAGGTCAGTTATATTTCAATTTTTAAAAGATAACAGAAATAGACCACAGAAATAAACCACGATGACTTCAGGTATTGGAATTATCAAAAACTATGGCCTTAGAATCATAGGTTCAAAGATCCCCATGGACAAGCACATCCTAAAGTGCATGTAAAAATGTAAGGAACCTAGAATACCTAACACAATCTTAAAAAAGAAGAACAAAGTTGGAGGACTCACATGCTTAATTTCAAAACCACAAAGCTATAGCAGTCAAGACAGGGTGGCACTGGCATAAGGATAGACATAGATCTATGAAATAGAATGGAGAGTCCAGAAATAAACACATGCACTGTGGTCGAGTGATTTCTGTCAAGGGTGACAAGAAAATTCAATTGGGGGAAATAGTCTTTTCAACAAATAATGTCGGGGTAACTGGACTTTTACATGCAAATGAATGAAATTGGACCTTTATGGCACACCATTGTACACCACATATGCCACTAACTCAAAATAGATCAAAGTGCTAAATCTAAGAGCTAAAATTATAAAACCATTAGAAGAAAAAAGGTAGATGGCTTTGTGATCTTGGATTAGGCAAGAGTTTCTTTGATATGACATCGAAGCACGAAGCACGAGCAAAGAAAAAAATAAATAAGTTGGACCCTTTGGGGCCCCCTGGACCTGCTGGGGTTGGACCCCAGCAACTGAGCCACAACGGTTAGCCAAAACAATCTTGAAAAAGAAGAACAAAGTTGGAGGACTCACATGCCTAATTTCAAAACCACAAAGCTATAGCAGTCAAGACAGGGTGGCACTGGCATAAGGATAGACATAGATCTATGAAATAGAATGGAGAGTCCAGAAATAAACACATGCACTGTGGTCGAGTGATTTCTGTCAAGGGTGACAAGAAAATTCAATTGGGGGAAATAGTCTTTTCAACAAATAATGTTGGGATAACTGGACTTTTACATGCAAATGAATGAAATTAGACCTTTATGGCACACTATTGTACACCACATATGCCACTAACTCAAAATGGATCAAAGTGCTAAATCTAAGAGCTAAAATTATAAAACCATTAGAAGAAAAAAGGTAGATGGCTTTGTGATCTTGGATTAGGCAAGGGTTTCTTTGATATGACATTGAAGCACGAGCAAAGAAAAAAATAAATAAATTGGACTTGATCAAAGTTCAAAACTTTTGTGTTTCAAAAGACACTATAAAAAAGTAAAAAGACACCCCACAGAATGGGGGAAACATTTGCAATTCAAATATCTGATGGGGGCCTAGAATTCAGAATCTATAAAGAACTCTTTGCAACTCAATTAAAAAATGGGCAAGGGATTTGAATTAAGCACATGAAAATGGTATCTACTCAACACCATTAGTCAATGGAAAATGCAAATCAAAACCACAATGAGATACCACTTCACACCCACAAGGATGGTTACAATAAAAAAGACACACATTAACAAGTGTTGGCAAGGGTGTGGAGAAATTGGAATCCTCATACCTTGCTGGTGGGAAGAGAAAATGGTGCAGCCACTTGGAAAAACACTTTGGCAGTTTCTCAAAGAGCTAAACCTGGTGGCCGGTCCCAGCCTGTGCCCTGCTGCAGCGTCCCTGTGAGCGCTGCGCGGAGTGGAATGAGTGCTTCCTGCTCTTGCTGCCCCTCCTCTGCCTGCCACTTGCCACCAGCATATGGGGTGCCAGGCTGCCCCCCTTGGGATCCCTGCCCGACCACCAGGCCTTTCAGGCCCTGACCCTTTGTGGCAGGACCTCTCAGGGCCAAATTCCCTCGTGTGCCCCTGTTGGTCACAAAACTGCTGGCAGGTGCAGGAAGAAGTTTGGCTCTCTGGGTTTGATACTGGCCTGGCTCGACCCTGAGAGCAGCCCCCAGATTCACATGACCCTTGTCTACACCACTTGGGGGGCTGGGGGAGAAGAAGCAGCAATTAACTTCTGAAGGAGGCCCCTGGCCTTTCGGGGTGACTTGTGGAGGCGCCCCTTTGCAGCCAGTATCTTCTGTCCAGTTCTCCTGGCCTCAGACTCCTGTAACCTCTGATCCTTGTCGTATGGGACAGAGACTTCAAAGACCACGACTTATAATCAGGAGATTTTGTCCGTTGGAGAAGACACCCATTAAAAACTCTCTCCAACTTTGTTGGATGGGACCTTATCAGGTGCCTGACCGGGAATGGACATCTGCCCTGGTCTCAGACACTCGCCTCTGCCTAAGGCAGCGGTTCTCAACCTGTGGGTCGCGACTCCTTTGGTGGTTGAACGACCCTTTCACAGGGGTCACCTAAGACCATCCCGCATATCAGACATTTACATTACAATTCATAACAGTAGCAACATTACAGTTATGAAGTAGCAACAAAAATAATTTTATGGTTGGGTCATGACATGAGGAACTGTATTTAAAGGGCCAGAAGGTTGAGAACCACTGGCCTAAGGGGACATCCAAGAGCCCTCGAGGATGAGAAGCCACCAACATCAGAGGGAAACAGCTTTCCCAAGACACTGAGAAGATCCGAACTTAAGAAACCATTTATTTTGTTGTCTTAACCTGACTAATACCATTAGTCATAATAGTTATACTTGTTCTTTGGGTATTTCCTCAAAACTTGTTCTTATATAACCCAACTGTGAATGATTGCTGAAGGTGTATCAGATAACTTTTGTAATACCCATAACACTCTTTTTATGGTTTCTCTCTCTCTCTTTTTTATGGTTTCTCTTTTGAAGTTTAAAAGAATGTTATTGCAGAAGAAAGAAAAGAGGGGTGTGTGCTTTTTAGAGAAGTTAAAAGGAAGTAGTTTGTCCTCATAAATTGGCTATTTCTGAATGAGTAAAAAGAGACAAATTGAGAAGGACAAAGGAAGTTGTAGAAGGCTGGTGGAAAAGGAATCTTGAGAAGTGAATTTGATGTACAAACGCTAGAACCCAATTATGGGAATGTGCTTACCCCCAGCCCAACAAGGATGACTAACTGTGTTAATTCAGATGGAAGCCAAAGTGGCTGTAAATAAAAAATGGCTCAGGACACTTACTTATGAAACTCTTACTGTCTTCCTGGCTTCTGGAAATATTTTATGGTTATTATAATACTAGTGGCCCCGTGCATGAAATTCATGCATGGGGGTGGGTTCCCTCAGCCTGCACCCTCTCCAATCTGGGACCCCTTGGGGGATGTCCAACTGCCAGTTTAGGCCCGATAAACCGGCAGTCGAATATCCCTCTCACAATCTGGGCCGCTAGCTCCTAACCGCTCACCTGCCTGCCTGATTGACACATAACTGCTCCCCTGCCAGCCTGATTGACACCTAACTGCTCCCCTGCCGGCCTGATCGCCCCCAACTGCTCTCCCCTGCTGCTACCCACCTCCTTTGCCGGGACGGCATCTTCTGTGCTGTGTGGAGCCGAGGGACTCCCAGGCCTCACTATGTGGAGTGGCCGACAGGCCCCACCTCCGCTGTGCACGTGGCCATCTTGTGGTGGCCATCTTATGATGATGTTGCGTGTGAGGGTCACCTAGGCTTTTATTAGTATAGATACACCATTAGGTTCTTAAAGCTTTGGGCCTGACTAAACCTTGAAATTACAGTTCCCAGTTGTACAACTAGCAGGACTCAGATTAATAATGAGGGACCCCTGAGTGCTTTCAGTGGGCAGTAGACGGGCCATCGTCCAGGGAACCCATCTCATAGTCAGGTTGTGAAAACCGAAGAGGTGTACGTTGTGCCCTCAAACTACAGATGCAAAATACAGAAAAGTGAGACAGACAGTAAAACATGGATCCTGACAGCTTGCAGGTTAGAACGATCCAGTGTTTCTCTTAATGAAGGCCCGGAAGACCCGCCTGCCTCCTATGTGCCTGCCTTTCCTTTTTGAGAAAAATTCAGCGTTGTCTCCCTCCCAAGGCCACAGTCTTGCCCCATCCCCAGTGGCCCACCCTTTCAGCAAGACAAACACCGACACTGAGACTTCCTAGGAATGGGCCTTCCTAGCGCCGTGAGACCGCAATATCCAACCAAGCAGTTGGTCGTCAATGCATCCTTCGGAAAGATTTATGACCAAAAAGGGGAATTGTTGGCCAAAAAGGGGCCACCTCCTAAGTCCAACAAACTCAGGGGAGGCCTGCGTGGTGGTCCCTACAAACTCAGATTGAAAGTAACCACACAGGATGGTCTGGACGTAAAATTTCTCAACTGAAAGTGGGTCATGTAGGCCTGTAGCTTCCTTGACAAAGGCCAATCTTTAACTTGGGTGAACCTGTCTATGGTCTTTTCGCATCTAGGTTAACAGACCTTTGAAATGCCAGAGGAATCCCCTTTCCCAGACCCCTCAGGGCAGAACTCTGAACCAGAGCAGGAGACCACAGAGCCCCACATACCATCTCTATGTGCTGTAGAGTAACTATCCTGTAAAAACCACCGACGTGAAAGAAGTATGTGTTTCACTATTTTGCCTTTTTATCCAGTTCAAGAGTTTTCCTTGCGTTGTTTTCTCCTGCCCCCACAATCTACCACCCATGGATTTCATGAACCCTCCTTTGATTCTAATGTATAAAGTAAGCTGTTCTCCAGGGCCTTCCCTCAATCCATTTATATTGTGCTTCTGAGCAATTGTCATCCGTTTGGCTCCGATAAACTCATAAAAATTCTCCAAAAAAAGAAAAAAAAATTTAACCCCGAAAAAACCCTATGAGAAGGTACTATTATAGCATTCACATTTTACAGATGTGAATAATAGAAACCCAGGCAGTCTACTCCAGAACCTAGGGTCTTAACCACTGTGTTAGAGGACTCTCTATACAATATAATTAGCAGGTCTATCTAAAGTATATGTAAAGACTCATAGCCAATAAGCAGAGAATACTCATGTCTTTCAAACACACTCAAAATATTTAGAAACATATTAACTGGCAAACTAGTACATCAAAAACCTAACCAATTTTTTTATTTTTTAAAGAAGGAAACCATATGTTTGGAAACTAAAAGCCACAGTCTTAAATGACAGATGGTTAAAGCAGAAATCACAATAAAAATTGCAAAGTATTTAGAATTGAATGACAACCTAATACAACAGATCAACATCGTTGAGATGCAACTAAAGTGCTCATGAAAATAAATGTATGAATTCAAGTGAAAAGCCTTATATATCTGCAGTTTAAATAACAAAGGTAAAAACAAACACTTAAATTTAGACGTTGAAAGGAACAACAGAACAAAACTAAGAAATATTTAAAAGTAGAAGCTAAGTTCTGGCCAGTGTAGCTCAGCGGCAGGTAGAGCATCGGCCCGTGCACCAAAGGGTCTCGGGTTCGATTCCAGGTCAAGGGCATGTACCTGGGTTGCAGCTTCGTTCCCTGGCCCAGGTGGGGCATGTGCATGAGACAACCAATCAATGTGTCTCTCTCATATTGATGTTTATCCCTCCCATCTCCCACCCCTTCCTCCCTTCCACTCTCTCTGAAGGTCAATGGGGGAAAAAAAATCATCGGGTGAGGATTAAAGAAAAAGTAGAAGCCAATAAATATTTAAAATAGGGCCAGAAATTAATTAATAAAATAGAAGACAAAAAACTAGAAATGATCAAAACACCAGAGGCTGTTTCCTTGAAACAGACAAACTCATCTGAACAGATCATGAGAAAAAGAGAAGATACAGTATAGCACATAACATTGGAAATGAAAAATGAGTCGTTGGTACAGAAACACTAGAGCAAAACGCTCGTTATGTCGTACACTAGAGTTAAATTTCTTTTATGTCATCTTTACCTTGATTGCAATTTCAATGGAAAAAAGTTTAGTTTAACCACCAAATGAGATGATTAGAGTTTTTGAAGAGGTTGTTTTTTTCTCAGATTAAAGAAGTTACTGTATAGTCCTAATTTTCTAAGAGTTGTTTGTTCTTTGTTTGATAATGAATGGGTATATAATTATATCAAATGCATCTATTGAGATGATCATATGATTTTTCTCCTTTTACTATAATAATTATAATGATTTTTTTTTTTAAAAAGGCTAGACATGGAGTTCTCATATGATCTGCCAATTCCACTCCAAGGAAGGTACCCAAGAAAATGAAAAGCATAGGTTCACACAAAAATGAATACTTAATTGTTCATAACAGCATTATTCATAACTAGAGGCCCAGTGCACAAAATTCATGCACTGGGGGAAGAGGGGGCATCCCTAGCCTGGCCTTCATCCTCTCACAGTCCAGGAGCCCTTGGGAGATGTAAACTGACAGCTTAGGCCGGCTCCCCGCAGAGAGCGGGCCTAAGCCGGCAGTCAGACATCCTTAGTGCTGCCGTGGAGGCAGGAGAGGCTCCTGCCACAGCGCTGTGCTCGCCAACCATGAGCACTTCCGACTGAGTGGTACTCTCCATGTGAGAGCACAATGACCACCGGGGGGCAGCTCCTGTGTTGAGTGTCTGCCCCCTGGTGGTCAGTGCCCCTCATCATGACTGGTTGTTCCGCTGTTTGGTAGATTTGCATATTAGCCTTTTATTATATAGGATAGGGAGGGGCAGTGCTTCAGAAGGCATTCACATACCCAAGGGGCTGACAACCTTCTTGGGGGATGTGGGGTTTTGCAGCGGGGAGGTGCAGGGACACTGGGATATGTCTGTGTGCTGGCAGCCATCAGCCTTGCCTATGGCTGAGCAGAGCTCCCCCTGTGGGAGAGCACTGACCACCAGGGGGCAGCTCCTGCATTGATCATCTGCCCTCTGGTGGTCAGTGTGTGTCATAGTGACCAGTCATTCCCAGTCGTTCTGCTGTTAGGGTCAATTTGCATATTATCCTTTTATTACATAGGATAACCCTGAAGTGGAAACAACCCAATAGTTCATCAACAAATATGGTACACCCATCCATACAATGAAATATTATTCAGCCATAAAAAGGCGCCGGGAGCCGGTCCATCCTTGCTGTTTCAAGGGACCTGGCATATATGGCATACTGTTCTTAATATGTTTGCTCACCTTCTTGGCACTATGTGTTTTAACCAAGGTCACCTCTCTGAGAAAGGTTGTTTCCCCAGGTAGGGATTTTTCCCTGAAGTTAGGGAGGGAATAAAACCCCCTAACTAAGTGCCAGGCGGGTAGTTACTCACTGTAACTTTTTTTTCATGGCTACAGAACCTGGCTGGAGAACCTGGAGAACGTGGCTGGAGAACCTAGCAAGAGAACATGGGCACAGAACCTGGCTGGAGATCCAAACCAGAACTTCGCTGGAGATCCTAACCAGAACTTGGCTGGAGATTCTGGCCAGAGATCCTGGCAAGGCTGCTGATCAACTGAACACTGTCTCCGTGTCATTCCTTCTTCGCCGACTCCGTCCACACCTTTGGGGACCCCTGGACCTGCTGGGGTTGGACCCCGGCAAAAAGGAATTAAATACCAATACATCATGGACAAACCTTTAAAACATTGTGCTAAGTGAAGGAAGCCAGACACAATACTGCATATTCAATTTTATATGAACTGTTCAAACTAAGGAAAGCCATAGAGACAGAAAGTAGATTAGTGGTTGCGGGGGTGGAGGGAGAATGGGGAGTGACTAATAGGCACAGGGTTTCATTTTGGGATGATGAAAATGATCTGGAATTAGATGGTGCTGATGGTTGAGGCAGGACAGTAAGAAGCTAGGAAAATTCCTGGGCAAGTGGAATGGGGAAATTGAGACAAGATAACTAAATAAGGCTAAATAATTCGACCAATTTACAGCCAGCTAGCGAATCGCAAGACCTTAAGTTCACTAACCAAGGACACTTGAGAGCAAATAGTTTCTGCCTCTCCTCCCTAACCAGAGAACACATGGCTTAAGTCACCCTGGTTGGGGAGATAGAGGACAGACACCCAAGTAGTGCCATTTGTGCCAGGCAAACCCAAGGATGGCTGAAGTCAGGGGAACACATAACAAAAACAAAACAAAACAAACAAACAAACAAAAACAAAAACAAATAGAGCCAGACAGACCCAAGATAAAAGTAGAATAGTAAAGCCGACCAAAAAATAATCCCAAACTCCCCAATACACTCATTTTGATGGATCAACATATTAAAAATGTACCTAAAAGCTGATGAATATTTTACTGAAACCCTAAGAATCTCACCCGCCAAAGAGAGATAAAAACCCTCGAGACAAAGACCCCACTCAGGCTCTCTCAGGGGCACACCTGTGCCTGTTCTGAGGCATCATGAACTTTGCACTTTCTTTCTCCTAAACTCTCAGGGTCCCCATGAGACTTGCAACCAGGGGAGCAGAGGGCAGCAGCAGCAGCTCATCCCAGGCTCACCCCCTGAACCTGTCCCCAAGGTCCCCTTCTTCTCAGACTTTCCGATGAGCTGACAGCAGCCCCGCCCAGGCTCATTTCTTTCCTGTAAGGTTTCTAGGGAGCCAGAGCGCAGGCTCTCCCCCGTTGCTTTTACCCTAAGCCTTTCCTTACGTTCGCTGGCCCCAGCTTTAATAAACGTGCTCTCAAAATCGCCTGGACTCCTGCTGCGGAGTCTTCCCTGCATGAAGTCAAGAACCCACACAACCACTGGCCGGCCTGAGGCAGACCCGCTCCGGCCGGTCCCCCCCTCCAGTCACATGGTCACACAATCTTGTGAGTAAACTAAAAACGACCAAAGTGTATGTTTTAATATATTTTCTTGATTTTTTACAGAGAGGACGGGAGAGGGATAGAGAGTTAGAAACATCCATCAGCTGCCTCCTGCATACCCCTCACTGGGGATGTGCCCGCAACCAAGGTACATGCCCTTGACTGGGATCGAACCTGGGACCCTTGAGTCCACAGGCTGATGCTCTATCCACTGAGACAAACCGGTCAGGGCTGAAGTGCATGTTTTAAAAGGGTGAGTTTTATGATATATAAATTATAGCTCAATTGGGAGAAAGACCCTCAGAGATAATGTTAGCTAATAATAATGGCTAACGCCTCTTGGGCACTGTGTGTCAGGCTTGTTCTAAGCGCTTTACGCATTCATTC
>NW_006293088.1:2686797-2689545 GCF_000327345.1 Myotis davidii | reverse complement strand
GTAGGTGCTCTTATTATGAAAACTAAGACAGAGAGAGGCCACGTGCCTAAGGTCATCCAAGCCAACCGGTCATGGTTCAGACAGGGAGCCTGAGATTCAGAGAGGGCCATTCACTTGCTCAGATCACACAGCAACCCAACGGCAAAGCCAGGACTGGAACCCTGGGCTCCTGCCCGGCTCGCATCAGGAGGCCTCCAGAATCAGGTCTTACTGGGGCTGAGGCTGCTATTAGGGGTCTGTGTATCCCTAGGGAACTTTTTGTGAAGAATTTTTTTTTAAAAGGCTCCCTCGAATTAAACACTCACCACAAACTGGGTGCTGTGCTCAATGCTCTGCTTCCTCCCAGTGAAGTCTCTAAAACCCCTATTTACCTTCATCTTTTCTGTGGCAAAACGGGGGACTCGGAGGAATGGTGGGACTTGCCCTAGATCACACAGCTGGTAAGTGGTGAAGCAAAATATTAACTCTGCCATAAAGACTAGCATCCATGCTCTAACCACTATGAATGAATGAATGAATGAGAATCAAGGAGTTCCCAGCAGATCCCAGGTCCAGACTGTCACTTGATTGGCTCCACAGATGCTGGGAGAGAGGCCATGGCCAAGCAAAGAAGTTCTGGGGACACTGGGATAGGACCACGCAGCTGCTGGGTCAGTCGGGGGGTACCATGCCTGGCAGAGAGGACTCCGGGATATGGAAGGAGGGGCGGCCAGTGGGTTCTGGCCTGGGAGGGGACTCCTAGCCAGGAATCTGGGCATCGAATAGCTCCGGGAAGCCTTCCAGGTTCCTCTCCCCACCCCCAGCAGGCAAGGGCACCCACAACTTCCTCCTGTGCCTGCTGCGAGGACCCCTCTGGGGTGTGGGTCTTCTTTAGGGGCTGCCGCTGCAGGAGGGAGGGGCCTCAGTGCAGGGCTCAGCGCAGCCCTCAGACTCACCCCTGCTTAGCCCACCCCGCCCTGCCAGGGAGGCACAAGGAAGGGGTGGGTCTCTGCCCCCGCGCCCAGGAGTGTCTGGGAAAGTCAACAGTGACTCAGGGCAGCAGTTGTGGCCCCGGTGCAGTGACTATGATGGGGGATCCCCAGGGTGAGGAGCCCTCATATCTGGGTCCCTGAGCCTCCTCCTTGTAGGGACCTGCCTACAGGGCTTATCTCCCTGTGAACAACTGTGAGCAAGTGTAAGGAACACCCCAACCTCTCTTTCTCAGACATCTTAGCTCTACTGACAGCAGCGCCCCAGTTCTAGGTGGGGGACGAGGAGGCCAAGGTAGGGTAGGGGGAGGCTTTCTCGTGGAGAAAGACAGGGGTCTGAGTTGTTGGGACATGAGTCCCAGTGACCAGGTCCTATGTCCACTCCACTCACATGCAGGGAGACTGCGGTGTGGCGCTGTGAAGGTCATGAACTCTGAAGCCAGCCTGCCTGGGTTTGAATTCCGGCTCAGGCACTGACTAGCCGTGTTACTTTGGACAAGTCACTTGACATCCTGAATCTCAGTTTCCCCATCTGTGAAATGGGCATAACAATGCCTAAACCTCATAGGCCGGATGGGAGTTAATCCCTGCCAAGTGTTCCCAGCAAAGTGTTTAAAAGAGCCCCTGGCTGTTCTGAGTGAGCGCTTAGTCTTAACACCAAGTACTTAGCATCTGAATATTGCTGAGAACAGGAGTCCCAGCCTTCCTGGAGCTCACAGCCAAGTGGAGGGTAGGCGAACTATAATAGGGATTTGAATAAATAAACAAGACTGTCCTGATGTGGAGATAAGTGCTGGGAGGGAATAATCAGAGGTTTATGACGGAGAGTGAGGGAGGGATTACGGGTGTCAGGGGAAACTGCCCTCAAGAGGGGATATTTGAGCAGATTCTGGGAGAAGGAGAAGGCAGAAGCTGTGTGATGATCTGAAGAAAGCACATCCCAGGAAGTGCAAAGGCCCTGGGGCAGGGAGAACTTGGTGTGCTTTGGGGAAAGGAAGGCGGTGAGCATGCTGCATTCTGCAGGAGCTGTCCTACACGTTATAGGATGTTTAGCAACATCCCTGGCCTCGACCCTTTAGACACCAGAGCATATACCTCTCCAACTAGGACAGATAAAACCATCTCCAGGCATTGCCAGTCGCTACAGTTGAGAACCACTGGTCTGGGGAGAGCAGGATGGGAGATGAGGCAGCAGGTGGCAGGGCTCTAAGCCACGGAAGGGGAGATGGATGATGGGAGGGTCACAGGGGCTGGGCCGTGGCTGGTGAGAACGGAGCCTGTCAGGGTATGGGCCCTACCAGCTCTGTACCAGCTTCCTTGCACACAGCAGCCTCCGAGAGGCCTCTCCATCTGAAGTCGCCCTCCCTGCCTCACCCCACCTCCGTGCTCTCAGCGCATAACCCAGCACTACCCCCTGGGCTCTCCAGCCTCTGAGCGTTGGCTCCTTCAAGTAGACCTCACCCCTAGGAGGCCCATGGAACAGGTCCTCAAAACATGGCCTTAGGGATGGGTGATCTCGGTCCCCTGCCCAGGACAGAAAACACACATGAGGGGTCTCCCCTCACCCCCCTGT
The DNA here is from genome assembly GCF_000327345.1 of Myotis davidii. Classification (NCBI taxonomy): domain Eukaryota; kingdom Metazoa; phylum Chordata; class Mammalia; order Chiroptera; family Vespertilionidae; genus Myotis; species Myotis davidii. The sequence goes on along the minus strand of NW_006293088.1, from coordinate 2,687,004 downwards.
CAGGGGGTGCCCGAGTAGGGAACCCCTTAGACCGAAGTCCCCTTCCCTCCAGGGCTGCCCCACCCTGCTCTCTGGCTCCCTCTTTCTCAAACCCCTGACCCTACGTCCTCCGTCATCACGTCTGTCTGTCTGCCCCTGCCCCACCGTGTCCCTCTCTCTTGGTCTCTGTCTTTTGTGCTCTCTCTCTCCTCTCTGCCTTGGTCTCTT
>NW_006293088.1:2669001-2686716 GCF_000327345.1 Myotis davidii | reverse complement strand
TCCCTGGCACTCCCTCTCCCTCCCCCCACCCAGTCTGTCTCTCTTTCCCCCAGTGGCTCCAGTGGTTTGGACAAGCTCAGCTCCCTTCTGCCCAGATGACCTCACTTCCCCACCGCACACATGCGCACACACACTGCCTGTCACACTCAAGTACTCTCACACACAGGTCTCTGGCTGGGTTTCATCCTGAATCTGAGGGCCCCCCGCCCCCCTAGCCCCAGCCCTGGTCTACCTGGCCAGGTCCCAGGGAGGGGAAGGCCCAAGCCAGGCTTGCAGAAGGCACATTGTGCCCCGTCTCTGCACAGTAGCTCCTCACCCCTTCCCATCACAGCCCTCCCATCTGCTCCTGGAGCTGAGGGGGCCGGCTCATCGGTCAGTGTCCCCCTTCCTCTTCCGTCACCACGGTCCCACCCTCCCCTCGGCCTTCTGCTAAGGCTGCGGCCCTGGCCTGGGAGCTAGGGACCTGGGTCCAGCTGGCTCAGCCACCAACACCCTGGGTGACCTTGGGCTCTGGCCTCAGTTTCCTCCTCTGTGAAAGGGAATCTTGACGTCAGTCTAGCTGTTCTGCGGGAAGGGTCAGAGGGGTGCCTGGCACGCAGCAGGCACTTGGCAGTCACAGGCATGAAGAGTTTGTGGCTAGTCACCCGCCTGCCCAGCCCAGCCCCTCAGGCCCCCCAGTCGGAGCCCTGGGCACCGCTGTACTTAGCCCCCCACTGGCGGCCTGTCTCCAGGAGAACTTCCCGGCAGACTTGGGGGGTCAGAGGGAAGGGGGAGCCAGCCTCCTGCCTTCTAATTTAGATTCCTGGGTTTATGGCAGGAAGCGCAGCGAGGCGGACGCTGTAATTAAGGCGATTCCTGAGGCTGCGGGAGGAGGCCCGGAGAGGAGCCCACCGCAGGGCTGGCCCCCGCTTCTCTCTACCCTCTGCCAGTCTCAGCCTCAGCCCTCAGCAGCTCCTGCTCCACTTTGCAGCCCAGGCAACCGAGCCGGGCAGTTGCATGCCAAGGGTCACATGGCAAGGAGGGGCACATGCCTGAGCCACCCTTGGGGGCTCCCCTTGGCTAGCTGTGGTCCAGCCCAGGGGTGCAGGGAGAGTCCAGACACGTGGCTTTTTTGTTTTGTCCACCCCTAGACCCCAGGTTCCATCATCCCTGAGTCACCCCCTACATTCCTGAGGTGTCTGGGCGGAGTCTGGCCGGGGCTATGGCAGGAGGGGCAGATCCCACCCAGGGGTCAAGACCAGGGCAGCAAGCAGCCTGGGCCTGAGCACTCTCCTCCAGGTGGCCAGGGAGGGGACCCCGGGGGCTCAGCATCCCTGGGGACCCAGGACTGACGCTCAAATCCTTGCTCTGCTCCTCACTGGGCGACCTCGGCCCTCTCCTCTCTGAGCCTCAGTGTTCTCATCTGTACACAGGGTACAGCCATCTCTAGGAAGGCCACGTCTCCCTGCCCTGGCTAGGATCCAATGAGATCCCACCAGAGCCTGTGCGTGCCTGGCACCAGCCCCGCCCTCCCCCTGGAGCCAGCCCACAAGGCCCTGTGGCCCTAGCTAAGCCTCACCCCGCCCCCCACCTGCACCGTCCCCTGTAAGAGTGAGGGGCTTGAGCAGCCAGGCTCGACTCTGCGATTGCACAGGCCACTATCAGTTCAAAAGTGGGGCAGGTGTGGGTGGGGCTGTGACTTCGCTCTGCCAAGTTCGGGTATTTTTAAAAACACCTTCCAGCACAAAGTCACAAGAACAGCCAAGGTGAGGCAGGGCCCTGACTCTGCAGCTTCTCCCTTCCCAGTCGGTGGCCTCCGCAGCTGGGCTGGGCTCAGGGCTGTGACCTGAGGGCTTCTGGGAGGACGCGTATGCATGTGTGCACGTGTGTGTGCGCACGTGTGTGTACATGTGTAAACATATGTGTGTACACATGTGTGCATGTGTGCACGTGTGTGGTGGGCAGGGGGAGCTACTGAGAGGCAGGGATAAAGGGGCAGGGCTACCTTATAGGCTCAGGGCAGAGCCAGGGCCCAGCCTAGCCCCTCCCCCTGCCGTGAACACTGGCGGGTATCTGGGTCTGGGTAGCAGATATGGATCAGGGTCGGGGTGGGAGGGGGTGCCAGGCATTCCTCAAGCTGGGGAGAAAGGGGACTTTGTTGCCTGAAACTGAGCCACCCCCGGCCTCCTCCAATGCCCGGGCACTCTGCCACGGATGGAGAAACCCACTTGGGTGACAGTGGGGGTGCCAAGGCCTTTCCTGAAGCGCCCCCCGCCCCCACCTAGCTCTCCCCAATCAGCCGAGCCTCCTCCCAACCTCACCAGACCCTTCACAGGAGCCCAAGAACAGATGGAGGTTGGGGTGGTGTTAGGCCTGGGCATACCCTGCCCCGCCCCCAGCGGGGATGGGGTGAGGGGAGGGCTGATGGCTTGGAGCAGCATGGGGGCCCCTCACACCATCTCGTCCAGCCCTCACAACAATCCTGCGAGGGCTACTGTTAATCCCGTTTTATGGACCAATAAACAGAGGCTCAGGAGGGGAGGGCATGCAAGTTGGTGGCAAAGGAGGAACTGCAAATCACGCCGCCTGACCTCAGAGCTGGAGCCTTGGGGAGTCCTGCTCCCGCCTCCCTTAGGGACCCAGGGGGGGAGGGGCCACCTGGCCATCCCCAAGGCCGGCCTCCCTCTCTGAGTGCCTGCCCACAGTGGCCAGGTCTGGGGTTGCTGCAGGCCACCACCTTCCAGGTGTCAAGGTCAGACGGCCCACAGCTTAGACCAGGTGGCTCTCAGGAGGTGCCTAAGACGTGCTCACTGATTCATGGCGACAAGTCCGTCCCCCTCTAGGCCTCAGCCCCCATCGGCGCCCTGAGGCCTTCGCTCCCAGGTCTGTCTCTCAGGGTCTTTGCCTTCCCTGGCTCCAACGGGGTCTGCTGCCTCCCCCAAAGCCCTTCGGTCTCCCGGGCCTCTCTTCCTCATCTCACAGGCTGACGGTCAGGGTTCTGCCTGCAGCCCCTCATCACAGGCGCCGGATTGTGATCTGAGGGTGACGGAGGGGGTGGGCGTGGGTGGAAAGGTAGGGAGGGGGGAGCATGGTGCACGGAACCCTTTTATCTCTGTTGTCCCACTTGCTGGGAGCCCAGAGAGGAGCTGGGGACATGGGGGCAGTGACTGTGGGGGCAGCAGGGTTTCTAGCCTGACCTAGGGCCCAGCTGGCGGAGATGGCGGGCTCTGGAATGCAGGACCTCTGGCTGTCCCCGCCCTCTGCCGCCTGTCATTCACTGCAGACAGGGTGAAAACACAAAGCGGCCGCCTTTGTCCCTAGCCCATGCTTAACAGGATTGGGCGGGGGTGGGGAATGGGCCTCTGGTGGGGCACTTCCCTCTCCGAGGCCACAAAGGCGCCCAGTGACATCACGCTGCCCCCTGCTGTGATGTCAGAGGCCACCACAATGGGCCTTTCCAGACAGATGGCTAGGCCTGGGGTGGGGGCGGGGGGTGGGGGGCAGGAGCACCTGCATCCTTGGTGGAGGGCCAGGAGAGCAGTGGCTCGGTCTCACAAATGGCCGGCCACACTCAGATAACAGCGAACTAGAAGTCAGCACTTAGATAACATTTTTTTTACAAGGGGACAGCACAATTTTGCAAAACATGAAAGTTGACATTTTCTTGCCCATCCTTCCCTCCCCGTAGTGAAGAACCATGGAACTGCCCCTGGGGCTCACCCTTAGGCTAAAAATAAAATCCTTAGCATTGCAACAAGGCCTCTGGTTCAGACCCGACCCACCCCTGCAGCCTTGACCGTCCCTGCTGTCAGGGTCCTGCTCTCAAATCTGCAGCGTCGCTGGCCTTCCTTCAGCTTCCAAGCTGAGCACCCTTCATCCTTCCCCTATCGCCTCATCCTTCAAGTCAGCTCAGACACCACCTCCTCCAGGAAGCCTTCCCTGACCTGCCCAGGCTGAGTTGCTCTTTCTCCGGGTCCCACAGTCCTCATGCTGCTCAAGCCACTGCATTTATCTTTTGAGGAATCTCCATGTTCCCATGGACTCTCTCCCTGGCAGACTGGGCAGGTCAATCTGTGGGTTCTCTCACTCCCCACTCTCTCTCTGGCACCAAGTACCATGCGTCGGTTCTATCTTCAAATATGTGGGGGCACCCCGTGTCAGGTCTGGGGATCCAGGAGCCACAAAACAGGTCTGTCCTTGCCCTCAGGGAACTGGCCACCAGCAGAAGGTCAAAGGGTCAAGGACAGACAGTTATCATCTCATGTGAGCCCTTAGCTGCAAAAGTGCACGAAGGACACATGGTAGGGTCAGGGGTGCCCTTGAGACGGTGGTGGGCGGACCCTCTCAGGCTGTGACGCAGGAGCTGAAAGGCAGGGGGAAGCTGGTGGGCTGTGCCAAGGGTGCGGAGGCTGTGGTGGCACACAAGGCCCTAGGTGCCCAGGCTCATTCACTCTGAAGCCCGTCCGTGTGGAGGGGGGCTCTGGAGCTAGGTGCCAGGTTCAAATCCTGCCTCTGCCACTCCAACTTCGGGGCTTTGGGGCAAGCCCTTCCCTTCTCCAGGGCTCCTGGTCGGGTGACCAAATAGAATGTCATCCCAATTGGGACATAGAGTGAAAGGGGACACGCTTACTAAGTACACAGAACAAGGGACCTAAACCAGGTACTGAGCCAATGGGGTACATAGACAGCCCTCCCACCCAAGGGATAGACAATAAACATGCCCGTCCATAGAGTTCTTTATTATTATTATTTATTGTTAGTGATTTCAGAGAGGAAGGGAGAGGGAGAGAGAGATAGAAACATCCATGATGAGAGTCATTGATCAGCTGCCTCCTGCACGCCCCCTACCAGGGACCTAGCCCGAAACCCAGGCATGTGCCCTTGACCGGAATCGAACCTGGGACCCTTCAGTGCACAGGCCAATGCTCTATCCACTGAGCCAAACTGGCTAGGGCCATAGAGTTCCCGAAGAAAGTTCTAGGGAGAAGAGGACTAGGGCTGCTCAGGGGAGTGAGAGGGACAGACGGACACACCTCTGCTCCAGCCCTGAGGGTCCGGGTGCTGGAATGGGGCATGGGGAATGGGGCTGATTTTCCCAAACCAGTGGCAAGCAGGGGTGCTTCTGGGGGTTCTTGCAGGGGGGGGAGGTTTGAGCTGGGCCTGGGTGTGGAGTTTGGGGCAGTGGTCAGGGTAGCTGTATCCCTGGGATGTTGGGGGTGTAACTGCTCATGCCCAGATGCTGAGATTGGTCTGCCTGGCCCCTGAGGCCTGCTCCTGGGGGGACCCCTCCCCCCAGCAGGAGACCTGGCTGCCTAGTTATGCCAGACCAATGTGGAAACAGCATCTGTCTGTCCAGGCTGCCGAGGCTGCCGGGGAATGTGATGAGGCTGCTGAAATGGGGTCCAGGCCCAGAGGGAAAGGGGCCCCCACCCCTGGCAGGGCGGGGTGTGCCACAGCTTCCCAGAAACCCGGTCTGGTTCTGCCGACAGAGACTGGCTGACAAGGTTTGCCTGGAAACCAGACCCCGACGGGCTGGAGTGGGGCTTGCTGCCTGGGGAGAGGGCGTCAGGAGTGGGGAGCAGGCGCATCTGTGTGGGGGCAGGAGTCCCTCATGCTGCCAGGATGGACTTCCTCGAGCCTCCGTGTTACAAAGGGATACACCGAGAGCCAGAGACACCGAGGGTCCCACAGCAACGTCAGCAGGAGGTACCCAATAAAGCCTGCCCGCCTCCTCCAGCCCAAGGGTCTTCCTGCTGCCCTGCTTCCCGAGAACCCCCAGGACCCCAAATGCCACAGCAGCAGGCAGAGCTGCTCGGTCACCTCCTAGCCGTGGGATCTTGCTCTGATACCATAACCACACAGCCGCAGTGTCCCCATCTGTAAAACGAGGATAAATCCATGTCTTGCAGGGTCATTATGACCCTTCAATAAGACAATGTGAGTGTCAGGCTTGGAATGCTGACTGGCACATAGTAGGTATTCAGAAACACTGGGTCCCTTCTCCCTCGCTGTCTGTGCGGTGCCAGCCAGCCAGTGGGAGCCGGGTGTCGGCGTAGCAAGTGCCCCCAACACCACCCAGCGTCTTGGGACACTAAACAGTCTGGCTTCACGTGGCCCCACTGGGCCCTCAGGCTCCCCCATTCATTTGTCTATTGAGGGCCTACTGGGTGTCAGACACTGTTCTGGGGAGAGGGCGATGGAGAGGTGAAGCAGGCGCCCGTTCATTCACCCTTTGCTCTAGCAGCACCTGCTGTGTGCAGGCCTTATCCTCCCACCTGGGCCACAGCTAGAAGTGGGGGAGGGGCCTGGAGCTTGCCCACTCCTCCAGGATTTGCTAATTAAATAGGAAATCCAAGACTGCTGCCCGGTGATACTGTTTTAACTTGCCACCCAGACTGGGAGCAGCGGATAAAGGGGCGACTCCCGACCAGGCACCCTCCTAATTGCTGCCTTCATCTCCTTCGGGGCTTTGTTGGTGCATCAAAGGGCTGCCAAGGCCCCCGCGGCTCAGAGCCCAGGGCGGGCTGTGGGCTGCAGGCCCACTTCTCAGCTCAGACGACTGAGGTCAGAGATGAAGGTTCTGCTTGGGGTGGGAACGAGAGCAAGGCTGGTGTCCTGGGGCTGCTCCTGACATGACAGTCAGGGCCAGGGTGGCTTTGGGCTTGTCCTGGTCAAACGGGGGGACTCAGGCCCTATCCCCGGAGGTCTGGAGTATGGGGGCAGGGACAGGCTCTCCTGGGGACACCTCTCCCCTCCCCTGATGGACTCCTACTTGACCTTGGCCTCAACTTGGATGGCTCCTCTTCCTACAGGAAGCCCACCTGAACCTTCCAGGCTGAATCAGGTGTCCTCTGGCTCCTATAACACCCTCCCCCTCTTAGCCTGGGTCCCGTTGCCACTGTCGCCCCCACCCACCTCAGAGCTCCAGGAGGGCAGAGGGAGCCTTCCTCATCTCTGTGGCCCCAGTGCCCACCTGGCGTGGAGCAGACGCCCACTGCGGAAAGGAGTCAAGCAGCAAACTCGCCTCCATCCTCTCCTCTCCCTCCCCAATCTGGGGGCCTGGGTCGTGGGGCACCGTGGCATCTGGAGACCTCGGGCAGGTTACAGGGCCTTTGTTCCCCCAGAACCAGCGCTTCTCGGACCGCATCTAGGGAGGCGTCCCGGATAGAGAGGACAGCATGTCCTGTCTTGGACGTGGAGAGGGCAGGTGGAAAACCATTTTGTTAGGGCCTCTGCGGCCCGGGGCTCCTGCCCCTGCCGTGCGTGAGCTGGGTGGCTCCGTCAGCTGCTTAACCTCTGGGTGCCTCAGTGTTCAAATCTGTAAAATGCTAATAATGGTGCCCGCCTGGAAGGGCTGCTGGAAGGATCAAGTGAGTAAACACGGTAAGCACTTAGAGCGGTGGGTGGCGCCCAGGAAGGCCTGTGTCAGTGTTTGCTTGCTGCTCCGGGTTTGTTTGCTGGGTTTTTTTCATGTTAACTTGGTTACTAGTACTGTGGCCAGGTTTCGCCAATGTGGGAAACACACACACACACACACACACACACACACACTTTGTAACCCTTTCTGCACTTCCTTTCTTCGGAAGGGTATCGCTAGGTCCAGCCCTCACTCGCAGCGGCGGGGAATTCACCTGCTGCAGGGAGCACCCCCGTGGTTATTTGGAATTACTGCGAAAGGAAGGCTTGTCTGGTCTCCCCATTTATTTATTTCTTCAATCACTATGTATCGCACGTGTGGCAATTTATTTCCTACTCTGGGTTATAATCTAATTCCATGTCATCTGTTGTTCAATCTGGTCTGGGTTTGGCCATGTGGGATCGCCTCCAGGTTGCCTCCGGTGTCTGACATCCCCCCAACGGCTTGTTTTTTGAGTGTTTCCTTCCTCTCCAGAACTACAAGACACTCTAGACTCCTTCTCTTTCCCCTGCCCCGGTGGGAGGATCAGCCATTTCTCTAAGGAGCCGTGGTTCCTTGTATGGAGAGTGGCGTTTAGGAACCAAGATCTGCTACCTGGGCGTCACTGCCTCTAGGGAACAGAGCTAGGTTCGTTCGAATAATTTTTTTTTAATTAAGTTTCCCCTCTTGGCAATTGTGGGGTCTGTTGGAAGCTCCAGACAGCTGCCCGGCCTTTGAGTACAGACCCCGTCTACAGCTCACAGGCCTGAGCAATCTCCCGTGCCCTAGGCGGGCCTTATGGCTACCGGGGCTCTGAGGGAGGAGCACATGCGGTCACCTTCCCCCTGCTGAGCCCCTGCCTGTGTCGTGTCCACTCCTGCTCACCAGTGGGGCCACTGGGTGGCTGAGTTGCCTTGGCAATGGGTCTCAGGCCTGGCCTTGCAGCCCAGGCTTGCTCCCTGCTGAAATGACAGCTCTGTCAGCAGTGGTGGCAGCAGCCACAGCCCAGTAACAGAGCCACGGTCTCACACGGGCAGGCCCGACAATTTAGGTCCCAGGAAGGCCTGACTCAGCCCCATGGCCAGCACACCCATGGCCCAGCGCTAACGGGAGGAAGGCCTGGCGAGCTGGTCCCTGCACTCCCTCACCTTCCCCAACCCAGCCCTGCCGGACACTGCATGACTCATCGATGCTCAGTGGGCCAGGCCAAGAGCTGGCTCCCCACGGAGGCAGCCCCCCTGCAGTGGCCAGGTGGCCGGCCTGGAGACCCCAAGGCAAGCTGAGGGAGGACCCAGAATGTCTCCTCTGTCTCCTCACAGGCTAGGAGTCAGGCCTCTACCAGTGACTTCTGTCTGGGGCGCAGTAATGGTGCCTCACCCTGTTTAAAACCTTCCGTGGCTCCCCATTGCCCTCAGCTTAAAAGTCCCGCTCCTAGATCTGCCTTCCAAGGCCCTGGAGATCCGGTAGGCTCCCACGTCTACTCTAATAATAACAGATTGTTCATGCTTCCCCTTGCACAATCACATGGTTTCACACAGCCATAATTTACTTTGCCTGTGTCGCCCTCTTCACTGGTTAATTCCTCATTGTCCCTGAGGTCTCAGCACTGGGTCACCTCCTCCAGGGAGCCTTCCTCCTGTGCCCCAGGTCATCTCTGCTCACCGGGTCGTGTCCCTGGTCACCTGTGGGCCACAACTTCCTAAGGTGTGAACAACCTCTGGCATTCAGGGCAGCAACCTGGTGTAGTAGAGAGGGCTCAGGATTTGAAATGGGGTCTCCGGCTTCCCTCAAGGCCCCTGCTCCTTCCCGCTGCGTGATTAAAGCGAGTCACTGCATGTCTCTGAGCCTTCGTCTCCTCTTCTGTGAGAAAAGCTTCTAATTGGGATTTCCGGCCCTGCTTTCAATTTTGGCTGCTGTCTCCAACTTGCTGGGTGGCCTTGGGCGAGCCCTGTCACTGGACCCAGCCTCACTTTTCCTCTTCTGTAAAATGGAGCTACTCATAAAACTCCAAGTACTGAGGCTCCAACAAGCCAAAGCTTGTGAAAATCCTTTGTAAACCTCAGAGCCCAACATGGACAGTTGAAGAATGTATTTCAACAGCTCCGTGGAGATGTGTAGGAGGGGGCCCATGGCTGTTCTCCCGTCTCCCAGCCCCCCACAAGCCTGCAGATCAAAGGTGACAGAGGCCTGTTGGCATGGAGGCTGGGCTTGGCTGGGCCTGCTCCCTGGCTCCCTGCCCACCTCCCACCCACCCCCACTCCCAGGGTTACATGACATGTGTGCCTTGCGAAAGAAGCTGTTTAAATACTCAGCGTGGGGGCGAACCTTCACCCCCCCCACTTCCAACACAGAAGGCCTCTCTACCCCTCTGCCCCTCCAAAACTCAAAAACCAAGGTCAGTTTGATCCATCTGCAACTTTATTCCAGAGCAGAAATAAGTCATTTCCTAACAATAAATATAAAAAAATAATAATAAATTAAGGTTCGGAAAAAAAAAAAACTCCCCACAAAACAGAATCATTAACACTGACGGAGTCATGAATGTTGTCTAAGGAGGCGAGAGATGGATGGACCAGCCCCCCACCTGGGAATGTCTGACACACCGTCCTCAGCCCCAAGCCCTAGCCGGGCCCCCTGTCACACACACATTCTCTCCACAAAGTACAAAATATATATTTTAAAAAAACCTCAACACAACTGAGCATCCTGTGAGGGCCCTGCAGAAGCAAGGGTTTGGCCCCTGGGGGCTGAGGACAGGGCCTGTGGAAGGCACCGTGGTCCGCAAACTGCGGCTCTCGAGCCACATGTGGCTCTTTGGCTCTTGAGTGTGAATCTTCCAACAGGCGCGCACGTACAGTGCGATTGAAACTTCGTGGCCCACGCGCAGAAGTTGGTATTTTGTGGAAGAGCCACGCTCGAGGGGCCAAAGAGCCGCATGTGGCTCGTGAGCTGCAGTTTGCCGACCACTGCACTAGGAGATGGGGAACAACTCTGGGCCTCTCCCAGCTGAGCGTGCTGTCTGTCCTCTGCTCGTGAGTGGGTGGGGCTTGAGGTACCCTGTTCCCGTGGCCACTCACCCCCCGAGACAGCGAAAGGGAGGCCGGTTTGGAAATGCCCCACGTGTCTGTCCCACGGCCTTCCCGGGGCTCCTGCCCAGGAGCTGGGACCACGGCAGTGCCTGCTAAGTGCTTGGCTGCTGTCCTTTGTGGGCAAAGCACCCCCAGCCTGGATCCCTGAGCCTCTCCTCAGTTCAGTTCAGGCCAAGCTGTCCTCTAGACACCCGCCCTGCCCCCAGCAGAGGCCTCAGGATGGCATCCGTAAGAAACAACTGGAAATAAATAAGGTCTCTGGTGCCAGGCGCAGAGCTGGCAGGGAGGCCACTGTTTCTTCAAGTATTCTTGGCCGAGGGGGGCGCGAGGCCCCGTCGGCGCTCAGATGGGGATCCCCACTGTGTTCACTTGCTCCTTGAGTCCCAGCAGGCTGTAGGCGATGCGCTTCTGGTGGCCGGGCAGCCGCACGCCAATCTTCTTGATGTCACTGTGGGTGGAGGGAGAGAGGGTGAGTCAGGGGGTGGGAGAGGTGGGCAGCTGTGGGAGGGGGGCTGAGCTGGGGGAGAGGAAGGGGCCTTGGGGGCCTGGCGGAGCAGAGGCCCGACGGAAGGATCGACATCTGAAAGCATGCTGACTTCGACAAAAATAACAAAATGACAGAAAAGCCAACTCTGTGAAGTTTTTTTTCTTTAAGTCAAATCTGCAGGATCATCTGTGAGGTACTAGTAGGTGCTCTTTTCACGCTCATCTGGTAGATTGGAAAACTGAGGCTCAGAGAGAGAAAGTGACTTGCCCAAAGTCACACAGCTGGGAGGTGGAAGAGCTGGGAACCAAACCAGCTGGGACACTGCATTCCCTCCCCACCTCGGGTCTGTCCCGAGTGTCCCCAGCTAAGCCCTCCTGCCCAGGCAGCGCTGATGCCGTCCCCAGCGGCAGGGATGCTCAAAGGCTGTTGTTCAAAGGCCTCTTCCCAGCCCCCACCCACTGTCACCCCACTCCCTCCAAGTCCTCCCTGCTGCTAACTGACCACGGAAATACTTGCCGAGGGACCACCAAGGGTTAACGCCCTGCTGGTCTCTAATCGGAGGGGCTTACGGGTCACCTGAGGCAGGTGTTTCCCATTTAGGACCCTCAATTTCCCACCGGTAAAATGAAATCATAGTGTCCAACTGGGGGTGGGAGGCCCCGAAACCGGTGGCGGCATGGGTACCAGATAGAAAGGTGTGCCCATCGTCCCCCTCCCCCACAGCCCTTCCCATGCGGCCTCCATCCCCTTGTAAAACCACTTCTGCTCCCGAGCCCTGGAGCAGGATGGTTCTTGCTCACTCTGGGAGTTTTCTCCTCCGCCGTCCTCACCCACCAGCCCAAACCCATGAAAACACCCAGGTTTTTATGGGCCGTCTCCTGGCTGTAACCGGAGCTAATTATATGGTGCAAGTTCCTATTTGCAATTCCGGAGACGTGACTTTCCCACTGGCGCTGGGAACCCTCAGAGGAGTGCTGAGCAGGGAGTGCAGACCCAGGTGGGTAGAGAGGGTGGTTCGGGGACTGGCGGCTCCCACTGCAGCAGGAAGGCCAGGAGTCAGACATCTGGGAGAACTTCCTACCCTTTTACCCTACTGTGCACCAGGCGTGTCATACGCATGGTACCCACGCAGTCCTCACAGTGGGGAACCCAAAACCGAGACTCACAGACGAAACCTAATTTGAACAAGGTCTCCTGCTAGGAAGTGGCAAATGTGGGACTTGAGCCCAGGTGTGACGGCGGAGCCCAAGCTGGGGGCCCTGCAGCTGGCTGGCAACAGGAGACACCCCGGGACCTGTCTCCTCTCTCCACATCTCCATGCCTCCCTCCGGTCAGTCTGTCCTCCCCTGGCTCCCGTTTCTAACCTAAACAGTTGAGGGGTTTTACAAACAAGAGCTGTTTTCCCCACCCCTGTAGGTTTCACAGTGTGGCTCCCGGAGAAACATCTGCACCGCCGGGCAAAGGGGTAGGGGCCTGGGCCCACCTCCAGACTCCCTGGCCTTGCAGCTCTACGGTGGGGCCGGGAGCCTGCATTTTGCCAGCCCTCAGAGTCCCTAGCGCATGGTTTAAAAACCAGGGGGTTCGTTTTTGTCCGACATCTCATCGAGGCAGCAGTGGTAGCCATTGCTCCCGCCCAAGACGGTAAGAAGCAGAAAGCTTCCAGAAAGTCGGCCAAGACAGACAGAGACCAGAGAACAAATCTGGGGCCAGGCCAAAAAGAAGACGTGGGCCAAGGGCAAAGTGCAGGACAAGCTCAACAACCTGGTCTTGTTTGACAAAGCAACTGTGACAAACTTAGCAGGGAAGCTCCCAACTACCAGCTGTGCCCCAGCTGCTGTCTCTGAGGCGGAGACCCCGCTCCTTGGCCAGGGCAGCCTGCAGGGGTCCTTAGTACAGGCCTCACTAAACTAGCCCCAAGCACAGAGCTCAAGTAAAGTGCCCCAGCATCTCCAGGAGAGGGGGTGCCCCTGCTGCTGGGGAAGATGCAGGAACAGCAGGTCCCACCAGCTAGGCATTCTGAAAAGTAAAACTTATTAAATGAAAAAAAGAACCAGTGAGGCACGGGAGCTGTAGAAGGGCAATGGCTGGGCCCATCCCCTCATCCCCATGCCCTCCTGAGGTCTAGGATAGGCCCGGTACACAGTAGGTCCTTAAGGAAGGAGTGTCTGATGAATGGATGGATGGATGAATGGATGGATGGATGGGTGGATGGATGAATTAATACTTTAGTGGATGCTGATTCACTGCCTAAGCTGCCTTGGGCCTGTCTCCCGCATTGGTGTGTGGTCCATGGGGCAGGGTGGGAGCTGAGGTTGCTTCCGAGGCCCGTCTAGGAGGCAAAAGCCCTGGGCTGGGAGGCAGGAGGCCCAATTCCAGTCCAGGACTCCACCCAAGCCCTGGGCCGTCCTGTCCTGTCCTGTTCTGTCTTGGCCCTCGGCTTCTTACATGTAAATGGGAGGCTCTGATGAGATGCTTCTGAGCCCCCCCTGCCCCAGCTCCATTCTCTTTCAACACAACGCCCCCAAGCCTCCCTCCCCTGCCTCCTTCCCTAAGTAGAAACACACCAGCTTCTGTTTCCCCCTCGGGGATCCAGGGCAGTCACTCCCATCACTGGGACGAGGACACACAGGGCCGAGGCCACCTTTTTCCTGAGCACTCGCAATGCCAGCCCTGGCCCTGGACAATTCAAAGGCCACACCTCCCCAGGAAACACCTACTATGTGCTGCCTGGATACAAGGAGCGGGGAATGAGAAATGGCCTCACACCCCAATCAGTCATTCACGCAGCAGACATCCCATCAGCGCCAGGCGAGGCTGGGGGCACGCGGAGACGGGAGACCCTCACAGGACGCTGTGTGCAGCAGCCTCAGACACTGGGCAGGGCTTGTGAGGATGAACACTTTTCTGGGGTGCAAAGCCACCACCTCATTATCTCCTCAAGGCCATTGAGAGCCACTGGTCTAGCTGGAAACTCAGTGGCTGAGTGTTCAAGCTGAGGGGAGGCGGTCACCATGGGACCACGGAAACGTGCAGCCAGCCCCTTGGGACAGACCGGCCTAGGAAGCAGGGAGGCCAAAGGACCGGGGACGACCTTGAGGCCTAAATCCAGACCCCATGGAGAAAGAGCGGAATTCTCCCGAGACCAGCTCAGCGCCTCCCACTGGGATCCACGCATGTGCAGACACAGCCTCAGGTTGAGAAAGTGCTTGCGATCCCCATCTGTCTCGTTTATTTGAAGGAAAGAAGGAGGGAGTGGTGCTGTGAGTCACACAGACCCCAGCTCTGAGCACCAACGGGTTGGTGGGAGGGGGAAGGAGCGTGGAATGACTTCCTGCCTTTATCCAGGCCTTTTCAAAACACAGCACACACGCACACACACACAGCCTCCGTCCATCCAAGATAGCCGTGTCCGGGCTCGTGGGAAAGGAATTGGCCGAGGAGCACCCCGGGCTATTTCGGGAAGCCTTTGAGAGCATGTTTCCTGTAAGCACTTCTCTTGCCCTTGGCCCTGCTCACCCAGAAGAGAAGCTGTGCTGTCCTCTGTCCTCGGGGGGAGCCCCTGGAGGGGTAAAGGGGGCTGTTCCAGGTTCCCAGGGAAAAGGCGGAGACCTGGAACCCGGGCATCTGCCCACAGGCTGGGGCGGAAAGCAAAGGACTAGAGGACTGAGCCCCTACTGTGCACCAGGCGTGTCATATGCATGGCACCCATGCAGTCCCCACAGTGGGGAACCCAAAACTGAGACTCACAGACGAAACCTAATTTGAACAAGGTCTCCTGCTAGGAAGTGGCAAATGTGGGACTTGAGCCCAGGTGTGACGGCGGAGCCCAAGCTGGGGGCCCTGCAGCTGGCTGGCAACAGGAGACACCCCGGGACCCGTCTCCTCTTTCCACATCTCCATGCCTCCCTCCGGTCAGTCTGTCCTCCCCTGGCTCCCATCCCCAGCCGTCCCCTGGGATGGGCCATGGCCTGGTCTGAGAGGCCTTGATTAGCAGTTTGGAAGCCCAGCTGAGCGGTTTCCAGAGGCCCTGGAGAACGTTCATGCACAGGCCCAAATCCCAGAACCTCTGTGACCCAGAACCGTGAGAGGCTGGGGTCATCCCCTCCATGTGGTTCCCAAAACCTCCCAGCCCCAGCGCCCATTCCTGCCGTGACCTTGAACCCTGTACGAGTGAGGCTGTTGGGGGACATCACACTATTTTTAGAAGCACAAAAGGCTAAGAGGACAGTGTCTTCTCCCTCCCGGGGCGGGAGGAGGTATCCCTGCCAAGGCACTGCCGGGAAAGGTCCCTGATGCTGGAGCTGGGAGAGAGATGAGCTCCCATAGGACAGCCTGACAACGGGCAGAGCAGGGCTGGGCAAGGGGAATGGGCACTCTGCCAGGCTGGACCACAGGCTGACAGTCACCATGAGGGGAGAGGTGCCTGGGAGGGGCTGGCCCTTTCTCCTGGGCATCAGCCAGGCTGTCCCAGGGCTCTGCCCACTTCTTCTTGGCATCCTGGAGAGGAAGGCTGCCCCTAACTGGCTGTGACCCCAGGCAAGCGTTGTAACTTCTGGGCCTCAGTTTCCCCACTTGTGAAACGGGGAAGTGATAATAGCATCTATTCCAAAGGCAAACGGAACTCAATCAGCGATGGCGATGAAGGGAAGCCATTGTTTTCCCAGAGTCCCGGCTATCAACTGTGTGACCAGAAGTAAGCCCGTAATCTCGGAGCCTGTTTCTCCACTAATGACCTCCATGGTCCTTGAGCTCGGGACCTGGACTGACCAGGGCTGGCATCCTAACTCTGCCCCTAGCGGCTGCAGGACCCTGGACAGGTCACTGCACGTCTCTGCACCCACTTCTCACCTACCCAGTGAGAACACTGACGGGCCCCACCTGCCGAGTTAGCACGAGGACTGATTCCAGGTGCGCGTGCACACAGCCGGCCCACAGGCTCCCTCGAGAAATGCTACTGCGAGTGTGACTACTAGGACAAAAGGCGCCGGAAGGAGAGGGAGCCAAGCAGTATTGCTGGCTGCCGGCCTGGCTCTGCCCTTCCTCCCCAAGCAGAGGGAGACAGGAGAGAGGAGGGTGGGGAGGAGAGAGGAAGGGTGGTGGAACCAGGGGCAGGAGGCGGCGGGCGGCACAGGCAGAGCCCAAACTCACTCGTTGGTCATCTGCACCACCTTCTCGATGGCCGTGTAGCCGGCCGCCAGGAAGTGCTCTGTGTACTGCTGCATCTTGATGGACTCGAGCCACTCGGACACCGTGCGGAAGGGCACCCCCTCGGAGCCGCTGGTGCTGGGCAGCCGGATGGACACTCTGCAACATGAACGCCCACCCTCAGGTCAGGGTTGCACACCCAGCCCGCCCTAGGCCCCCAGCCTGTGGCTCTCCACCTGGGCAATTCACCCAGCTGCCCCAGGCCTCAGTTCCCTCATCCGGGCAACCGGAAAGCCAAGTCAGGTGGGTTCAGGGAGGCAGCCTGGCATGCTGGGAACACTCAGTGTTTGAAGTTTACTGCTGCCCCTTCTGCCTCTACTGACAAGGGCACCACCAATAACCACAAAATAGCGAAACCTTAACAGAAAGACTCAGGTTCCTAGCGTCACAGTCCCAGCCTGGCCATGTGCCCGCACGTAAGGTACTTAATTGCACTCCCCAGTTCCTCATCTACAAAACGGGGAGGATTATAGGACCCACCTGTAGGTTGTTTAAATGAGTTAAAACATGTAAGGGCTGAGAGCAGTGCCCGGCACACTTGCCATATGTGCTGGTGGCTTTCCTTAGTGTTACCCACGCCAGCCCCTGTCCGGTCTAAGTAAAGCCCGTGCGAGACTCCGAGCCCCGAGCCCACTAGCCCTGACCGGCCACTACGCTGGGGGCTGCTGCAGGTGGAGGGCATGGGACTCACCGGGGGTCAAAGTCAGCCAGGGTCTTGAGGGATTCGGGAGCGCGGATGAGCTTGTCCAGGATGCTGACGATGTCGGCGAACTTGGGGCGGCGGGTGCGCTCCTGCTGCCAGCACTGCATCATGAGCTGGTAGATGGCGGAGGGGCACTCCATGGGCGTGGGCAGCCGGAACCCGTCGTTGATGGCTTTCATCACCTGGTGGGGCAAGGGAGGCAGGTGGGCAGGGTGCCTTCACATCTCTCAACCCACGCAGGTCCCGGGGAGCACCAGTACATGGAGGTGGACAGAGAGGAACGAACGGGGAGTCCCAGAAACAGACAGAATGGGCCTCCTTTCCTGAGCCGAGAGGACAAGCAGCAAGTGTCGAGGGGCTGTCTCCGTACTTCCATGGAGGAAGGGACTCTGACCCTGATCCCCCACAGGCCCCAGGCAGCAGCCATGCTGTGAGCCTGCAGCCAGCCTCCCTCCAGTCTCTGGGCAAAGACATCCATACAAGCTGCCCCTTTCGCCTAGGCAAGCGTGTCAAACTCGTGGCATGCGGCCCACCAGCCACAGATTTGATATGGTTGGCCTAGACTGCAGTGGTCGGCAAACTCAGTCAACAGAGCCAAGTATCAACAGTACAACGATTGGAATTTCTTTTGAGAGGCAAATTTTTTAAACTTAAACTACATAGGTAGGTACATTGTTATTAACTTACCGTATTTGCCGGCGTATAAGACGATTTTTTGGCCCTGAGAAATATGCCTCCAAGTGGGGGGTCGTCTTATACGCCAGGTACACTTCAGATAGAATGCCCATAGTGCTTGCCCCGTGCCATAGTGGCCTCCCGATGCCCGCCCACTTCATTCCACATACCGTTCAGGCAT
>NW_006293088.1:2647980-2668646 GCF_000327345.1 Myotis davidii | reverse complement strand
TGTTATCTTACTTCTATCATTGACAGTCCCTCTAGGTTGTGGGCTGCTTGCCTGTGTTCCTGAGAAGCATCTACGGTACCAGTCTATAGAGTGTGTTTTCTTTAGTGAATTACCGGTATGTTTATCTGTAATAAACTTGCACTGTTTTATGTATATGTTTGATTACATACAGCCTTGTGACAGTTTTCCTGCATGTCATAAGCATTTGAATATAAATTAAAATGTTAAAATCAAATCTGATATTGTTTTACCTTTTATTTGGTGTGTGGAAGGTGTGCGGAAGAGGGGGTAGTCTTATACGGCGAATATATAACAAACTCTGTATTTTGAGTGGAAATGTTAGGGGGTCGTCTTATACGCCCAGTCGTCTTATACGCCGGCAAATACGGTAATTAGGGTGCTCCTAAGGCTTAGGAAGAGCCACACTCAAGGGGCCAAAGAGCCGCATGTGGCTCGCGAGCCGCAGTTTGGCGACCACAGGCCTAGACCACTCTTCGCCTCCTTGTGTTTGCCTGGCTACTTTACTGTCTTTTGTCTCAGCAGAGATGTGACCTCCTCTGAGAAGCCTTCCAGACCCTCAGGCCGGGTGAGGCATCAGGCATGTGCACACACACCCATGCGCACACACACGCATGTGTTCACAGGTGCACACACACATGAATGTACGTGCAGACACACACCCACAAACATGCACACACACCACTGACTGGTTTCCTTGTCTTTCCACTGACGTAGTAAGAAACTGGATCTGAAACCCAGCACAAGGCGTGGCACATAGCAGGCCCTCAATAAACCTAAATGAACAAACCCACAAATGGTCTGTACCAGGTGAAGATTGGCACCCAAGACTCTTCTCTGCCCAGCCTTGGAGTTCAGGAATGAGTAGAATTTAAGTTCAGGTCCAGGGCAGGCCAGGCTGGGTAGGATGAGGGGGCCTACCTCGTGGTTTGACAGCTCCCAGTAGGGCCGCTCGCCATACGTCATCACTTCCCACATGACGATGCCGTAACTCCACACGTCGCTGGCCGAGGTAAACTTCCGGTAGGAGATGGCCTCCGGGGCTGTCCAGCGGATGGGGATCTTGCCACCCTGCAGGGGACCCAGGCCCAGTCACCACTGTCCTCGCTGATCAGCCTCAGGACTATTGCAGCCAGACCAGATGCTGCAGTCAGGACCCCTCCCCTCCGTGCTCCCTACAGGTGCTCTTGCCTCCTGAGGCCCATGGCCCAGGTGTGCCAGTACGAGGACCCCACCAAAGGCAAAGGCTGCTGCACCCTCCAGCCATGGACCCCGATGGCGACAGCCCCCCTGGCACTCACACTGGTGGTGTAGGTGGCCTCGGGGTCGTCCTCCAGCACGCGGGACAAGCCGAAGTCGGACACCTTGCAGACCAGGTTGCTGTTGACGAGGATGTTGCGGGCGGCCAGGTCGCGGTGGACGTAGTTCATGTTGGCCAGGTACTTCATGCCGGCCGCAATGCCCCGCAGCATGCCCACCAGCTGCAGCACGCAGAACTCACCATCCTTCTCCTGCCAGAGCACAGGCCTCAGCCACCAGCCGGCCGGAGCCCAGGAGGGCACCCCCAAGCCTGCCGCCAAGGGTCCCGGCCCACTCCAGTTCACATACGTACCCGAAGGAACTTGTCCAGGGCCCCGTTCTCCATGTATTCAGTGATGATCATCATGGGCTTGTCTGCAGGGGGTGGGCACAGGTGTAAGGGATGGCACAGATGGGGGGTACAGCTATGGACGGAGCCCCTGTATGATAGCCCTAGTGGACAGCCCCTCTCCACCCCCTGTAGGTCAGGCCCCCCAAGAGCCCCACCACCACCTCTGGTGACAAGCCTCACATTTGGAGACGACGCCCTCCAGGCGGATGATGTTGTGGTGGCTGAACTGGCCCATGATGCTGGCCTCGCTGAGGAAGTCCACCCGCTGCTTCTCGGTGTAGCCGGCTTTCAGCGTCTTGATGGCCACAGGTACCTCCTTCTTCCCCGACGCCTTCAGCGTCCCCTTGTACACCTCCCCAAACTCTCCTGCAGGCAGGCAAGTCGGGGGGAGCATCCCCAGTCAGCCGGGACCGGGCACTCCCAGCCCATCTGTACCAGGCCCTCCGCCGGCGCGCCAACCTCACCTGCTCCTATGACCTTCTGCCGTGTGACACAGGACGGGTGGATCTCAGTGGTGAACTTGAGCACGGCCTGGTTGGGGTCCTCGTAAGTGTGGGGGTCTACATATGTCTTCAAGGGCTTCAGTTGTTCTGGAAAGGGAAGGAGGGGCTGGTCACAGACAGGCCAGGGAGGGTCCCCGGGAAGGGTTGCCCTCAAGGAGGAAGTGGAAGCTACAGGATCAGGGGCCAGGAGACCGGGACCAGGCCGTGGGGCATGGAGCTTCTGGCTCAGCCCCTCAGAGCTGCCCCGGGGAGTCCTGGGAGTGCCCGGGCTGCGGGCTGAGATGGGGCCGGGGGCCTGCGGGGACAGGGGGAGGGCACGGAGGGGGCGGCATCTCACCTGACTTGGAGAAGTAAATCCAAGAGCTTGCGATCTGGTTGAGAAGCAGAGAAACTGGTCTAAAGTAGTCTGCTGCAAATCTTGTAGTGTGTGATATGCTCCATTGCTCTGTATTAAAGGTAACCTCCCTTTCTCCACCCTACTTTAATTAGGTCTATCTTCACTGTTATCACAGGCCTGTTGGCTCTTCCTCCTGAGAACCCACAGGAACAAGCACAGGGGGTCAGCGCTGCTCTGGCCAGGAGCCTCCTGACCCCGCTGTGGCCCCGCGCGGGGAGAGCGACAAGTGGGCTCACTCCTTGGGATCTGCGCCCTGTCACGGCCCAAAGGAGGGCTTTCCTCATTAGCGCTCCCTGGCGCTTCCTGCCTGCGAGTCCGGAGGAAGTGTGGACACACCGTGAACAACAAGGGCAGAGACGATGACCGCCGAGTCCCAGGCCCCACGGCGCGCCAGGCGCTGTGCTGAGCACTTTGCAGCTCACTGCATCTTCACACCCCCAGGGGCAGGGGGAGATCACTATCAGCCCATTTTCCAGACAGGAAACCAAGGTTCCCACCCCTCTGCGTCCCACCACGAACCTGCGATGGAGGAGGAAGCCGGTTCCTGCCAGCACCAGGAGCAAGACAATGACCACGGCCACTCCGCCAATCACCGCCACGTTGGCAGATCCTTCCATGGCTGTTGGGGAGACAAACTGATGACAAGGAAGCCCCCCCGCCCCGCCCGCCAACTCCACACCCCCTGTTGCACCCACGTTAGGGACTCGAAACACATGCTGGGTATTTTTACGTGTGATGGTCATGACGCCCTTTACTCCCATTTCACAGGTGGCCAATCAGAGGCCGACCCCCGGGAATGCAGCCGGCACCCCCAGGTGTGGGACTCTTCCTGCGATGCAGGATTTGACCTGGGTCTGCCAACGCCAGAGCTCAGATCCTCCCTTCTGCTCTGAACGAATGTCGCTGGGTCCCCTCCCCCAGCTCCAATTCAGGCCCCTCCCCAGGCCATCCACCCACACGGCTGTCCTAGAAGCAGGCTGACCAGAAGGGTGGATTTCTGAGTTTGTTGACCCTTTCCTCCTCTCAGGATGTCCTAGCTGCTCCGGCTCAGGGCCCTGGCCTGGCTCACTCCCCGGTCCCCAACTCACACAGCGTCTGGAACTCGTGCACCTTGCTGCCGGCCCCCTGGCCCTCCTGTGTCAGCGCCTGCACTTGGACCAGGTAGGTGGTGTCCGGAGTCAGGTCGTCCAGGGTCACAGAGAAGTCCTCGGTGCGGCGCACGTTGTAGTTGTTGGAGTCCCCCTGGGGTGGCCAGCGGGTGCAGAGGCAGATGGTGAGGGCAGGCAGGGCCATCAGCTCAGCCCACAGAGACCCCCCCTGCTTAGCTCACGTATGCGGCAAACTCAATGCTCTCCTTCCGGAGGGGGAAACTGAGGCTCAGAGAAGTCAGGTGGCTGGTTCAAGGTCACAGCCAGCAAATGCATGACCTGGACTCCAACTCAGGTCTCCTCGATCCCCAAGACCTGGATTTCTCCCCAACTATCTCGTCTGGGGATTCCAGAACACTGTGTCTCTCCCCCAAATCTCTGCTGCGCTGGTCTGGGACAGGTGACTCAGGAAGAGCCCAGGCCTCAGTTTCCCCATCTGCAGAATGGAGCTTCTTCAGATGGCTGTGTCGTGTGGTGGGTATCTATGACACCCCTCCCTGACCCCCTGCAAAGGTACCTTCTTGTGGTAGGTGACCTCGTACATCCACACGCGGCTCTGCTGTGGCACAGGGATGCTCCAGGACACGCTCAGGGAGGTGGTGCCCCGGCTCTCCAGCTTCACCTTGGGGGGCTCTGGGCAGAACAGCGGGTGGGGGAGGGGTGTGATGAGCCACCCAGGGGTGGGGGGCAAGTGTCCCCAGACCCGGATCCATCCACAGCCCAAGCTCTTTAAACCCCCACCTGGGATTCTTAACTTCCAGCTCTAGAGCACAGAGCCCCAGACCCCAGACCCACACAGCTAGCTCCTCAGAAGAGCCCCGAGAGCATCTGTGAGTGCGTCAATAATAAAAACCAAGTCACAGCCACCTCCTGAGATAGCCTTTCTATGGACCAGGCACTGTTCTGAGAGCTTCATATAGAAGAATTTGTTAAACCCTCTCAATAGCCCTGTTACCCGTTTTACAGGTGAGGAAACCGAGGCTCAGAAAGGTTGGGTCACTTGCCCACAGTCACAGAGCTGGGGAGTGACTCCAGAGACTGTGCTTTCAACTACTGGCGGCTGCTCTCTCTCCGAACACAGCTGAGCCCTGGGTGGCGGTCCTCTGGAAGCCACACCCGGGCGACAGCCGCCACCACCAGGCCCTCACCTGTCTGGTTGATGCTGACGCTGGCGGTGCGGAAGCTGCGGCTGGCCACCAGGTCCGAGACGCCGTTGCGGGCCTCCACGGCGAAGGTGTAGTTCATGTGGGGCTCCAGGTCGCTGACTATCACGCTGGTGCGGGTCAGCTCGCTCGGGAGCTCGGAGTAGCGCACGCTGGCCTCGCAAGGTCTGCACTCGCCTGACTCGGGCAGGCACTGTTCGCAGGTGACCCTGTAGGTGATGTCTTCGCGGCCCCCGTTGTCCAGGGGCGCCTTCCAGCGCAGCTCCACTTTGGCACCCATGCCCACGGCCGTGAGGTGGCTTGGGGCAGAGGGCGGGCCTGCACAGAGGGCAGAGGGCAGAGCTCGAACCCAGGTAGCCCTGGACATGGCAACCACCAGACCCTGGTCACCTGTCCACCTCCCTGACCCGCTGCACACTCACCTGTGCAGGGCATCGACAGCGAGTCCTGCGCGGCCCGGAAGTAGCCTTCCTCACACTCACAGAACGTGGCCCCCTCGGAGGACGGCAGGGTGTGTGCGGGGCACTCCAAACAGGCACTCTCGGACACCTCCGATTTGAAGAATCCAGACGAGCAGGCTGGTGGGCACAGGGACAGACATCGGTCAGTTCAACCGGTTCCCACGGCAACGGCTTTTCCACTCCCTGGCCATGGGACCCCGGGCAAGTCACGCAGCCGCCATGGGCCTGTTTTCTCATTGTAAAATGTCTTGTGACGTGAAAATGCAGGGCAAGCACCTACCTCACGCTGGACACTCAGGAAATACCTCATCCGCGTGCCCCAAGCCTGTGCCTCACTCCCCACTGCCTCTTGCAAGAAGCGCCATGCCCCTAAGCTAGGCATTCAAGGCCCCCGTCTCACCCTTGGGCTTCCCTAGCACCCTCTCTCACACCTGCTCAGCACTGGACAGAGCTTGCTGTACCTCCTTGCATCTGTGCCAACCAGCCTGACGGGTCCCCACCTGGACGTCGGGCTGCCCAGGGCAATAACTGGGCCTTCTTCACTGTTTGTTTTGATGACTATCACCACCACCTCAACTGGTCGGCCAGGCACACCAGCTCAGGATGCCACCCCTGCAGGTGCTCCCCCCACGCCCAGATCCGACCGTCCTTCCGTTCTAGGGCTGGCCGACCAGAAAGCAGGAAAGGCCAGGCCCCCAGCATTTTCTCTGGGTCTGTTTCCAGGCCCGAGTCATTTCCGCCGCTCACAAAGGCAGCCAGGAAGCAGTTCTTCCTCCCCCGATTGGTAGGTCCTGTCCTGGCAAGGCCGGCGAGGGGCTCAGGCACCTGACTGCAAGGCCTTTTTTCTCACACTGGCCTATCCTGCCCCTGCCCCAAGCCCCTTCCTGGCCCCACAGACAGGAAGCTGCCCAGACACAAGGCCCACTGTGCGGGGCTACCCAGGGCTTGAAGTGGACAGAGTGGAGAGGGGTCACCCTAGGGACACCTTCCAGAGCCCTACGATTACCAATACCCTCCTTCGGCTTAATCTGTGGATCCAACACTTGCTGACCCTGGGCGGGCATGGGCCCGAGGTGTGACAAAGCCCCTGACTCAGGGAGCAGGAATATGTGACCGTGCCTGCCATACAGGAGTGGGCAAAGGGCTAAGGGGCTGGAAGCAACCTTGGCCAGAGGTCCGAGGAATCATGGAGGAGATATTTCAGCTGGGGTTTAAAGGCTGAGTAGGAGCTCGGTAGGGCAGAAGTATGGGGAGGAGTTAGGGGTGAGAAACAGCAAGACTAACAGAAAGCATGAGTGGTTTGTGGGCACAAAAGGTGGGGGGCACCAGGCAGTAAAGGCTGGGAGGTCTCCAGGAACCAGCATGAGAAAGGCCTGTACTGCCAGGCCCAGGAGCTGGGGCCGTATCCTAAGGCAATGAGACCATTGAAGGTTTGCTGCAGAGAACAGCCGCACAGTCAGATCTACACGGTCAAGAGAAGCCTGGGACAAAGTCTCCCTCCTGTCCTGTCCCCTATGTGAGCAGAGGTGGGACGGGGACGGCAGTCGGGGGACAGGACTCAAAGAACACCCAGTTCCTTACGGTCCTGGACAATGACATCCTGCTAACGGCTCTTCTCACAGGGGGACCCTGGGGACCGTCCGTCCCAGCAGCCTCTCACCCCTCTGCTGGCCCTGCCCCGTCAGAACCTCAGCACGCCTGTAGGAAAGGGGACTTGTCCAGGACAGAGGGGGCCTGGAGCCCCAATAATGAACACTGACCACTGGTTAAACCACGACTGGGTGCGGCTCCTGGGCCAAGCGCCTGCCATTCATTTAGTCCTCACGATCAGCCCGTTAAACCTGGGCACTGCGACCACTCACACCGCTTTGGAGGCGGGGACATGGCTGCGCAGAGAGGCCAGACAGCTTGTCCACGTTCAGCAGCTCCCGGGACACAAGAACAGGACCTAAACCCAGGACTTTGGGCCCCTCTCCCTTCCCACCAGCATCTCAGTGCGGAGCAAAGAGGGATCCATGTTCTGGAACAAGCCCGAAGCGGAGATGGCCTGCTTCAACAGCCCGACAGTCCCAAGGCTGACTCGGAGCAGCTGGGAAAGGGGGTAGGGTGGGGGGTCCTAACATAGGTCTTCTCACACTGGGCGCACTTATGTCCTATGGCAGTGGTTCTCAACCTGTGGGTCGCGACCCCTTTGGGGGTCAAACGACCCTTTCACAGGGTCACCTAAGACCATCAGAAAACACATATATAATTACATATTGTTTTTGTGATTAATCACTATGCTTTCATTATGTTCAATTTGTAACAATGAAATTGGGGAACATGAGGAACTGTATTAAAGGGTCGTGGCATTAGGAAGGTTGAGAACCACTGTCCTATGGGAAGAAAAGGGTGGACTCAAACCCAGGGTGGGGTGGCCAAAGTCTTCTTCGAGTGTCCCCATGTATTTAAGAAACTCCTGGGTGTTATGCATTCGTCCTCATATCTCATAGAAGACAACATAGCTCTCTCCTCTCCCAAATCTTCGGGTAAAAATGAGAGACTCCAGAAAGCTGGGCCATGTTTATCCTGGGATTTCAGTTCCCCCAGATGCTCGGACTTGTCTACCAGGGGTCTACCCCCTGGGTGAGCGGTGCTGCAGGAGGCCTCGTCCCCGCAGGGTGGGAGGCGCATCAAGGGCCCCTAGAATCTCAATCGCACCTTTCCCGTCCAGGCTCTCAGGCTGCGGAGGGGACGTGAGCCTCCACGAGTGCGGGCTTGGCTCTGCTTAAGGCTTTTGAGCCACCGGCAAACCCCCCACCATGCCCCCACCCCACAACCACGCGGCTGCGCCCCAGCCCCCCAACCCTATGCCAAGGGGAGGAAGTGTGGGAAGAGTCGGGTTCCATTCTCTGGCCCCAGAGCCTGGGGGTGGCCCGCCTGCTGCCGGCAGGAAAGAGGGAATTTGGAGAGATTTCCGCTGCGGATGTGCCAGATAACACAGTGGAGAGGCAGCATCAACAGGGCATGTGCTTGCCTGACGAGAATGTGCTGCCCCCTCCTCCAACCACAGAACTGCAAGGGGCTCTCCCCCGGGCCGCGCCAGAGCGTGCCCGTGCGCAGGGGCCTCCGAGTTCATGGGTAGGACACCAGCAGGCTCCCGTGTCTTCCTCTCTTTGCCTGACGGGATTTCCTGCCATTCTGGGCAGGCAAGCGGGGACAGGGGCCACACACTGGGTGTTCACACACACTCAGACACAGTCACACACCAAAATACTCCCTGTCCCTTAGCCAGCCAGCAAATTCTTCTGCATCCTTCCATACATAGCCCAGCCTGGCTATTATAGAGCTCCTCTACACAGCCCTTCCAAACTGCCCAATTTCTGGCTCCCTTCTTGCCCCATTAGGGCATCTGTTACTCAGTTTCACATTTACCAAGTAGAAATTGAGCGCTCCCTACATTGGCACAGTGCTGGGTGCTGGGATACGACGGCGAGATAGATAAACACCATTTCTGCTCCAGGGGAATTCACTGGCTGTAATGCTCCATCCAAAATTATTTCCGCACACATTAGGAGCCGCTATGAGACTGGCAGCTCCTGGAGAGCAGGAAGGGAGTCCAATTTATCTGTGTCTGATGGCCCAGCGGAGGAGCTGGCACACAGTAGGTGCTTAGCTACTATTTGTGGGCTGGATGGATAGATGAATGAATGAATGAATGAATGAATGAATGAGTAAATGGCAAAACCTACCATGTGCACATTAAACACACGCTCTAGGACCAAGAAGTGAGCAGGCCAGGGAGAGACCCTGTGGGGATGGCGTGCCAGGGCATCCACCTGCCTATCTGCCTGACACGCACCTGGCATTGGCACACCTGTGGAGATCTTCTCTGGCCCCACTCACCTGGCATGCCTGTATCACTCTGAGCAGGGGAACTGGGGCACGGTGGCTGCACCCTGGGCTGTACCCCAGTTTTTCCAGTTCCTGGTACCCGCCCCTCAGGTGGCAGCGTGGGGTGACTCAGGGACAGACACCCTCTGGCATGACGCAAATCCAGCCCCTGGCAGAGCTCCTCTCCTCAGGCCCAACCGCCTCTCAGGCCAGTGGTGGGGAGGTCACAGGGTCAGGAGGTCACAGTAGCAATTCACCTGGGGCCAGTCATCTCAAGCCGTGCCCAGCTGGTGTGCAGCACCTCAGCCCAAGAATGCAGAGTGTGGACTTTGTCTCCTGCCCTCACAGGCAGCCAGTGGCAACTCATAGTTACTGACCCAGCAAATGAGGGACATTGATAGCTCCGGGCCCTGGGGGCTTCTCACTCCCTGGCAGGCCCTGTGGTCCCCACAGAAGCCGGTGTCTCCATGGCCCGATTGCTGCCGCAAGGTGACTGCTGCCAGCACCCTGACGCTTTCACACACGCGCTCTGGGGAATTATCTTGGGGGCATTCCTCCACAAGCCATGATAAGCGAGGCTCCCCCCACCCCCAGCCTCCCCGCTTCCTGCTCTCTCCCTAACACCAGCCTTTTATCTTCTGTTTGCTTTCCCTCGCCTCCTTCCTTCCTTCCTTCCGTTCTGGGGACCCACTCACCTCCGGTGAGGGAGGGAGGGGCCTCCCCAAGGAGCTGCCAGCACCTGAATTTGCCCCAGTGTGAGCTGAGGGTGGGGCAGTCAGGGTATGGGGGGAGGGGAGGGCCAAGGGCAACTCCGCAGAACTGAGGCCCGGTGGCACCCAGAGCCCCCAGCTGTGTCCTGACAAAGCAGGGCTCCTGCCAAGGCCCAGGGGCACCTGCCTGAGACCCACCTCAACCAGAGAGCCTCTCCTGCCCAGGGCGTGCCTCCCTTCAGCTATGGACCCTGGGCTAGGCTGGGGCCCCTTGGGATGCCAGTGCTCGGACCCTGCTCCTTGGCACATGGTGAGGTCCCACAGTCAATGGTCTGGCAGAGCAGCCCAGGTTCTGGACGGAGCCACAGCACAAAGTCACAGGCCCAGAGGGGACTCACCAAGGTCACCCAGCTATAGATGGAAGGACACATGCCAGGGGCAGCTGGGGACAACGTACTGCCCTCCTCGTTACAGGCCCCAGCTCTTTAGGTCACCGTTTCCATTCTCTGGGCCTCAGTGTCCTCCGCTGTAAAATGGGAATAAAATCCTCAGCCCCTCTGGGTTGTTTGTGAAGATGGAAGAAAACCGTGCCTCTGAAATGCTTAGCATGGTGTCTGGAATGGGGTGTCCCTATGAACCGGGAATAGAGGAACTAAGGTAGAGAGGGGGGACATTCCCGAGGTCCTGAGCCCCTTCGGGGAGCAGGCGTCACCAAGGAGGGAATTCCCAAACCCCCACCTCCAGCTCTGGCCTCCCAGCTGCTGGGCTGAGCCTCTGGCCAAAGCCGCTGGCCACCTGCTCACCTGGCCAGCAGTCCTATGGCCGAGGCGCCAGCCGGGGGGCCCGCCAGCTCAGCGGCCGATGCCAGCACAGGAAGCGGAGCCGAAAGGGAGACAAAGCCGCCCCAGGGGAGATGACGGTCAGCCTGTCAGCCTGAGTGACTCCACTGTCCTCCGGCGGGGCCGGGGTGGGGGTGCCGGAGTGAAGCTGGCTCATTCCTGACATAGCTCACGGGAGTTCTCCGGGCAGCGTGCCCACCTGTCCAACACAACACCTGGGAGTGCCTCCCTTCCGCTGGCCACTTAACTCTTTCCTGAACCCGGAGCTTCCTGGGGAAAGAACCCTGAGGAGAAACAAACTTTGGGAATAACCTGGACCAGGTGCTGGGTGGCCTTGGGGTACCCACGCCCCTTTTCTGGGCACAGTTTGTCATCAATACAAGCCCCAATGGGAGAATCCAGGTCCCCAGGGTTCTCCCATTAGGAACGGGGGGTGGGGGGGCAGACCCGACGCCTCCCTCAACGTGCACAGCAAACACCCCCCTGACCACCCCCGCTCCTGCACGAGGACCTGCCATCCTGGGGTTGCCCTGAGAGCTGGTCCCCAGGCCAAGAGCTGAGTCAGGGATTCCAAAGGAACTGGTCATTTCCCGCCCCATTTCCTGACCTATCCTCTAGCCTGGATGCCGCTGCGTCGCCTGCATTCAGATCCTGATGCAGCCACAGCTCAGCTGTGTGACTCTAGGCAGGTCTCTGAGCCTCAAATCCCTGTCTGTTAAACGGAGTGGCAGAGCCCGGCTGGTATGGCTCAGTGGTTGAGCGTCGACCTATGAACCAGGAGGTCACGGTTCAATGCCCAGTCAGGGTACATGCCCTAGGTTGCAGGCTTGGTCGCCAGTGTAGGGGGCGTGCAGGAGGCAGCCAGTCAACGATTGTCTCTCATCATTGATGTTTCTATCTCTCTCCCCCTCTCCCTTCCTCTCTGAAATCAATAGAAATATATTTTTTTTAAAAAAAGGAATGGCAGAAAGGTGGTGCGAACTCAGCACGAGCGTCCGGGTAAGTGCCTGCCTAGCTGTGTGCCTGCCCTTGGGGAGCTCTTGTCTATGAAAGTTGCTGTTGTTCTGTCCGTCGGCTCTCCGTCGGCATCATGGTCAGGGGCTGCTGGGAAAAGCCTGGAGGGACACAGGGAAGCCAGGCTGGAGGCTCGCAGCCACACAGAGGGCCCCTGAGCACTGAAGGGAATTTTGGTAGAAGGATCCCAAGGAGGGAGAAACAGGCAACAGGTGGCTGGCAGTGGAGAGGGTCCCACCGGAGGAGTCAAAAGATTTCGCTCTCGGAAACCAGTCCTCCCTACCAGGGGCTTGCTAGCTAGCTCTTCACAAACAAAGCCTGCCAGAATCCTGACCCCCCGCCTCCAGGGGAGGGAAGGCTGCCCTGCTTGCTGGAGAACCGTGCCCCCCCCCCCGCACCCCAGTCCTAACCGTCCACTTATCTCTACAGGGCCTGAATCACCAGCCTGTGGAAAGTTTTCAGCTGCCCCTCACCCCCACCCCCGCATTCTTGTGTGAGGATGTCATGTGGGAGGAGTCTGCTCAACCCACTGGGCTGCCTCGGCCCCTCCACCCCACCCCCTCGTCATTGTCTGAAACTGGGAGTGTGCACTTGAGGTCACCTAAATCAGGGGCCGCCTCACGCAGCAAAGGGGAGCTGCGAGGACAGCACGGTGGTAAGAACGGCCGGAACAGAGACTGCAACCCAGGCTTACAGCCTGAAAGGCTCTTAGGGAACTTCCCATCCACGGTTTTGCAGACTGTGTTAGGCAAGGTTCTGAGGATTCGTTTTAGGAGGCAAGTGGGGCCTATCAGAAAGGGCTTCAGGCTCCTCCAACACTTCCACCCACTTCCTAGGTTGTAGGATCCACGGCTAAAAACCAAGTATAAAGTCAGCTGTCACACTTGAACTTCGCATTTTATTGACACCTAAGGCCAGAGATGAATAGAGATGTACCTAAGGTCACCCAGTGGGTATGTGCAACTGCACAGACTAAATCTCCAATTTCTCAATACCCCGCTTATCTTAGCAAAGAAGCTCCCAGAGAAAGGGGATGAGCTGGCCTTCCAAAGGTCGGCCTGCATTCCACAAATGCCCTGCCCCACAGCCATTTCCAGAAAAAAAAAAATCACCCAATGAAAAAAGTCCATGTTGCTGCAGCGATTTCCGCTGTCACAGGCCCTGGCAGTGCCAAGCCGCAGCCTCCCAACGTGAGCTCACCAATGCCCAGAGAGAGTCTGATTTAACTGGCCCCCTCTCTGGTTTGATTTGTCGTCAGAAGAGGCCCCTAGGAGAGAATCTGGGTCTATGGCCCGTGGAGGGTCAGGTGAGGAGAGGGGCCGACAGATCCTCTATCTTCCTTCCACCTTTTCCCCAACACAGGCATTTTTCAAAAGCTCCCAGATCATTTTCCTGGGAAGCCAGGGGATGTGAATCCAGGGTCCAACTCACTTACCTCCACGTACAGAAAAGGAGCTCAAGTCCCAGAGAGATTAAGTGACTTGCCTAAGGTCACACAGTGAGTTAACAGAGATGGAACTAGTTCCTGGGACTGGACCAGATGCCCACAGTTGCTGGTATACATGCAGTAGATACCCAAGCTATTCTTGTGGGATGAATCAAAAATAACAATCACACTTAAAGGCACTTATGTGTCAGACACTGACCTAATCAGTTTATGAGCATTAAGTCATTTAATTATCATAACAACTCTACAAGATGGGCACTATGCTCATCTCCACTTTACCGATGAGAAAACCCAGGCACAGAGAGGTTAAGGAACCGGCTTAAAGTCACAGAGCTAAGTATAGAGCGGGGATTTGCAGCCAGGCATTCTGGTCCTGGAGTCCTTGCTTGTAACCTCGATACTAGACTCCGTTCATTCATTTCACAATTCATTCGTTCTCAACGAAATAAAAAACCTGAAGTCTAGGAAGACTTCGCGGTTTCCACTAAGAGAACCACGTCAGCACAGGGATGACCTTACCAAGATCCCACAGTCCTGGGAACACAGGCTCCACCCCAGAACCCCTGCCCCAGGCCACCCCTGCACCATTACTCACCCTGGCAGGCGTCCTCCACCTTCTCGTAGCCCTCCTGGCACAGGCACTGACCGATGGGCACCAGCCACTCGCCGTCGACGGCACAGTGCATGCGGGGCTCTTCGCCCCCAGGGGGAACCACAGCATGGTCCACGCAAGTGCCCGCCACGGTGGCCAGGGAGGGCGATTCGGAGCCGGCGACGGTCTCGGGGAAGCGGGCCAGGCCCTGCAGCTGCTCGGGGCACTTCTTGTAGTAGACGCGGACGGAGAGCAGTGCCACGCAGGCGCCGATGTCCTGGAAGGCCAGGTAGAAGCCCTTGTGGGTGAGCGGCCCCACAGAGGACTCCTCCACGTTCAGCTTCACGTGGCGGGCCTGGAAGTCGCTGCTGACTGTGATCTCGTCGGGCGCGATGGTATCGATCTTCTTGAACTGGCGCTTCTGGAAGTTGGTGCCGTAGTCCACATCCGACTCGGCGTAGTAGAGGTTGAAGGTCTCCTTGCAGGAGCTGGCGCCCCCCGGGAAGCTGTTGCAGTCGCGCACGGTGAACTTGAGCTCGATGAAGATGCGCTCGGCCTCGCCGCGGTACACCCAGTTGGTGCGCAGCCAGTTGTCCTGGTCGCCGGCCACCACGTTGCACACGGAGTACATGTAGATGGGTGCGTCATCCATGATGTTCTGCATCAGGTCCCACTGTGGGGGCCAGCAAGTTAGTGTGGGTACGCCCCCGGGGGGGAACTGAGGCCCAGAGGCACTGCCCAGGTGGCAGCCCTGGGCACCAGGAAGACACTTGTCAGTTCTTGCTATCCTCATTCTACAGGGAAGGAAACTGAGGCCCAGAGAGGAGCTTTGTGTCACCCCCACGCACTAGAAGTACCCAGTGATCCGGGAGCTGTCCCCTGTTGTTTCTGATCCCAATGCCAGGGTGCTGAACCTCTATATCAGACTGTGAGCCGGGGCGGGGAGGAGGAGGGACTCCATGTGACCCTGGATGGAACCCTGAAGCTCTCCAGCCTCCATGTCTACATCTGCAGACTGGGGACAAGATCTAGCCCACAGCATTGCTGTCAGGATAAATGACAGAATGTCCACAAACTGCTGAGCACACTGCCTGGCAGGGTAAGATGAAAGAGCTGTCATACAACAGCTGGTGTCATCAGCATTATCACCACCACCATCATCATCATTATTATTCACTGTGTGCGCATGTGAACGGCAGGGGAAGAGGATAGGTCGGAAACAATGGGTGATCTCCCATCATTTAGACTTTGGCTTTGGGACAGATGAGCGCATCTTCTTCCCTCCTCCAGGAAAGAACATAGCTTGGCCTCCTCCAGGAAGACTTCCCAGGTTGGGCCAAGGTTGGGCCACATGCCCCTCTCTGGCCCCCAGTCTCATGTCCCCCATGTCGAAGTACTTGGCACCTACGTGGTAACACCTACATCTGGCTCCCACACTAGATTCTGAGCTCCTTGGGGTAGGGACTGGGTCTAATGCATTTCTGTATGCACAGGGCCTACCTGGAACAGAGTAGGTACTCAGGGAAGTGTTTGTTGAATGAATGAGTGCATGCATCACTAAAAGCAGAGGGGCTGAGGAAAGAAGCCTGGCTGCACTATGTGACAAAATCCAAGGCCTCGAATGCCCTTGGGCCTCAGTTTCCCACTATAATGACTGGGTTAGATGAAATGATCTGAGATGCCTCCCAGCTGGACATTCCAGGATCCAGGAAATCCGCTAGAGCTGTCATCCAGGCCTCCTCGGAGCTATGATGACCAGGGACAAGCACCTAACTCACGCAGATCTTTCCAGCAGTGGGAGCTATCCCAACGAGCCCCTTAGAGACACACTTCTCCATGGCTCAGGGCCCCAGGACAAACACAGCAAGGGCCCATTGTACAGCAGAGCAAACTGAGGCCCAGTGAGCAGCAATATCTTCCTCAAGGCCACATGGTAGTGGCGCACAAAGCTGGAGAAAGGACCCCAGCATCTTGCCCTCCAGACTGGGTCATAACAGGCCAGGGCAGAGGGGAGATAACTTGGATGGGGATGAGGCAAAACAAACTGAGCCCCGAGCAGGAAGGGGAAGCAACAGCTGGGGGAGCAGCGAGGAACTTGATCCTTTTCCCAGGCTGGGGGCTGCGGGCACCTGGGAGCCACGGTTCCCTCTCTCTCCCTCACCCCACACCTCCTGGGCTGGGACCTGGAAGACACGGGGAGCCCTTAACCCCTTCCCTCCTAAGATAGTCCCCCTGACCACCAGCCCCTGGGGGTGTCCAAGCCCAGGGTGGCTGCCACCACCCCTCCCAGCCTTAAGCTAAAGGGAACTCCCATGGGTCCCTGCTCTGCCAGGGCCTTCCACCTTCAGCTGTCTCCCAGCTCCTTCCACCTTTCAGGTCCCCCCTACCACCTCCTAATCCCCAGCCCACCCTGGATGTCTACCTGTAAGCTGGCGTGAGAAGCAGGACACTAAGTATGAACCCGGGCTGAGCTGTTTGATCTAGACTGGCCCCCTCCTCCCTGGGTCTCAGCGCCCCATTCCCATGCCCCCGCCCGACCCCGAAGGCTTACCCCTTTGCCATACGGGTGCGTGAGCCAGCCGAGCTCCCCGTTCGCTGCAGCGAAGTCCAGCAAAACAACTGGAAGAGACAGGAGAGGAGGCCGGTAAGCTTGGGGGCATCTCCGGGGGTCAGGCCATGGTGGGAAAGTGACAGTCCTCCAGGAACCCCAAGAGTCCTTGTCGGCTTCTTCAGCCCAGAGAGAGACCCCACTGTACGGGGTCACCATATCCATGAGACCCGTCCCTCAACACGTAGGGGAACAGAGGTCGAGGGAAGGGACGGGACCCAGTCAAAGCTACACGGTGGGTTGGGTGAGGACGAAGCCTCCTGTTTCCTAGGCCACGACTCCAGCCACGCCACCCTCTCAGTCAGCCTCCAGCTGGGCAGAGCAGGACTGCTCAGCCCAGCGGGGAGACAGCAGCTGGGCGGAGAGCTGGGGCTGTCCGCTGAGTTGTTAAGTGACACCACGCGGCCCTGTCTGCTTCCTGGGACCAGGCTTCTGGACAGCACTTCACAGGCACGTGGGTCTTGGGGGCCCTGGTGCCTACTCCTGCCCCATCCTCAACCCCACCAAACCATGTAGCACACATATATGCTCACACATATGTGCACACACGTCTCGTGGTCCTGCAAGGAGAGAGGGCTGCTAACAGGTGGGAACGGCTCCAGGGAGTGGAGGGAGAACCGGTAGGGGGTGTCTGGAAACCAATCTTCCCACCACAAAAGCCACAGAGCAGGCGGGATAAAGCCCTGAACCCGCGGGGCCTCTAGGAGGGGCCCAAAGATACACACAGCTGGCGAGGTCCCCTCCTTGGGAAAGTCGCTCCCGCTTCCCTGTCCCTCACCCCCCTGGCCACTGCCCTGCAGAGGTGCCTGTGGGACCAGGGATGGAAACCCACGGAGGGGACTTCCAGGCCCCGAGGGACCAGGTTCCAGGACCACGCTGGCCCCAGAGAGGTATCTGGAGCCTGAGGGAGGGACTCGCCGCCAGGGGCTTCCCTACATCCAGCCCTGCCCTTGGGCAGCTCCCACCCATCCACCCTGGCTCTCTGCCAGGCTCAATGGCTGCAGCCAAGACCCAATGGGTACTGCTCCTCCTCCATTTCCAAGTAAAGCCCAGGTAGCTGCCAACAGGTGCCTCCCACCCTGGAGGGCAAGGAGACTGGGGAAGCTGAGGCATGGGACCTAAGAAAGGTCCACAAATTCAGAGGATAAAGCCCTAAGGTGAGAGGTAAGGGACCAAGTACCCGTTCCTTTGGGCCCTGGAGCATGAGGAATAGGACCTCAGGAAGCAGCATTGCTCGGGGCCAGGACCTGAGAGAAGGGCTCCGAGGACGGAACTCCAGGCAGCAGGGAACAGAGAGGGGCCTGGTTCAGAGACGGGGGCTGGGGGTGGGCCAAGCCAGGTACCTGATGTCTTAGAAACCCTTCCCCAAGGTAAGACTGCCAGGCTCCCCTGAACTTAAGC
Organism: Myotis davidii; assembly: GCF_000327345.1. Lineage (NCBI taxonomy): Eukaryota > Metazoa > Chordata > Mammalia > Chiroptera > Vespertilionidae > Myotis > Myotis davidii. The sequence goes on along the minus strand of NW_006293088.1, from coordinate 2,650,821 downwards.
CCTGGGTGTGAGGCATTGCCATCTGACCGATGGCCAGGGCCACCTCTCTCTAGGAAGAGCCCAGACAGGGGCGAGGGACTATGAGGTGGCACCTGCCCCAAGACCGTAGGGTAGGTTAGGGGGGCTGGAGGGTGGATGGGGCAGGGACTTGTTCAGACATGCCCAGGGCCCAGGCTTGGAAAATTCACTAACTCCTCTAGCAAATGGAATGTTTGGGCTACACAGGAAGAAATCTGGAGGTTCCTGGCGGCAGCCTGGGGGGAGGTGTGTGTGGGGGAGGGGTATGGGGGGTGCACCAGGACAATGGTGAGTGCACACCCACCTCCACAGACAGGTAGGAGCCGCAGTCCATGCCAAAAGAGGGGGCTCATGACTCCCAGGCTCTGAAGGGTTCATCTGACACAGCGGGAACCCCACAACCCCTGCCAGAGCGGGGCTCCCCTGCCAACCCTCAGGCCTGGCTCTGGAAGTATCACAGGGCTCAATCTGAGAAGGAAAAAAGCCTTCACACAGGAAGGAGCCCCCTCCCGGGAAATTCCCTCGAACCGATCACCAGGAACAGGAGCCCGGCCCGGCTGCCCCTCCACCTGCTCTTCCGGGGCCTGAGGCACCTGCTTCCCTGGAAGGGGTGGTGGGGGCTGGGAGCCCCTCAGCTGCCCCCAAAGGCTTCACCAGAGGCCTGGGCTGGGCAGGGCTCATCCAGGAGCCCTGGGTCCCTCGCTCCACCCCCAGGACAGCCTCCTCCAACTTAAGTTCCATCATCAGTGTCACCTTTGCAGGCCCCAACGCAATACCCCCCACTCTCCTAGTGTCACCTCCCTGTTCCCCATCTCTCTGCAACCAAGACTGGTTAAAGGGGGAGGCAAGAGACTGTGTGAGTGTGTGTGGGGCCGGGGGGGGGGGGGGGGGGGGGGGGAGAAAAAAGAAAGAGGCGCAGTCTGGGACACCGCAGGGAGATGAAGGAAAAAGAGAAGGAGATAGAGCTGGACTCTTACAGAATCAAGAAGCCAAGGGCTTCCCAGGCCTCCTGAGGACTCTCCAGGCCTTTTCCCATCAGCACCTCAAGCCAGCAACCCCTGCACCCCGGCCCAGCTATTCCCACTTCCCAGGAAAATCCACCATGAAACCACAAGGCAAGGGGGCCCCGAGCTCTGGCAGCCCAAGAAGCCAGATGCTCAGATCTGACCCTCGCTGTGCACAGGGCCCTGCCTGGTGAGGGCTTGGCCCTCCCTCAGTTTCCCTGTTGTAAAGATTCAATGTCTTTTGAGAATCTAACAGGTTCCATCTGAGTCTCCAAATACAGCCTGGCTCCTCTACCCTCGGGGAGAGGGGCAAGAAAGAAGAATGGAACTGAGCAGCAGCCTGGGTTAAGGGAGAAAGGGACATGTGTGTCCTCTCGCCCCCCAACCCACCCCTAGACAGATCCACCACATCAGCCTGAATCCCCAAAACACAACACACTAGCAGCTGCCATCCGGGCCATCACTGCCCCCACCCCACCCCACCCCAAGGCTCCACTCCCTCTGGGAACCGTTCAAAGGGACTCCAGGTGCCTACATATAAATAGTCCCCCATCCCAGGACTCTGCTGGACACGCCCTTTTCCTCCCCCATCCCATGGAAGTCACCTAGGCTGGGCAGGGCTCCACGTGGGAACCCGGGGACCAGGCCGCTGCAGGTAACAATCACCCAGCAGCCTAATCCCCCAGCCCCAGCCCCCACGGGCAGCCTTTGAAAAGGGCCTGCAGGGATTCCAGCTGTCTCTCCCCTTCTCTCCAACCACAGTCCCCAAGGACGGGGGAGGACCAAAAGCTGAGGGGGTGGGGGTATTGAGGGCCACGGAAATCCTTGCCATCCATTACCCCTGCGAGCTGGAACCAGCAGCCGTGGCTGCCCCAGAGGCTGGCACAGAATGCCACCCCACACCTCCACCCCCGAGGGCTCCAGCTCCGGCTTTAGCTCCCAACACGCAGGAGCAACACCCCCGACCTCCGTTCGGGAGGCGGAAAACGAAGGCCAGGCGCAAGGAAACTTCTCACCGGGCCCGGGCTTCCTCCGCCCTTCCCCCTGGTGGAGCCTGCGGAAGCCTCTGCCCAGGCCCCGCGCACAACACGCGTTCTCACCATGGGACACTGAAGCCGGCCTCTGCGGGGTGGACAGGCAGGTCCGGGGCCTCGGGCAGGAGCCCCCCTCCCCTCCCCGGCTGAGGAGCAACGCCCCCAGCCGCACACTCCCCCGGCCCGGGCCGCCTCCCCAAGTGCGGCGCCGGGAGCGCCGGGGCGGGGGTGGGTGATTCAGTCCCCAGCCTCGGGTGCCCGGACTCCCTGGTGGCCCTGGGCTGATGGCTCCACACCTCGAGGCCGCGCCCCCACCTGCCGCATTGCCCCGCTCTGAGTCACCCTGGCTTGCTCAGAACGCTTGACTTTGGGACTTCCTGTCGGCACTGGCGGCTGCGAACCTGTGCCCCGCGCCTGGGAGTGCGGGGTGGGAAGGAGGAAAGGCTACGTGTGGGCAGACTGACCCGAAACTCCCCTCACGCTCTCTTCCCAGACTGGAGGCAGAACGGGCCGGGGTCGGGGGGCGGGGGAGAAAATCTCAGGGAGCAGGGACTAAGGCAGTGTGCGCCCCGCCAGCCCAGGAGCCCCCTCCCCAAAATGAGGGGCCTTCACAGAAATGCCTTCTCCGCCAAATCGGAGCAAACGGGTTAGTGAATTCAGATCACCAAGAGGCTGAGTCCGCGCACCGAGAGCCCTTCCGACACCCCGTTTTCCAAGGGACCCCCCGCGCCCCCGCCGGGATGCGTTCCTGAGTCGGCGCCGGGGCTGCAGCCGCGGCCCGCGTC
>NW_006293088.1:2647238-2647574 GCF_000327345.1 Myotis davidii | reverse complement strand
CCCTCCCGCCCGCTGCCCGCGCGCAACTTCAGCACCTCCTGCCCCAATCCTTAATGGAAGTTGGGTGAGAACCGGCTCCTGTTCATTCATGCCCCAAGCTGACGTCACCTAAGCCACGCCCCCAGGAATGTCTTTAAAGGGGCCGGGCTAGCTTCAGGAGAGAAAGGAAAGGAAGTCCCCAGGCGTTTGGAAAGGACCAAGGGGCCCTCTGGACTCGCTGGCGCCCTGCAAGGCCTTCCCAAGTTTGAGTGCCTCAAAGTGCCAGTGCCTGCAGGGCTGGTCCTAGGTGATCTCTGAGCCTGGACCCTCGCCCCACGCACCGGGATGGTTTTGCTC
>NW_006293088.1:2637887-2647112 GCF_000327345.1 Myotis davidii | reverse complement strand
GCCCGAGACCTGAGCTGAAATGGGCTGGGGTGGGATGGAGGGCAAGAAGCAGTTGCCTCTTTAGCCGCATGCCTAGGAGGGGAGCTGCAAATTAGACCCAGGTGCCCTTTTCTCTGGACCTCTGAAGTTGGGGAGAGCATCTCTGCTTAGGAGTCTCTAAGAATACAGCAGCCTTCATCTCGAACCTGAGCCTTGGCCCCTTGCCTTCCTCCCTGAACTACATGAGCTTCGGCACCAACTCCGGGACCTTGGGCTCGGTGCAGCCAGCCAGCAGCACAGCTAGTGTCGATGCGGGCGCCAGGGGCTCTGGCTCTCAGATTTCCGTGTCCCCCTCCACCAGTGTCCGGAGTGGCTGAGGCATCCCGAGCAAGAAGGAGACTATGCAATGCTTCAGTGACAGCCTGGCCTCCTGCCTGGAGAAGGTGAGCAGCCTGGAGGCTGATAATCAGAGACGGAGGCTGGAAAGCAAAATGGGAAGACCCCCAGGTCAGAGACGAGGGGCATTGCTTCAAGATCAGAGACAGAGAGCGAGGCTTTCAGGAGGTTCATGAAGAAGAACCACGCAGAGGAAGTAAACTGTCAGATTGCCAACTCCTTCTTGACTGGGGAGTTGGATGCCCCCAGATCTCAGGACCTCAGCAAGATCATTGCCCTGCCCGGTTTGGCTCAGTGGATAGAGTGTCGGCCTGCGGACTAAGGGGTTCCGGGTTCGATTCCGGTCAGGGGCATGTGCCTTGGTTGCGGGCACATCCCTAGTGGTGGGGAGTGCAGGAGGCAGCTGATCAATGTTTCTCTCTCATCGATGTTTCTGACTCTCTATCCCTCTCCCTTCTTCTCTGTAAAAAATCAATAAATATATATATTTTTTTTTAAAAGATCATAGCGGACAACTGGGCCCAGGATGACAAGCTGGCTCAGAAGAACCAAGAGAAGCTAGACGAGTACTGGTCCCAGCAGACTGAGGAGGGCATCACAGCGGTCACCTTGGAGGCCGCTGAGATAGGAGCTGCTGAGAGGACACAGCTGAGACGTCTGGTCCAGTCCTTGGCGATTGACCTGGACTGGATGAGAAATCTGGGAGAACGGCCTCGGGGAGGTGGAGATGCGCTACACCATGCACATGGAACAGCTCCATGGGATCCTGCTGCACCTGGGGTCAGAGCTGACCCAGACCCCAGCAAACGGGCAGTGCCAAGCCCAGGAGTACGTATGAGACCCTTCTGAACATTAAGGTCAAGCTGGCAGCTGAGATCACCACCTACCAGCACTTGCCGGAAGAAGGGCACCTCTTTAAGGGGCAGGAGGCCAATAAAAAGTTCAAAGATCATTGAACATAAAACAAGGAAAGAAAAAAGAATACAGCAATCTTAGAGCAGCCACCTCTAGAGATGAGTCTGACATGCATTTTCTCATTTAATTCCCATCTGGGGAGTAGGTATTCTTATACCCATTTTACAGAAGAGGACATGGGTTCCACGGGCTTAAACAACATGCCCAAAGGTTGCACAGCCCAAAGGTAGTAGAGCCAGGATTTGAATCTGGGTAGTTGCTGCTTTAACCACTGCCCCATCCAGGGGAAGGGTGGGCAAGGTGCTGTTGTGCAGGGCACCTACCCCCTGACCCTGGCAAGGACAGAATCAGTTGCTCTGTTTGACACTTTGGAGGACACCTGCTTCCCACCGGCCCCTTCAAAGGGCCTCTCCCCAAAGCTTCCTCAGGCATGAGCTCACCTTCCCTCCTGACGGAAGCGGCTGACATTACTGAAACAAACGGGAAATGTCCTCTCACCTGCTTGCCTGGCCGCCCACAGCTGCTGTTGCCCAATTGCCTTTTGGCCAGTCTGGGAGGAACAGCTGTAGCAAACCTGATTTCCTGGGAAGATCCAGCCCCTTCTGCCCGCCTCCTTCTCTCAGATCCCATCCTCTCCTGGACTCCCCTGGACGTTGGCCCAAGAGCTACTCTGGGCTACTCTTGTACCCAGGTCCTCCCTGCCAGATGTGGACTTCCTGGCCTCTTGGCCTTGATGCCTACCCTTGAGAAGCAGGTCCAGGCATCTCTCCTAGAGAGGGGAGGGCTAATTACAAGTGTCAGGGGTAGTGTAATTAAAGCCTTTGACCAAGATTGTGGGAGGAGAGTCTTGGTCTTCCGAGAGTGTATGTAAGTCCCCGTGAGAGTGAGTGTGTGAGTATGTGGGCGTATTGGTGTATGTGTGCATGTGTGTGTGAGCATGTGTGGACAGGAGAGGGTTTGGGAATGAGTGTGAGGGTGCCATACTTGGCAGTGGTAGCGAACATAGACTAAGGAGTCAGCCTAAAGTTTTTGAAATTTCACTTCTTAGAGTCTCATGTTGCTCATCTGAAAGATGTATAAACCTGCCTACTTCAGAGATCAAATAAGGTCATGCATGTAAACCACATGGGCCATGACTACAGAATGCACTTGTTAACTCTCAGCTGCTATTACAGTTACACATGGTAGAGCCAAAGGAAGCAACATCTGGGGTGGGTGGGGCATTGGTATGCACGGGCACCTCATTGGCCCAGAGAGAGAGAGAGAGAGAGAGATACATGGTATGTGTCACTGGACAAGGACCAGGAGGCCTGGAGCAGGTCTGCCTCAGGCTGGCCATAGTGTGTGGGTTCTTGACCTCAAGCAGGAAAGATTTCACAATATGAGTCCAGGTGATTTTGAGAGCACGTTTATTAAAGCTGGGGCCAGTGAGAAACAGGAAGGGCTTAGGGTGGAAGAAGCATCAGGAGGGAGCCTAGGCAGTGCTCTGCTCTGGTTCCCGAGAAACCCTACAGGAAAGAAATGAGCCTGGGCGGGGCTGCTGTCAGCTCATCGGAAAGTCTGAGAAGAAGGGGACCTTGGGGACAGGTTCAGGGGGTGAGCCTGGGGCAAGCTGCCGCTGCCCGCTGCTCCCCTGGTTGCAAGTCTCGTGGGGACCCTGAGAGTTACAGGAGCGGGCAAACTTTTTGGCTCGAGGGCCACAATGGGTTCTTAAACTGGACCGGAGGGCCGGAACAAAAGCATGGATGGAGTGTTTGTGTGAACTAATATAAATTCAAAGTAAACATCATTACATAAAAGGGTACGGTCTTTTTTTTCAATAGTTTTATTCATTTCAAACGGGCCGGATCCGGCCCACGGGCCGTAGTTTGCCCACGGCTGGTTTAGGAGAAAGAAAGTAAAATGTTCATGCCCCAGAACAGGCATGGGTGCTGTAGAGAGACCCCCAGTGGGGCCTTTGTCTTAAGGGTTTTTATCTTTCTTCTGAAGGCAGGTGAGAATCTAAGTGGAAGATCTTAGGAGAATATTCACCAACTTTTCAGGTGCGTTTTTAGTATGCGAATGCATTGAAGTGAGCCCATAGAGGAGTTTGGGATTATTCTTTGGTCGGCTTTACTATTTTACTTTTATCTTGGGTCTCTCTGGCTCTACCTGGGTTTTTGGTGTGTGTTCCCCTAACCTCAGCCATCCCTGGGTTTGCCTGACACAAGTAGCATGAACTGGGTCTCTGGCCTCTGTCTCCTAGCCAGGGTGACTTCAGCCATGTGTTCTCTGGTTAGGGAGGACAGGTAGAAACTATTTGCTCTCAAGTGTCTTGGGGAACATAAGGTCTTGTGCGTCACCAGCTGGCTGTGAATTGTTCAAATTGTTTGACCTTATTTAACTATCTTGTCTAATTTTCACCATTCCATTTGCCCAGGAATTTTCCTAGTTTCTTACTGTCTTGCCTCAGTATGAATAAGTATTTTGCATATTGTGTTGGACCTCGGGGCTAGAGACACTGTGTGGTGGGCATAACATGTCATGTGTGCCTGACTCAGTGGTTGAGCGTCGACCTACGAACCAGGAGGTCACGGTTCAGTTCTCAGTCAGGGCATATGCCCAGGTTGTGGGCTCGATCCCCAGTTGTGGGGTGTGCGGGAGGCAGCTGATTGATGATTCTCTCTCATCATTAATGTTTCTATCTCTCTCTCCCTCTCCCTTCTGCTTTGAAATCAATAAAAATATATATATAAATATAAACACATAAATAAATACATAAAATAAAATGTCATGTGTGCTGTATGTAAGGTTCTGTCTGTACCTGTGTGTTACATGCCATTTGCAGGCTCTGCATGTTGAATGTGTCGTTAGAATATATGTTCCAAGAGGGCAGGGATGTTTGTACAAAACAGAGTGTCTGACACAAAGCAGGTATTCAACAATGAATGAATGAATGCGTAATGAGTGAATGAAAGTATTGGCAAGTTCTATGTTGCGTGAAAGTCTCTGTGTGTTGGCTGGTCTCTGTGTGGCATGCGCGGGTTTCCATGCATGGCTCTAAGAAGTTGAACCCTTGTGCCTGGGGTGCAGACAGGCCCTGCGGGCTGTGTGGGCTCTGTGCCCGGGGGTATGTGCCCAGCTAGGGGCAGAGAGCTCAGAACTGGGTGTCGCTCCTCTATGACACGCCATGTGAGCAGAGACCTGTGGGAAGGGTAGTGTGTGAGGTGACCGGAGGGTGTGGGGTAGTGGCAGCTCCTGGTCTTTGGTCATGTACCTGGTGACACCACTCTTCCCTCTCTTCCTGTTCCAACCCGGAGTCCTTCCCGCTCTGGGTGACTGGATGCTGAGAAGGAAAGTTCTTCGGTGAGTCTTATAACGCGGCACTGAACAGTGGTATTTATAGTGACATAATAAGCCCTAATGGAGATGGAATTACCCCATAAAGGCCCCAAAGAGCCCTCAGGGCCGGAGTGCCACTGCAGCAAGCGCGGCTCTGGTGCAGGCAGGCGGAGCCGGGCGCGCTTGTGTGTGGGTGCCGGCCTCACCTGCTCACCCCACCTACAGCCCACCAGCCTTGTTTAGGACTTGGCTGGGGGCTGGGGCAAGCAGAGGACAAAGATAAACATTCAAACACGAATTTCACCTACCCCACCTTTGCTCTGTGCCTGCCTCTGGTCAAGAGCCAAAAAAAAAGGCCTGCCCTAATGGGTTTGGCTCAGTGCATAGAGCGTCGGCCTGCGGACTGAAAGGTCCCAGGTTCGATTCCGGCCAAGGGCATGTACCTTGGTTGTGGGCACATCTCCAGTAGAAGGTGTGCAGGAGGCAGCTTATCGATGTTCCTCTCTCATCGATGTTTCTAGCTCTCTATCCCTCTCCCTTCCTCTCTGTGAAAAATCAATAAAACATATTTTTTTAAAAATCCTTATAGTCAATACTTAGAAAGTGCTTCCTCCCGGCCAGGCCCATTCTAGGCACCACACTGAGCCCTTTACTTCTCCTCATGGCCCTGTGAGATGGCCACGGTTACTGTCCCCATTTTGCAGAGGAACTGACTTGCTTGTAAAAGTGGGAGCTGGCATTCTAGCCCACAGTCTGGATCCGGCTCACGCCCTCACAGGTCCCTCGCTTGGCCACTGCCTCTCAGAGCACTGGAGCCCACAGGACCCAGAGAAGCGTCCCCCAGTCTGGAATGCTGCGTCCGCTCTCTGATGCCACAGAGTCTTCAGGCCAGTCTAATGGCCAGCTCCCAGGAGCTTGAGCCCCGGGAGCACCCATACCACATGCCCCCCTGGACCCTGGCCTCAGCCAGCTGAACTCTGTCTTCCAGAGCCTGGAACTGTCTCCCTGAGAGAGCCCGTGAGCTCCCCCAGGCAAGGAGTGAGTCAGACATCCCTTTGCATTCCTGGCACCAGCTAGTGCGTGCACACAGGAGTCATTCAGCAGGTGCTCACCCTGGATGGTGACGCTCGAAATCAGTCCCCTCCATGTATTTCAGTTCACATTCCTTAAAGGCCTACTGTGTGCCACACCACTCTCACCACTGTGAACTCGTTTACCCCTCCCCGCAGCCCTGGCAGGAGAAGCCGATACTGTCCCTATTTTTGCAGGTGAAGACGTGGGCCTGGGAATGGTTTCACCCTCAGGACTGCTGCTGGATTAAATGACGTTATATATGTTAAGGCCTAGCACAGAGTCTGGCACACTCTAAGTGCGTGCTAAATCTTAGTTATTATTACCTTCACCGTCAAAAGTCACATCTGGCCTGCCCGGCGTAGCTCAGTGGTTGTGCATGGACCTATGAACCAGAAGGTCATGGTTCCATTCCCGGTCAGGGCACATGCCTGGGTTGCTGAAAGATCCCCAGTGTGGGGTATGCAGGAGGCAGCCAATCAATGATTCTCTCTCATCACTGATGCTCCGATCTCTCTCCCCCTCTCCCTTCCTCTCTGAAATCAACTTAAATATATATATATACATACATGTATATTTCTTTAAAGTCACTTCTGAAAAGCCAGCTGAGATCTCCCAGGTCAAATAAATCCGTCAGCCCTGGAACAAACCTCAGCTCTTGCCCCGGGTCTCCCCTTTAGGCGGGGAACTCCTTGAGGCACAGGGCCACGGTTTTATCCCATCTTGCCATACAGCAGGCGCTCAGTAACTGTTTGTGGGTTGCACACACATGAGGCTACCAGGACCCCATCTTTTTCAAAAGAACACATTCCCCAGTGGCAGCTGCAGAGGGAAGCTCAGTGTTCGGCGTTGCAGGTGAGGTTTTTGGCGTGAACTCGCCTGAGCAGTTAGTGAGGCCGGGGAGGAGAAACTTAAATGTGGGCTCCCGAATTTGGAGGGGGGCCGCGTGGGAGGAAGCCCTCTCATAATTGCGGGGCTTCCCCCACCCCCAGAGCTGGGTTAGAGGCGGTGCCGCTTCCTTTGGGGGTTGCTGGAGCTTCCTGCAGCTTCCTGGGACCCTTTGAAGTGGGTTCCGGACAAATCCTGCCCGCGGGGCCTGGATTCGGGGCGGGGCCTCCGCCTGAGCCCGCAGCTGGGGGTTGGGGGTGGGGTTCCGCCGCCTCTGTCGCTGGGGCAGCTCCTCCCATTCACTCCTGGATCCCGGCTTTCACCCCGCATTCCATTCCTCTTGGGCTTCCCTTCCCCACCTGGCCACATCATCCCGCCCTTCCAAACTCAGTTTAGACCCCTCCCCTTCCCCAGAGCCTTCCCTGACCACCCACCACTGGCCTTGCTCCCGCCTCTGAGCGCCAACCTTTAACCAGGTGCTCTAAAAATCAAGGTACATAAAGACCGCGTGATCTCACTCATTTGTGGAATATAAAGACCATTATAAACTGATGATCAAAAATAGATACAGAGGCAAAGAAGCATCGAACAGATTGTCAAACTACAGCGAAGGCAGGGGAGAATGTTGAGGGGAGGGGGTAAGAGATCAAAGGACTTACATGCATGCATATAAGCATAACCAATGTACACAAGACACGGGGGGCGAGGTAAGAGATCAACCAAAGGACTTGTATGCATGCATATAAGCATAACCAGTGGACACAAGACACTGGGGGGTAGGGGGGTGGGGTGAGGGCATGTGCTGGGGAGTAGGGGAAGGTCAATGGGGGAAAAAAGGAGAAATATGTACTACTATCTGTAATACTTTAAACAATAAAATAAAATAAAACTAAATCAAAGTACAGGGCCTGCTGGTTTGGCTCAGTGGATAGAGCGTTGACCTGCAGACTGAAGGGTCCTGAGTCAGATTCTGGTCAAGGTCCTGGGTTCGATTCCGATCAAGGGCACAGGTGAGTTCAATCCCCAATGGGGGGCAGGAGGCAGCTGATCAGTGATTCTCTCTCATCATCGGTGTTTCTTTTTTTTTTTTTTTAATATATTTTATTGATTTTCCACAGAGAGGAAGGGAGAGAGATAGAGAGTTAGAAACATTGATGAGAGAGAAACATCGACCAGCTGCCTCCTGCACATCCCCTAGTGGGGACGTGCCCGCAACCCAGGTACATGCCCTTGACCAGAATCGAACCTGGGACCTTTCAGTCCGCAGGCCGATGCTCTATCCATTGAGCCAAACCGGTTTCGGCTCATCATCGGTGTTTCTATCTCACCTTCTCCCTTCCTCTCTGAAATCAATACAAATATTTATTTAAAAAATAAATAAAATAAAAATTAAAGTACAGGTAGTGGCCCACTTGTTGAGCCCTGATTTTGAGCCAGGCCCTGAGCTAAGAGCTTTGCAAGCACCACGTCATCTCATGCACACAAGCACCCTGAAAAGGCGGGACTCTACCCTCATGTTGCAGGGGACAACTTTGAGGTTCAGAGGATTTAGTCACTTGCTCAAGGTCAGAAGCCTGAAGGGGCTGCCCCGGTGGCCTTACCTGAGTTCCAGGGTCCCCTGGGGTACTCTGACTTGCCAGGGGCTTTTCCTACATTTATCCTTTTTCATCCTCACAACAGTGCCTGTGAGTGGCATGTCCCCCATTTCACAGACAAGGACACTGAGGCTGAGACAGATAAAGGGACTGCTCAAAGTAAATGCACAGGCAGGATTCGAATCCAAGCCCATCAGGCTGCACCCACTGCTCCTCAGCTAACTGCGTGAGTGACCTCCCTGTCTTTCTCTTCCCTGGTCCCCTCCCTGCTCTGTGTCCCTATGGTCCAGCCTGACCAGCAGAGTCCCCCGGGCAGATGTGGCGAGGAGGCTGGGGCTGTGGGAGGCCAGGGGCTGGGGCACCTTCTGGCTTCCCGGTGTCATCACTTACTGTCCGGCCTGAGGGCGAAGCTTCAGGCTCACTCAGAGCTTCTGTTTTCTTCTCGGTCAAGTGGGGATAAAAAGAATGCACTACCCACCTTGTGGGGGAGCCATGAAAGTGTGAAAGGCTCCTGGCACCACGCCTGGCACATGGCAAGCCCTCTGTAAATGTCAGCTGTGGTTATTTTTATCACTGACACCATATTTGGGGCCCAGGCTGGCACAGTACCTGCCAGGTGCCACCCGCTTCCTGAGCCCTGACAGTTTGGCGGTTGGCCTGCTGGAGGCTCAGGAGGGAGAAGGGAGGAAGGGGAGGGAAGCTGTTCGGTTCCTTCTCTGAGACCCTCCAAGTCTGACCCCTCCCGCTCCCTGGTAAACCCACCGGGACCAACCCAGCCCCCAGGGAGGGGCAGGGAGCACAAATCCCAGGCTCCCATTCCCTCACCCATCACCAGGCCTGTGTCCTCACAGTTCCACACACACACTGGAGAGTGCTGAAAACACAGCACATGTCTGCACACACACACACACACACACCCCTTCCCCACACGCAGGTCTCAGGGGATCTGTAGGGACCACCTCAGGACAGAGTGGGGCTCCTACCCCACCACGTCCCCCCTTCCTGTCCTGTCTCCCTCCACGTGTCCGTACATCTCTATCAACCAGCCAGCCAGTTCTGG
>NW_006293088.1:2631074-2637651 GCF_000327345.1 Myotis davidii | reverse complement strand
CATCAATCTGTGAGTCCATGTGTCTGCCTGCAGCCAGCCCAGCCGTGAGCAATCCATCCTCACCCAGTCCCATGCATCATCTGCCACAACCGCCCCAGCAAGGCCCCTTCCCCTCTCCCAGCAGGGTCTCTCATCACTCCTCTGCCACCCCTACCCATCCATCCCCACCCCCTCATCTGTCTCCCTCATCTGTCAGTCTGTCTGTCCATCTACCATCCTGACTTCCTTCCTTCCCCCATCTGCCAGGCCCCTCTCAGTCCTCTGTGTCCCATCCATCACTTTCAAGACAGCCCTGCCCAGCCAGGTAGTCACCTCCTGGCGGCTCCCGGCTGTCTGTCAGTCTGTCCCCGGCCCATCCATCCATCCGTCTGTCATCCCATCCATCGTGCCACAGTCACTTGTCCGTACTTGCCACCAGTCACACATTCCCAGGTTGGGCCCCCTGAGGTGGGTGTATGTGTGTGTGGACACACGTGTTCACATCCATAGGTGGTGGGTATATCTGTGGCCTCTGACTGTGGCCTCTGACTCGCATTGTGTTGAATCTGTCCTGAGCCTGAGGGGACGAGGGACTTGGACACAGCCCTGCTTCAAGGAGCTGGCTGAGGAGTCGTGTGTGTGTGTGTGTGTGTGTGTGTGTTTCCCAGGCCTGGGCGTCCCTGCCTGAGGCCATGCGGTCCTCTCCCCCTCCTGGTCCTGCTGCAGAGACACACCCAGAGGAACAGAGACGGGAGGCGGAAACGTGGGGGGAGCCCCGAAAAGAGAGCCGGCCAGGTGGAGAGGCCGAGCCTGGAGGAGCAGGAGGGAGAGGGGCGGAGCGAGACAATCGAGGTGGCGGGCGTGGAACGCGGGTGCCCCGGGCTGCAAGCTCCTGGCTGCCCCCCACCCCCTGCCACCGCAGCGGGGCGGGTGAATAAGGGGCCCCGCGGCGGGCAGCGCTTTGTGGAGGCGGGCGAGGCAGGGGGGCTGGCCAGGCCCCTGCCCCAGGACAGCCCCCCTCGCCGTCTCACACCCTGGCCGCCCCGGCTTCCGGCCCCGCAGGTGCTGCCTTTGAGGGTCGCCGAGCGCGGTTTACAGCCCGGCCGAGTCCCTTCCCCGCTGCGAGGAACCGCCGGTGCACCTTGTAAAAGAGGGGGGGCGCGGGAAGGGGCGGCCCGTCGCCATGGGAACGGGGGCAGCCCTGGGGACGGCGAAGGGGGACCGGGGCACCCTGGTGCGGTGGGCGGAGACACTTGGCAATTAGTTTGCTTGTTCTTCCCCTCAGATCCCAGCCCAGCCTCCCTCCCAAGTCCCACTAACTCCAGCCGCCCCCCTTAAAATTCACCTCCACCTGGCCCCAGGCCTCCGCGGTGCCCAACAGCAGAAATAATTAGTCTAATAACCGCGCACTCGCTGAGCTTCGTCTCTGTGCCAGGCAGTGGATTGCGCGCTTCACATCCGTCACCAGGTCCATCCTCATCTGTCCTCCTACCAACCTCGAACCCCAAGCTAGCGAGAAAGCTACCCCGGCAGACAGTCCGCTCAGGCCTCCTGGCCAGAAAGCTGCCACCTTCTTCTGGCCTCACTTCCCATCTGCAGAAGGGAAGGGTGTGCTTAGAGCTCGCCTGCTGACCAGCCAAGGGCAGGCGCTAGACCCAGGCTTGTCTGGGACGGTGGATGGAGTGTAAAATCCTGACCTTGAAGGTCTTTGGATGGAACACACAGGCTCCGGTGTATCCTGGTGCCTGCACTGCAAGCCCACTCCCCACAGCGAGTCCCACCCTGTGATCCTGAGCGGGTCTCTCCAGGCCGAGCCCCTGATGACTCAAGAGCCATCTCCAAGGGGCCTCCAGCTCCAACATGCTGGAGGGTCTTCGGTCATCCCGGGTGTGACTTGCTGTACTGCCTCCCCCCTCTGACTAGATGCTCCTGGGAAGATGGGCTGTGCCTCTCCCAAGGGTAAGTACATCTCTGCCCACCCCCCAAACCCTCCAGGTCTGTGGTCGCCAGAAATTCAAAGACCCAGTGGCTGACCGCATCTGCCCATGGACAAGCACATCCTGGGGGTCCGCCCAGCCCCTGGTCCTGCCCCTGAGATCTGGCGTCCATGTGACGGGGCTCCTGGTGAAGAAATGAGGCTCTGCTATGGCAACAGACAACCTCACCCAGACCCTCAGACTTGCCCCAACACAGGCTCAGAGAGGGGCCCTGGGACCACCTCCCGGGGAGCAACCACACAGAACCATCCACCTTCTGCTTAGTGAGCTATGCCCAGCGCCCCCAAAATGTGGAGAGCAGTCCAGTGAGCTGGTTGTGTTCATGTCCACTTTGTAGAGGGGAAACCGAGTCTCCAGGAGGGAAAACCAAATCTCAATATCGGGTGAACTTGAGTAAGATCACCCCCAATTCTTTCCCTGGCACCCGGCAGCCTGCCTCTCTGTTTGTCTCCCAGCACACCCATTCTGACTTGAAGCTGGCTGCTGACTCTTCATCTCCAGGTTGGGGTGAGCATCTTGAAGGCAGGGAAGAGAGTTTGGTTTTGCTTTGCTTTGTTTTAAGTCTGAGGCCCCAGGGTCCGGCCCAAGGCCAGGAACATAACAGGTTCGGGGAACACACCTGATACTATCTGTTACCTTCCACACTCCAGGAAGGAAGGCCCTGCCTCCCAGTCAACCCAGCCAGCATTTATTGAGCATCTACCAGGTCCTGGGCACATCACACACATCACACTCCATATAGGCCAGCTCATAGACTGGACCCCTGTCGTGTGACCTCTCAATGGCTATTCACATCCCCATTTTACAGATAAGGAAACCGAGGCTTAGGGCCAGAGTTGGCATTTGAAGCCAGATCTGCATGTCTTTCACACACAGCCTTGCCAAATTGGCATTTTCCTAGGAGCGAGGGTAAGGTCCGCACCGAGCCTGCCTGGGGCCTGGCTGACTTGGAGGTCCACCCCAGAGACAGAAGGCTGCTGGTGGAGGGGTGAAGGCTCCATGTGAGGTCCTGGGAATCCTACCACAGCCCCCCAACTTCACATACAAATGTATGTGCTCTCCCATGACAGTTTACAAGCAAGGATGTGTGGGCATGTTGCATGTGAGGGGGGATCTGAGCAGGGCTGCATGGGCATGTGTGTGTGCCCAGGTGTGTGTGCAGGACTGCATATGTGCCCATGTCTAAATGTCCCGGGGAAGGGGCTGTCGGGGAGGGAGGGCTGGCATAGGCTGATAGTGCAGATCCAGGTGTGCGTGCCATTGTGATCCAGATGGTATCCTCAGCTCCAGCTTAGGGAGGTGAAGGAACTTGCTCAACTAACGTGTCTGTCTGCGTGTGTGTGCAGGTGTGTGTGTGTGTGTGTGTCTGTGAGCGCGAGCGCGCCTGAGCAGTGGGCAGGGTGGGGTGTGCAGGGTGGGGTGAGGCGGGAGGGCTGCGGCTCCAACCCTATAATAGACCCTCCCTGTCTCGCCGCCGGGAGGAGCGAGCGGTAATAACTGTTTTGCACAGAGGATCCACCTCATGTCACAGCCTGAAAGGTGCCTCTCGAACCGTCTGACGGAGACCCCCTCCCCAGCCCGGGCCTGACCCCAGGATGACCCTGGGTAGGGGGGCGGGGGGGCAGTGAGGGAACTGGGAGGGGGGCATCTCTGGATCCTGCCTGCTTTCCTCGTCTCCACAAGGGCCTGGCCAGGCTCAGGTGAAGGGCCGGAGCTAACAGTCCTGCCAGTTGGCATCGGCCTGCCTGCCTCTACCCTCAGACTGTGAACCCACCAAGGGAAGAAGCCAGAACTCCTCCAGCGGATTGGGTTGCTGTTGTTGTTTTAATATCCTTTATTGATTTCAGAGAGGAAGGGAGAGAGAGAGAGAGAGAGAGAGACAGAAACATCAATGTTGAGAGAGACTCCGCTACACCGGGGAGCCACACTGGGGATCGAGCCTGCAGCCCGGACATGTGCCCTGATTGGGAATCGAACCAGAGACCTCCTGGTTCATAGGTCAACGCTCAACCATTGAGCCACACTGGCCCGGCTGGCCGGGGCTTTTTGAGGAATGGAGTGTGTGCCCCTCTCAGAGTAGAGACATTCCCATCAGACTGGGACCTCCCCCAGCCCATGAGGGCTAGGGCGCACACCGCAGAGGAGGTACCACGGCTCTTCCTCTTTCAGCCCTGACCCCCCAAGTCACTGTCATCTTTGAGAGGCCCCTCCCCCTAGGCCTGACAGGGAGCCAGGGCAGGGGGACAAAACTGCTAAGCAGTCTGGGAATCAGCCCCCCCCCCTCCCTCTCCCGCCACCCTTGCCCAGCCGGCTCCCACGGACTTTGACCACCCCTTATTTCTCTTATCAAAAAGCCACCAAAACTAGCCATCGAAACTCCTGGCCTCCTGGCCTCCTGACCCCCTCACCCCACCCTGCCTGTGCCCACTTCTTCCCCATCCTGGCACCCAGTGCCCACAACCCATCAATCCTGTTCCAAGGAGGATGGGGCGGGAAAGAACTGGCACCACAAGACCCCTCCAAGGCCCCACCCCTCCTGGCACCGTCCCTCCACCACTCTTTTCTATTTGTTTGTCTTTAATCCTCACTTGAGAAGTGAGGATATTTTTTTTCCATTGATTTTTTGCAGGGAGTGTGGAAGAGAGGGGGGAGAGAGAGAGAAACATCCGTGTGAGAGAGACACATCCATTGATTGCCTCCTACACGTGCCCCGACTTGGGGCGGGGATCAAACCTGCAACCCAGGTAGGTGCCCTTGACCAGGAGTCCAACCTGAGACCCTCTGGTGCACAGGCCGAGGCTCTAACCACTGAGCCCGCCCAGCCAGGGCTTGACTCACATTTTCAAACAGCTTTAAGAGATTAATTCACTTAATACCCATTTAAGTGTGTAACTCAGTACTTTCAGTATTTTCACAGGTATGTGCCCAGGCGGGGCGGCCCCCGCCCGTGCCCGCCACTCGCTAACAGGCTGCCTGCACCTCAGTTTCCCCACGTGAGCGGTGGAGGGTCACCAGAGGGAGCCAGTTTTATTACACGAGATAAGAGAACCCAGCCAAGCCGCCAGCGCGGCGCCTGGCACATCGAAGGCGCTTAGGACAGCGCAGTTGCCTGAGGTCCAGTCTGAAGTCCTCATGCTCAACCTGAGCTCACTGCCCCCTGTGTCTTGCCTCCCCCATGCAGACCTCCTCCTCCTCCCCCCACTCCCAGCCTGTGTCCTCAGGTGTGAACCCCCAGGCACACCCCCTCCCATTCAAGGGAGGCAGAGCTTCCTCTTCCCCTCCTGCCATGGCCTGGCCTTCCCGGTGAGAGGGATTTGCGGGGTGACCTGGCCTTCCCGGTGAGAGGGATTTGCGGGGTGACGGGGCGGCCCAGCCTGCTGACTCAGCGCTGGGAGCGGGGCTTGCTTAGCAACTGGCCCAGGCCCTGGGCAAACAGAGCCTGGGGCGGCCACACCCCCGCCACAGGAATGCGGCGGATTCCTGGGGGTACAGTGGCTCTGGGCCTGCAGTTGGGGGTGGGGCAGGTAGGCACCTTCCTCTGCCACCTTGGCATGGAGTGGGGGTGGGGGCTGTTCTCAAACCAGGTTCCAGGGCCCCAGGCCAGAGGGCCAGAGGGCCGAGGTCTGGCCCACAGACAGGGCCTGGCATCCTGAGGGAGGGGGAAGGGGCAGAGTGGGGCCATGAGGCTCTGAAATCTCTATAAGCTGTCTGACCTTGAACAAGACCTCTCTGAGCCTCAGTTTCCTCATCTGTCAAGTGGGCAGGAAAGAGCAGCAGCCTCCCAGGAACTATGTGAGGGTTAAATGAAAGCACGCAGGGCACGAGCCCTCAGTATCAAGCCCACGTCCCTGAGAGGGAGAGCTGGGGCCCCAAAGGGAGACTGACCGAAGCCCAGAGAGGGAGTTGTACCTCCCTGAGGCCACCCCCCAGGGCCCACCGGCCTGTCACTCTGCTCTTCCAGTCCTCTACGCCCCCCACAGCCATCACTACTAGCGAAACCCACTCCCCCTTCCCGCCTGGGCCAGTCCGAGTCCCAGGGCGGTGAGCACCCCCAGGTCCCACTCCCAACTCTGCCAGGGACAGACTGGCTGCAGGAGGCGGGTGGGGACCCTGCCCTTCCTCTGCCTTGAGCCCAGACCAGGCCTTGCCTGGGGCAGGGCCAGGGCCGCTCCGGTGCTCGCTCGGCCCCCAGGGTCCCACTCAGGTGGTCAGGGGAAGCCCCACAGGAGACCCACTCCCTGCTGTGCCAGCCCCTGCCAGCTGGGGTCCCACCCCCACCCCCTCTGTCTGCCTTTGTCCTCTCTGCCTCTGGAAGAGGCCACAGGACAGGGTGTCTTCAGCACAGAGGAACCATGTCCCATGAAAAAAGCCCTGACGGGGAGCGGGGTCACCTGGCTTTGCGCCTCGGTTCTGCCTCTGACTTGCTGTGTGACCTTGGGCACGTGCCTTCCCCTCTCTGGCCTTCTATTTCCCATCATCCCATCCGTTGCCATGAGGACTCCACAAGATCAGGAGGTGCCCAGCACATAGTAGGGAGTTCCATGTGCGTCCCCCAGCCCCTCCAGCTCGCCCCCGCCTCTCTCTGTCTCTCTAATCCCCCT
>NW_006293088.1:2630014-2630615 GCF_000327345.1 Myotis davidii | reverse complement strand
TGCTGTCGGGCCACCTTCATTCTTGCCTGGAAACGCGGGGCTTAGGGCAGATCAAATATAGGGTCTGAGTGCAAAATACCGGGTGTCCCCCCAACGTTTAAAAATGTATATACACATTGATTATAAAGTCAGTGTTTATTAACATTCAGCTCCTTTTCAAGATTTAAAAGAATCTACAGAAATGAATGATTTTTTGGTCGATGCCTGTTTTCACACCGGTCCCCGCACTGCTGATGACCCAAAGCGGTGGAATCACAACCATCAAGAATCATTTCGTTCCGTATTTGTGCGCCCTCCGTTCGTGACTGTTTTGGTTTTGCGCCGTAAACTTTACCTTTTATGTATCCCCATAAAAAAGAGTCTAGTGGCACTTTAGGATAAAGTTTCTTTGTTCAAAGCCTACTAGTAGTCTGGCTTGCCCCATTATTTCAAATCAGTTAAACCTGAAAAGGAGTGTAAATTAAGTGAGTTACCAGCTGTTAAAGTGTGCATACATTTCTCCAGGACACCCTATATAGGTGGTGTGTGTGTGTGTGTGTGTGTGTGTGCGCGCGCACGAGCGCATGTGTGTGACCTGGGGGCTAAGCAAGCCTGACCAGGT
>NW_006293088.1:2601975-2626293 GCF_000327345.1 Myotis davidii | reverse complement strand
CTGAGCGCAGGCCAGGCCTTGCCTGGGGCAGGGCCAGGGCCGCTCCGGTGCTCGCTCGGCCCCCAGGGTCCCACTCAGGTGGTCAGGGGAAGCCCCACAGGAGACCCACTCCCTGCTGTGCCAGCCCCTGCCAGCTGGGGTCCCACCCCCACCCCCTCTGTCTGCCTTTGTCCTCTCTGCCTCTGGAAGAGGCCACAGGACAGGGTGTCTTCAGCACAGAGGAACCATGTCGCATGAAAAAAGCCCTGACGGGGAGCGGGGTCACCTGGCTTTGCGCCTCGGTTCTGCCTCTGACTTGCTGTGTGACCTTGGGCACGTGCCTTCCCCTCTCTGGCCTTCTATTTCCCATCATCCCATCCGTTGCCATGAGGACTCCACAAGATCAGGAGGTGCCCAGCACATAGTAGGGAGTTCCATGTGCGTCCCCCAGCCCCTCCAGCTCGCCCCAGCCTCTCTCTGTCTCTCTAATCCCCCTGATCTGCCGGCCTTTGATACTCCTGTCGGTGGCTGAGCCGGGTTCTGAATAGGAAGCTGAGGGCTCGCAGCCGCGGGGAAGCAGGCAAGAGCAGAGCCTGCCAGGCCTGCCCGCGGGAGGGGACTGTGGGCCCCTTACCATTCACCACTAAGCCTGGATCCGGACGCCTTTGTGCCAAGAACAAAACTCAGAGGATCAGCTGTTCGCAGACCTGCCTCTCTCAGCTCCGGAAGGGACTGGGAGCCCCGGCCTGAGGGTAACTGTGCTCTCTCCATGGGCCCTGGGATGCCAGGGTGACCCCAAACCCCAGACGCTCCCCACTACCCCAGGGTGTGGGGCTGTGGTGGGTGAGCAAACCTGGCTTCAAATCCCACATCTTACTCATCATGAGACTTGGGTAAGTGCGCTGACGGCTCCGAGCCTCAGTTTCATAATCTGTGAAGTGGACAGTGTGCTGGCCCAACCTCATGGAGTATGAGGATGACATGAGATGATGTGTTGCGTGCTCAGCAGTGCCTGGGGCCCGGAAGGTGCTCTACAGGCTGTAGCTGCTGTCGGGCCACCTTCATTCTTGCCTGGAAACGTGGGGCTTAGGGCAGATCAAATATAGGGTCTGAGTGCAAAATACCGGGTGTCCCCCCAACGTTTAAAAATGTATATACACATTGATTATAAAGTCAGTGTTTATTAACATTCAGCTCCTTTTCAAGATTTAAAAGAATCTACAGAAATGAATGATTTTTTGGTCGATGCCTGTTTTCCCACCGGTCCCCGCACTGCTGATGACCCAAAGCGGTGGAATCACAACCATCAAGAATCATTTCGTTCCGTATTTGTGCCCTCCGTTCATCAAGAATCATTTCGTTCCGTATTTGTGCGCCCTCCGTTCGTGACTGTTTTGGTTTTGCGCCGTAAACTTTACCTTTTATGTATCCCCATAAAAAAGAGTCTAGTGGCACTTTAGGATAAAGTTTCTTTGTTCAAAGCCTACTAGTAGTCTGGCTTGCCCCATTATTTCAAATCAGTTAAACCTGAAAAGGAGTGTAAATTAAGTGAGTTACCAGCTGTTAAAGTGTGCATACATTTCTCGAGGACACCCTATATAGGTGGTGTGTGTGTGTGTGTGTGTGTGTGTGTGTGTGTGTGTGTGCGCGCGCACGAGCGCATGTGTGTGACCTGGGGGCTAAGCAAGCCTGACCAGGTGTCCTGGGAGACAGCTCCTGACCACCCCCTGCCTGCTCTGCCTCCCGCAACTCCCTCCACAGTCGCCTGGCGCATGGCTCACCCAACCAAGTGCCTGGGCCTGGGGCTGCAGGGACCTAGACTGTGTCCCTGGAGAGGCGGGGTGAGGGCCTCGGAGCCTCTGGCGAATGCTGGACCCCGGCTGACCGGGCCCCCAAAAGTAAAGCGGCCCCTGCTCAGGCCCTCAGCCCCAGGCCTCAAGGTGCTGTTTGCTGTCAGCCAGATGGCCGAAGGCTTAGCAGGGGGAACCCCCGGGACCCTGCTCAGGGGTCTCTCCGGGGACCCCAGCCGGAGCCGGCCTCAGGGGACAGGCCACCGAGACCAGGCCCAGCAGCTAGTAGCTGAGTTTCCCAGGCAGAGGGCCAGGGGCCTGCGGTCACGCTCAGCCGGGGCCAACCGTCAGCGGCAGAGATTATTGGGTCGGTTTTATTTTAAACAGAAAACAACGTTGAGTGGAAACATGTGTCCCTTCTTCTCCCCCTGGCCAGCTCTCCCTCCCTTTCTCTCTCCATTTCGTTTCCAAATATTTCTCTTTTTTGGTGCCTCTCTTTCTCTGTTTGTTTTCCTCTGTCTTGCTCTATTTCTGTCTCTCTCTCTCTCTATCTCTCGACTTCTCTGCCGCTCATCTCTTCCTCTCCAGCTTTCGGGGGTCAGGAGTGGCACGCTTGGGTGTGGCCCAGGCCCCTGGCATTGCCATCTCCTTGCAGATGCGGGGGGGGCATGGCCCCAGGCAGGAGTTCTGCTCAGAGAGGGCCGAGTCCCTCCAGGGCACCGGGTGTCAGAGGATCACGGGCTCCAGGGCCCAGCTCCTCCACCCTCCTGTCCTCCTCCTTCCAAGCCCCAGCTTCCCCCAGACCCACCCTTCTTGCGTTTCTTTCCATACCAGCATCTAGAAGTAACTCTGCAGCTTAAAACAAGTTTTCAACCCCTGCTCCCGTCCAAACCACCCATTGTGCAGCCAGAGAGATTGGTGTCAAGGGGACCATAACTTGCCCAGAACCACACAGAGGGTTCAGGGGAAGGTGGGCGGGTCCGGGTCCCCACTGCAGGCAGCACCACAGACCCCTCAGCAAGGGGCGTGTCCCCCCACCCAGATTCACAGTCACACCGCTTCTCAGGTCCGGGGTCTTCCAGGAGGCGGGCTGCTTCCTGGGGAGGGACCGGCTTTCCTTGAAGTGGTCACCAGCACGAGCGTCCCCCTGAGAAATCACAGGCCTTGGCTGGTCACCTTGCCCCAGGACAGCCATGTAGCTGGGCGCCTCCCTCCAGCCCTTCTGCTACTCACCAGGGAGCAAAGAAGGGAGACCAGCCATCCAGGCATCGGGTCCAGGTCTCTGCTCAGCCTCTGAGTCCTTGTGTGCCTGTGCACGTGAGCCTTCCCCTCGCTGGCCTCAGTTTCCCCACCTTTGTGAGCAGAAGTCTTGTCTTTGCCACTAGGCGCCTTTCTCCCTAATGTTTTGTGTTCTCGTCTCTAGAACCCCTGGCCAGGAATGCAGTCTTCGCTCCCAGCGTGAGGCTGACCCTTCTCACCGTGACCCGCTCCCCTCAACTTCCAGGATCACTGACCCCTGGGTACAAGCGCCTTAGATGCCACAACCAAGAGGAGAGACGCGGAGTGGGGGACGTCACCATGACCTGGTACCCGATTGTCAAAGGTGTGCCCCTGGGGGGCCCAGGGCACTCAGGCAGGGAGAGGAGGGGGAGGGGAAGGGATCCCAGGGGGTCCCTGCCTGGGTGGCAGAGGGGAATTTCTCCCCTCTCCTGTGGTGCCAGGAGTTAAGCCAGATAAATGAGGGGGATTAGCCAACCTGGGGCAGGTGAGCCTGTCTTTCCAGGTTTGGGCAAACTCTGTCATCACCACTGAGCTGCTCTGCCCGCCCCTTCCCCGCCCCCCAGCTTGGCTGCTGGAAGTGGCCCAAAGGGAAGGGCAGGGGGTTGCATAGTCACCTCCTCTAGGCATCCCAGGAATCCTTGGGCCAGGGGTCAGGAAGGAAAGAGGGGCTGCCCCGGAGCCCAGGGATGGGAAGGGGATGAGGTAGCCCCCAACATGCCCCAGCCAGGGGCTCAAAGGTGTGGCCTTCCACCAGTCTTGCTGCTCTCCTCACCTCTGGGGAGGAGCAAGGAACCATTAGCCCCTACTTTACAGATCAGGAAAATAAGGGGGGGTGAGGGAGGCTTGCCGGAGTGCACACAGACCCAGTGACTCAGAGAGAGCAGGTTGATACATTCTTATGGGTTTTGGGAGCCAGGTTTCATGGGTACTTTGAAATCAACTGTGAGCGGAAGTATTTACACCACAGCAATCGGCCAATGATACAAATCTGGGTGTTTTTTGTTTTCGATCAGAGAGCGAGCTGTTAAACATTTAACAGCTCACCACTAGCTGGAGGCCACAGCTTTTATAGTGTCTCAAAAAGGTCCCCAGTTTAGAAAGTTTAAGAGCTTAGCAAGACTGCTCCCTTGTCTCAAGACCTGCGACAGATCTGAGCCTGTCTGACTCCAAAGCCAAAGAAATGCCTCCCTTCCCTCCTGACGCCAAGGGTTAGCTTCCCTGTCAACGCCACCATGCAAACTTCCTGTCCAGGGCAAGAAACTGTCCTGGGTGTCCCTTGGAGCAGGGATTAAAGGTATACAGGGTTCAGAGTGCAGGGCCAGCATGCCCTGCCCTCGGACGCCGTGCGCTCAATTCCATAAATATTTACCAAGCACCTCACTTAACCTCCCTGAGCCTGTTTCTTCAGCTGCAAAACAAGGCTCTTCAACCTGGCAGCAGCCAGCCAGCCAGCCGTCTGTTCATTCAGTTAATGGCTCCCATGTGCCGGCCGATCCCTCTCTGAGTCCTGGCCTGCCCCTGGCTTCCTGTGTTTCCTTGGCCTCGACTTTCCCATCTGTACAGTGGCATCATCTGTGAGGGTTTCTTGCAACCTCTCTCCCCATTTCCGAGGGAGGGGAGGTGGGTGGTGTTGGATCCCAGGGGAGGCTGTTGGTGAAGCAGTGGTTGTCAGGGTAACGAGCCCAGCTGGGGACACAAAGGATCAGCAGTGGATCACACCCTGGACACAGAACACACCCGTGTGATTCATGCCAGCAGGGTCCCTGCTTCTGTTTACTTGATTGCGGAGTTCAGAGAGCAGGGAGAGTCTGGGACACTCTAGCCGGACTTCCAGATGGGGCAACAATACAGTCACAGCTAATATTTGGCGAGCACTTGTTATGCGCCGGGGCCCGTGTGCTAAGCACAGCTTTATCTCATTTAATCGTGACAACAAACTCACGAGGTATGATACCCATTCCTTTCGAGAAGGAAGCTGAAGCCCTGAGCAGGAAGTGACTTGACCAAGGTAACTCATTCATTAAAAAAAAAATGTGTATTGATAGGGAGTCATTGTCTCACGGGGAAGGAATGTCAGTCGGGATGAGCAAGGGTTCTGCGGAAAGTGGCCATCATTGCACAGACTAAATGAATCTGCTGAATGCCACTGAGCTGAGTGCTTCCAGTGGTTACATGGTCAAGTGTATGTTTGTTTCACCACCTTAAAAAAACCAATTACCAATGTCGTTATTGATCCCCAGCCACGTTCCAGGCATGGGCTGGAGGCCGCGGACAGCACCGAAAAAAGCAGAGGATGATGCCTGCCTTCGTGGGGCTGACGCCCTGGAACAGTGGTGACCGAGCGCGTCCTGTGGGCGGAGGATGGACGGCTGTCTGTCTGCCCTGTGCCATCTGGTGGCCGTTTGCCACATGTGGCTACCGAGCACTTGAAATGTGGCGAGTGTCCCAGAGGAACCGATCCAGTTTCACTTCATTTTAATTAATTACAATTTAAACAGCCACCGTGACCGGTGCCTACTGACCTGGACAGAGCCCTTCCACTTCGTCCCGTGACAGTCAGCAGTCGAGCTGGGTCAGACCCCAAGGTCATCGAACGCAGCTTTGTCGGATGCAGGCTCCTCCCCGCTGAGGTTCAGCTTGGACCCCCTTCCCGGGGACCCCAGGGGAGCGAGCCAAAGGCCCAGCTTCCCCGGCTCCACCTGGGATCAGAAACGCAGAGGACGGGCTCAGGGTCTGTATCTGTCAGGGGCTCAGCACAAGAGGTCGAGTTGGAGACTCATCACCCACCTGGGGCCCGGCCTGGGCCTGCGAAGGGAGTGCCCCCTCAGGGCTTCCCCACCCAGTAACCCAGCCCTGCAGCATCCTGGCTGCCAGCCGGGGGTTTCTGTCCACTGTTCCCGGGGGAGCAGGGACATGGCCTTGCCCTGCTCCAGGCAGAGGGCCCGGGGAGGCTCCTGAGTCCCCCATCTCAGCTCCCCAGTCTCTGGGGCCCCCCGGTCAGTCAGCTGAAGGCCGGTGGGCAGCGGGACAGAGAGGCTTGGCCTGGTGCCCCACCCTGCAGACCAGCCTGGTCAAGCAAGGGGAGGAAGGAAGCTAAGGCAGGCCAGGGGCCCGGTGGGGACAGGGGTGGGAGTGACGAAGGCCTCAGGAATTTGAAAACAAACATGTAGCCAGCGAAGGAAGAGGCTGCTGTCGGTTGCTGAGCCAGATGGGCCCAGTTCCCTCCCTCCGGGGACAGGCAGGAGTGAATCCCAGCCCTCCTGGCCGTGGCCCCTGAGCCCGTGAGTTTTCACTCCACCAAGGGGAGGGGAAAGCCTTTGGGGGGCATGGGGCTGCTGGGCGCCGCCCGGACACCAGAGCATCCTGGCTGGAGTGAGGAGAGGAAGCAGCAGGGAGCAGGGTGCTCCAGGAGTACCCAGGAGGCCCAGCAGCAACGGGCTGCCTCATCAAGCATTTGTTGAGCACCAACGGTGTACCAAGAATTCAGAGACACGAGCACTCTGCAGCTGGTAAGGGAAGCAGGCACAGGGGAAGGTAATACTGAGGGAAGGCCGGGAGCCTGTGGGCCTCCTGCAGAGGAAATCAGAGAAGGCTTCCTGGAGAAGGTGGCGCCTGAGCTGAGCCCTGAAGGACAGAATCTTATTAATTTCACCCCTCCCTCTCCCAGAGCCAACACTCAGTGAGTAGATGAGTGAGCAGGTGACTAACAGATACATGGAATGAAGAATGAATGATCCACTGAAAAATGCGAAGTCTAAAGTCTCAAGGTCCAAAGTGTAAAACCCATCTTCTCACCCCTCAGCTATGAGCTCCCGTCATAGCCCTGGGGCTATGCTCCCGTTTGCTCCCCCAGAGACTCTGAGGCCAGTCTGCATGGGTTTAAGTGCAGCCTCGGTCACTTACCAGTTGTGTGACTTTGGGCACCATTACTTAACTTCGCTGTGCCTGGGGCGGGGACGGAGGGTAGGGGTGTCTATTCTCTGTAAAGTGGGAGGAGGAATAGTGCCTATTCATAAAGTTTCAGTGAAGACTGAGTGAGTTCAGATTAGTAAAGTGCTAAGAACAGTGTCGGGCATGTAGTGAGAGCTGTATAGGTGTTAATATTCCTTAGGTATTAGCTTATTCATTACTCACTCACTCATTTATTCACTGATTCACTCACTTATTCAACCCACCGTTCACACACTTCCTCTTCACTAGTTCTTTGTGGAGCAATCCCTGTGCCCAGGCCCTCGCCTCCTTGCCTTCTGAGCCCCCTTGACCGGAAGCTGCCTGAAGCAGGGGTGACGTGCTAAGGACCAGGGTGTGGGCCCCCCTCCTCCACCAAGGGCTCCTTGGCCAGGCCTCCGAGTCTGGGGTGCCCGCGGAAGCCCTCCACGGGGCCGCCTTGCCCACTGCCCTCTTTGACAGACTGGATTCTTCCAAGTCCCAACCTCGCCCAGCCGGCGGCCCCTGCAGTGCCCACTCCCAACCCACACCTCAGGCCCCGCTAAGCCAGGAGCCCCAGACCCGGGCACAAGCCGGCTCTGCCCGAGCCAGGAGCCCAGAGAACGCTGCAGCCCGATCCCATTGCACAAGCGCGCAATTAGAGCCGAGCATCGTGCGTGCGGAGCCTGATGATCGCGTGCTGATTAATGTTAGACGGGCGAGCAGAAGGTTCCACCGTTTCCTTCTTCCCACAGGCCCTGGGAGAACAGGTCATGCAGGCGGAGAGTCTGTAGAACCATTTCCTGCTTACTGGCACCCTGCTGGGCACTTTCTACCCTTTAACAGCATGGCATGACTTGAATCTCATCGATGGGGAAACTGAGGCTCAGAGAGGTCAAGGGACTTATCCAAAGACACACAGCCAATAAGTGTGGCTGTGGGATGCACACCCAGGTCTTCTAACACCTCATCTAACCCCCCAGGAACAATCAAGGTTGGCATGAGGGGCTGGGTTTGGGCATGAGGTGATGTTTGGGCCAGAGGGTGGGTGGGGCAAGAGAGAAGGAGAGCGAGAGAGGCAGAGCCAGGCAGGAACACTGGTGCAGGGCGGGTAACGGGAGCCTGGCCAGGTCCGGGGCTCCTGGGCAGGCCCCGCTGGGCCCTGGAAGCAGCAGGCTCACCCTGTAGAGCTGCCAGGGTGATACCAACTCGACTTGCCAACTCAGCGATTGCATCGGTTTTCCTGGAAAACAGCAGACGCGGTGGGGGTGTCCAGGAGGGAGTCACCTGCTTGGGAAAAGGAGGCGTGGGCACCCCATCGTGCCCTGCAGCTCCTCCCCCAGCCAGTCTGTAAGGACTCGCCTCCAGGGGCTGGGGCCAGCCCCCTACTGCGACCCCCACACCACTGGACCCAGCAGCCAGGGCTGACGGTGGCGCTGAGTCCAGGGTTCCACAGGGACCCTAGTGACCAGTGCTGCCAGCCGCCACTCAGCCGAGCCCCAAGCCTCCCCGGGCACGTCCACGCCTGCCTCCTGCAGCGCCTCGTTTCGCCCCACCCTACAGGGGGCAGGTGTAGAGCACGGAGCCAGGTGAACATGACACCTTTTGGTGTCACTCTTCTTAGGAGGAGGCCATGGG
The DNA here is from genome assembly GCF_000327345.1 of Myotis davidii. Classification (NCBI taxonomy): domain Eukaryota; kingdom Metazoa; phylum Chordata; class Mammalia; order Chiroptera; family Vespertilionidae; genus Myotis; species Myotis davidii. The sequence goes on along the minus strand of NW_006293088.1, from coordinate 2,617,678 downwards.
TCACAGCTTTAGGGACAACAAAGACCTCCACGGGGTCAGGTTCAAAGCATCCCCCTGCCCAGCTGGGGACTTCACTCGGGATCAGAGGAGGTGCACCCCCAGCGCACAGGTGCAGGGCGGGGCAGGGGCCCCAGTCACAGGCATTTGTCACACCCTGGAGGGGATAATAAGATGATCCTCGCACCAGGCAGGACGTGACAAAGGGAGGGAGGGGAGAGGCACCGGAGGGAGGGCCAGGCAGAGGGCCCGTGGGCAGCTCAGCCCCCCTCTCTGAGCCTCAGTGGGGAGCTGGTAAAGGATCAACACCTGACTCTGGTGTAGGGTGAGGATGGGTTCAGGGGGCCGATGTCTGTAGTGTGAACACTCCTAACGAGGCCAGTTTCCAGCACCAGCACCAGTTCACACCACCGAATGCAGGGCGGGAAGAGCCGGCCGGAGGGTGCTGCCCCACCACGCTCCCCATTGGGGTCTGCCCACCTCGCAGAGCCGCCTGAGGCCTGTGGGGCTGGCGACACGCCTGGCTTTGTGAGCTGGGACTCCAAGCAGAGCTGGGGGAGGTGGCCCTTGTAGCAAAGGGCTTCAGAGAGTCACCCCCACCCCCCAGCCAAGCGGGCCAGGGTTCAAAGAGGCTCTTCCGCCTCTGACTTGCTGAGGGACCTCAGGCAAGGCTCTCCCCCTCTCTGAGCCTGGGTTTTCTCCTTTGTGGGGCTCTGGGTCCAGTTCAGACACCCTCCCCCACACCACACACCTGTATTCAATAAACCGGAAGCACCCCCGAGTGCCCAGCCCATGCTGGAGCTCCCCAAAAAGTCAGAGAACACTGTCCTCAAGGTGCCAACTGTCCAGGGGGAACACAGAGATGGTGATGTGCCCTGTGACACTGCTGCCCTGGAGGCCTGGGCAATGGGGACAGAAAGGGGCTCCGGACCCAGCCCTAGGGCCAGCGGGGAGATTCCTGGAGGAGGGGCCATGGCCAGCCACCACCTTGTTTGTCAGACTTTTTCCTCTCGGGGCTGAGGTCAGGACTGTGCATATGATCCCATTTCCCTGAAACCATGCCCTTCCTCGCCCCTGATCCGCCTGCTACCCTGGGTCCCCACCCACCTGCACAGCTAAGCATCAGGAGGTCTCAACGTCCTGGAATGCGAGGAGTGGGTAGGGCACCACCCTCAGGACCCTTGGGCCCAGCCCTGGGTGTTGCTGCCCCCTGGTGGCAGGCCTGGGAAGGATACTGCTGCCACTGGGGGAAACCAGTTAAGGAAGAGCAATCACCATAAAAAATAAAAGAATGATGACATTCATCACTTTAGTTTGTAATGTGCCTTCTCAGTCAATCAAAAGCTGCACAGAGTAGACTGAGGTCAGATGGGGATTTACGTCCTGAGTCAGTTTCCAGCTGGCTGTGTGACCTTGGGTAAGTCCCATCACCTCTCTGAGCCCCAGACTCCTCATCTGTAGAATGGTGACCAAAACAGGGCTGTTGTAAGGATTACATGACCTGAGGCGTGGCACAGAGGTTGGACTGAAGGCAATAACACCACCGTCGTTATAACACTTGCCAGTTGGCCATACCTCACCGCCCCTTTGCACGTGCTTTTTGCAAAGTCCTTCCTCAAGCTGCCACGTCCGTCCTTGGAACCTGCATTATGTTGTTTATTTTTTTTAAGTTGTTTTTTAAAATTTTGTTTTTAAATATTTGTTTTTTATTTTTTACAGAGAGGACGGGAGAGGGATAGAGAGTTATAAACATCGATCAGCTGCCTCCTGCACACTCCCTACTGGGGATGTGCCTGCAACCAAGGTACATGCCCTTGGCCGGAATAGAATCTGGGACCCTTGAGTCCGCAGGCTGACGCTCTATCCACTGAGCCAAACTGGTTAGGGCTGGAACCTGCATCATTATTCCCAAGTAACAGGTGAGGGGATTGAGGCTCAGAAAGGGAAGCTGCTTCCCCAGAGCATCGTGGCTTGTACATGGTAAAACCGGACACAAAGCCAGGTCTGCCCGACTCCAGCCTCAGTGCTCACTTCCCCACACCCCGCTTTGGAAACGCAAATGTACCTGAGAATTCCCTGAGTCCTTATTGCCTCATCGAAGGAAGAGGCACAGCTCTGCCCCCTTCAGCTCCTTCCTCCACCTTCTCCCACACCCACGCCACCATCTAGAATGCCAGGCCAGCAGCTAATCCTTCCCTCCTTCCTGACCACGCCCCCAGCCCTCGGGGCAGCTCGTGAGCCAAGAGCTTGAAAGCGGCTTCCGAATGTCCATCGCCTGGCCCCACGCCCACCCAGCGGTGACGGTTCGTCCTGTTCCTCACGCTGCTCGGGGAGGAGATTCCGCAATGGCCTTCCCGCCCGCGCAGGTGTTGGTCACAGCCCCACAGGCAGGAAAGTCTACCTTTTGTCTAACCAGAGTCCCTCCTGCCAAAGCCTCAGCCCACTTCCTTTTGTTCTTTCCGTCAGAAATACAATCTGGGAGGACAGTTGTGGCCCAGAAAGAGGGACCCTGGAATGGGGAAAGGTCATTCAGGGACAGGAAGTGAGAGCTGAGCCCAGGTTCAAATCCAGGTCAGGGTGGCAAGAGTGGCCGAGCCAGTCTCCCAAGTGCTCAGGGTGGCCTCAGCCCAGGTGGGGCGGCCTCACCCGCAGCCACCCCTGGTGTGAGCCGCAGGAGCTGGGCGAGCTGGGTGCCTGCAACTCAGCCACAGCCTGCAGGCACCCAGAGACCCCCTGCCCCTGTGGCTCACACCGGGGGCTGGAGTGGGAAGCAGAGCAGGTCTGGAGCGTGGAGAGCTCAGGCTCAGGATTCATGTGGAGCTGGGTTCGAATCCCTTCAGAGCATCTCTGTACTGGGCCCTGCACTGGGCACCCAGGCCACAGCCAAAGTCCTGTGGACGGAGCTCCTGTCCTCATAGAGCTCACAGTCCAATGGGGGAGGTGACAGTAACAGATTAATAAATGAACAAACAAGGAACTGAGGGTGGGGTGACCCCATTTGCCAGGGTGGTCAGGGAAGTCCCCCTGAGGAGGTGGCATTTCAGGGGAGGCCTGAATAACAAGCGGCCAGACTTCAAGATCTGACGGGAGAACATTCCAGGGAGACGCGCAGCCAGGGCAGAAGCCTGAGACTGGAATGAGCTTGGAGCCTGAAGACCAACTAGAAGGACGGCCGGGCAGCCAGCCTGTGTGGGGCACCAGGGGATGGGCCTGCCCGGTGCCTTGCTCGCTGATGTCAGTTTCCTTTCCTTCTTTCTTTCCATCTATTTCTACTAGAGGCCCGGCGCACGAAGTCGTGCACGGGGAGGGGCCCTAGGCCTAGCCTGCCATCAGGGCCATCTTCCGCCCGCTTGCCAGTCCCCCGTCCCACCCCGCCAACGACACCAATGGCCCGTGGTTCCCCGTTGGCCATCCCAGCGATCGGAGCCTGCAGGCTGGGGGTGGGACCGAGAGGTGGTCACTGCACCTCATAGCGACTGACTGATGGGTTGTTCTGGTGGTTACGCCGTTATGGTCGTTGGCCTTTTTATTATATAGGATGGTTTCAGAGAGGAAGGGAGAGGGAGAGAGAGAGAGAAACATCAATGTTGAGAGAGAATCACTGATCGGCTGCCTCCTGCACACCCCCTACTAGGGACTGGGCCCATACTTGACCGGAATCGAACCCGGGACCCTTCAGTCCGCAGGCCGATGCTCTATCCACTGAGCCAAACCGGTTTCAGCGGTTTTCTTGCCTGTAAAATGGGATCTCCAATACTGCCTACTATGGAGACAAACACAGAGGCCTCCTCCCAGGGAGGTGACCCATATCGACTCCATCAGGAGCATCCTTCAGGGTTTCATCTCAGTACCATCCCCCAGCCCGAAGCTGCCCCCACCACGCACACAGGGGGCTCCCCAGCCGTTCCAGAGTCAGGCCTGGAGGGGTTTTAAGTCTCGCCCAAGTGCATTGCACGTCACAGTTTATAAAGTGCTTCCTCCGGCCTTCCGCTGCCCTGCAGAGTTGGGTTCCTGTGGAAATCTTTGGAGTCAGCTCTGGCAAAGGGTCTGGCAGGCCCTGGCCCACAGCAGGTGCTCACAGAATGAACTTTTAAACTCAAAGGCCTTTCTTACCAAACTTCCTCCGTCTGCAAAAAAAGGATCATTTTCCTGCCACACAGACCCCTAAGCCCGGAAGGCTCTGGCTCACAGCTAAGCCCTATTGGGATCAGAAGGCAACTCTCCACCAAAAGCTAGAAAAAGTATTGGAGCAAGAAGGGTCTGTGGGTCCTCCCACATGGATACAGAGCAGGAGCAGGCCAATGTCAAGGTCGGGTCAAGGAGGCAAGCCACCGACTCCTCTCTTGCTCATGTCTCCTCGAGTCGCTGGTTCCCAGAGGACAGATCCTGGGTCTTGACTTGGTCACGTCCCTGATCTCCCACCTCCGTTTCGGCTCTCGGGACGTAGCTTGGGTCTCACTGCCTCCAGGAAGCCTGCCCTGACCCCCTGTAGAGCTGGCTGCTCCCTTATCTGCCCATCCACAGCACCAGGGTTTCTCCCACTAAGACACTAAGTAAAGTTTCTGTCCAAGTTTAACTCACAGGCATCGAAGTACCGACCTCACGTGTGCAGCTCAATGGGTTGTCCCAAAATGAACAGCCTGCGTAGACAGCGTCATCAGACGCCTCCGCCACCAGTTACTGCTCCTGCCATCCTGACCTCTGGCCATCAGTTTGTTTTCCCTGTTTTTGTACTTTATTAAACACGATCGTCTAAGAAGCCCACGGCCGTGTCTGGCTTCTCCCCCATTCTGTCTAGATTTGTCCCAGTCCTCACGCGCAGATACAGATGGTTTCTCTCATTGCTGCATAGGCGTCCCACAACTTATCCATTTGATCACCGATGAGCGTTCGGGTAGTTTCCAGCGTTTTGGCCATGAAGGCGTTATGCCGCTAAGAACATTCCAGTCTGTGTCTTTGGGGGCCCGTGTGTACATGCTTCTGCTGGGTGTATGAGGGAAGAATTGAATTGTCCGGTCAGCGCATAGGCACCTACTCGGCTTTGGCAGGTGCAGCCTCCAAAGCAGAATCACAAAATACTTTTTCTAGCATAGATTACAAAAGGTTTAAAAGTTTGATAACATGAGGGAAACAGTCTCATACACTGCTAGTAGGAACGCTCAGGACGGTCTGGGAGTCCTTGTGCTGGGAATCCACTAAGAAGCAAGTGAATGACTATGTCCACGCTGGTGGCCCCAGAGGCAGGGCCTGCCGGGCTCCTGGCTCACCCTGAAGCCTCAGGTGTCCCAGAAATGAACAATTGAATAAGATTTTTTTTAAAGTTTCATTTCAGGAGAAAATGTGAACAATAGGCTCAGAGTTTGGGGACGTCAGGCAAGGGGACCAGCAGGATCCCGTGACACTGCGCGGAGGGGGTTGGCACTGGGTGGGGTGGGGCTGCAGGAAGCCATTGAGATGGGCTCCTGGAGTTACATGGTTTGGAAACTGGCTGAACAGACAGCCTCAGGGGGCAAAACCCCTACCGCAGGCATGCCCGCCACCGCCTGTCCTGCCCAAGCACCCCCCCACACACACACACTCCTCCTACAACAAGCAAAGGCGGGGCCCTGGGTCCTAGGCCAAGGCCAAATAGCAGGGCAGGGCCGGCTGGGCAGGGGCAGGCCCCGCCGAGAGAGGGGCTCTCCTAACATGCCTCGCTTGCATCTGCCTCCGGGCAGGTGAGGAATGAGGGGAGAGGGCCTGGTGTACCTCAGGCAGCCCTGCTCTCCCTGAATGACAGCATGGCCTGAGAGTCAGTGCCCACCCCCCACCCCCCAGCCCAGCCCCCAGGGATCTAGTCCAGATGCAAGTGTCAGCCAGAATCCAGATCCGCCAGGGCAGGTGGAAGGCAGGAGGGCTTGTTTCCTCTGCTTGGCCGACCTCAGCTCCCCCCGCCCCACCCCCTCCCCCCGTACAGACTCAGTGCTGGACAAGCAGAGGCCCCTTGGTCTTCGCTCAGTACAGGGTTCCCGTTCTTGGACTTCAATTCTCAAGAGACAGAGTCCTCTCCGCTCTGGGACTTCAATTCTCAAGAGACAGAGTCCTCACAGCCTCACAAGGGCCCCATACTCAGGCCATGCAGCCCTGACACAGTAAAAGCCACCATTTTTGGCAACTTCTTATGGGCCAGGCACTGTGTCACCCTTACTTCACCGTGGCTCCACGAAGGAGGTGCAGTTATCACCATCCCCATCGTGCAGAAACGGTAACTGAGGAGCAGAGCCATTGTCTTGCTTAGAATCATGCACACAGATAGGTATGTCCTACCTCTGTCCAGTAGGAGAGCAAGAAGCCATGACACCTCCATAGCAATGAGCGCGCCCAGCAACCAGATCTTGGTTCCTAAACACCGCCCAACAATCTAAGGAACCACACACCTTAGAGAAACGGCCGATTCCACCCCGGGAGGCAGGGAGACTACAAGATGAGCTTGGAGCATCTTGTCGTGCCAGGAAGTAAGGAAATGCTCAAAAAGCAAAAGGATGGGAGGATGTCACACAGACACAGGAGCTCATCGGAAAGCGCACCCAATGGCCAACACTGGAACAGTTTACACAACGAAGTCAGTACCTTGGTGAGGAATTATAACCCAGAGATAAGATAGATAAATTCACGGGCCCACGCTGATAGAAATAAATGATTGGTTGAATACATCGGGGCGGGGGACAAATCTTTCTTTCAAGAGAATTCCAAATAATATATGTAGATCCACCCTCCAGAAGGCGGGGCCAGCCCCCGACCTCACCTCACACACACTTCAGCGGGGGCTCCATTTGCCTCCAAGGAACAAAGCCTGGCAGCCCTCGCCGGTTTGGCTCAGTGGATAGAGCATCAGCCTCCGGACCAAAGGGTTCTGGGTTCGACTCGAGTTAAGGGCATGTACCTTGGTTGCAGGCTCCTCCATGGCCCAGGCCCTGGTCCTGGTCGGGGCTCCCGCAGGAGGCAATCAATCGCTGTGTTTCTCTCACATGGATGTTTCTCTCTGTCTTTCCCTCTCTCTTCCACTCTCCCTAAAAATCAATGGGAAGATATCCTTGGGTGAGGATTAACAACAACAAAAACCTGGCAGACACCAGCTTAACCATGTAATCAAGGTTAACATCACCAGGAAGAAGTCACATGCCCCCTGAGATCATGTGATGAGAAGGGCACTGGGCCTCTGTGGTATTCTTGCCCCAAACCCATAACTCCTGTCTAGTCATGAGAAAAACATCAGATAAACCCAAACGGAGGGACAATCTAACAACATACTGACCAGAACTCCTCAAAATCGGCAAGCTCGTGGAAAACAAGGGGAGGCTGAGATGCTGTCACAGGCCAGGCGAGACTAAACGCCGTGCGGGCTCCTGAACTGGGTCCTGGACAGAAAAAGGACGTTCGTGGAAAAACTGGTGAAATCCGAATACAGTTGGGAGTCAGTTAATAGTCATGTACCGATGTTGGTTTCTTAGTGTTGACAACTGTTCCATGGCAATGGAAGATGTTGACAGCAGGGAAAACACGGAGGGGTGTATGGAACTCTCTGTACAATCCTTGCAACTTTTCTGTAACTAAAAGCTTTATTTTTTTTAAAAAAGATCACATGGGGAATAAACATCTGAACCAGAATTGAAATTCCGGTGTGCCCGCCTCCTTAGCCCGCACACTCCACCCTCCTGAACCACCTCAGGTTAGAAAGAGACCCCCAAAGGTTTCTACATGGGCCTGAGCTTCTCCCCATTTGCCCTCTGGGACCCCCCAACTCGAGTTTTCTTTGCTCTGCCACCTCCTTTAGAGGGCTGAAGGGCGCTCCCATCCCCCCAAGTGTTCTCTGTTCCCTGGTCCCTCCACTCTCTTGGGAGACCTCCCCAGCATTTACCCTTCCTTTGCAACAGCCACTGATTCCTCTTGCGGATCCATTCAATTTCAGGGCAGACAATTCCCTAATCTGGCTCCAGGGATATAGAGCACATGGCCTAGCCTTAGGTCCATCAGCACACACCACCCCCTGCCTTCCGTGATCCGCCCAGAGGTAGCCATGTAATCCAAGCTCGTCCAATCAGAGAGGTCTTTGAGAAAGGGGGTGGTGGGGAGACAATTCTCTTCTTCCATGTTGGATGTGAATGAAGAAGCCCCTCAGAGCCTGGCCAGTGTGGCTCAGTGGATGAGCACCGACCTATGAACCAGGAGATCATAGTTTGAGTCCCAGTCAAGGTACATGCCCAGGCTGCAGGCTAAATCTTGCAGTGGGGGGTATGCAGAAGGCAGCCAATCAATGATTCTCTCTCATCATTGATGTTTCTCTCTCTCCCTCTCCCTTCCTCTCTGAAATCAATAAAAAAAATTTTTTTTTAAAAAAAGAAGAAGCCCCTGGGAGCCTTAGGATAAAGTTGACACCAAGAATAGCAGAGTAGAGAATGTAAAGAGTTGAGTCCTCAGTTAGAACAATGAGCCACTGGATCGAGCCTTGCCTGAAGTCCACCTTGACTCTACACTTCTCAGATATGAGAACCGTGGTAGACAGAGAAATGGTCTCCCAAAATACATCCACATTCTAATGCCTAGAACCTAAGAATGTCATCTCATATAACAAAAAGAAAAAAAAAAAAGGCGTGGGTCATTGTAGATGGGACTTAAGAAATATAAGATGGATTTAAGTTAAGAATTAAGAATCCTGGTGGACCCCAAATGCAATCACATGTATCCTTATAAGAGGGAGGCAGAGAAATATTTGACATAGACACACAGAGAAGGCAATGTGACCACAGAGGCAGAGGCTGGAGTGATACAACAGCCAGCCTAGGAACGCTGGCAGCCACCAGAAGCTGAACTAGGCCAGGGACCCTTCTCCCCAGAGCATATCTCCACTCCAGACACCTGGACTTTGGCCCAATGATGCCAATTTCAGACTTCTGGCCTCCGGCACTGTGAGAAAACAAATTTCTGTTGCTTTACATCACCTACTTCGCAGGAATTTGTTACAGAAACTGTAAGAAACAAGTGCAAGAACTAATACATTCTCTTTACTATTTAAGCCTATTTGAATCTGCTCTTTTGCTAACAGCAGCCCACAGCAGTCTAACTGATACGCAGCCCTCTCTCACCCTCCTCTGGTTAAGAGGAGAACTCTACAAGGGGAATCCCCAAGGGGAGGCAGCCCGAGACCTTCCTGATCTTTAGCTGGGGAAGTGGGGCGTCGGATGGCTCACAGACTCCAAGCAAAGGCATGATGGGAGTTTATTTACAGACAAGTCACAACCAGGACCCACGCAGGCTGTGGCCAGAAGACCCCAGATACACAGGCTGCAGGACCCATTAGTACCAGAGCCTTTCCCTGCCAGGCCCCCGGTGAAGGGACCAAGAGTCAGGCAGGGTCAAGGACACGGAAGACAGAGGGCCCCAATCCTTGCCAGATATCAGAAGCCCCTTGTTGCGGCCCCCAGCCAGCGGAAGGAACCGCCCTCGGCCCTGAAGAGCGGACACTGAGAAGCAAGGGAACAGCTGTCCCCTCGATGCCGGGCCACAGAGCAGAAGTCTCAGCAGCAGAGGCTTGGGGAACGGAGACACTGCAGGTCCCCCCGGACCTGTCCCGGAGCGGGCACGGAGCTGGGGTCCCGGCCACAGCTGCTCATCAGGCAGGGGGCTCCCCCAGTTTGCTGGTGGCACTCGTGATCCGCTTATTCTCCCGGAGGTTTCGGAGGCGGGCACTGAGGCTGCTGATCTCTTCCACGTAGGCCTGGGGCACCCACCCCTTCTCGCCGTCTGCCAGGCGGACGCCCTCCAGCCAGCCTGGGGGCACACAGGACAGGTGCAGCATCAGTGGCATCCGAGGGACACCAGGGCCGGGTCTGTGAGGGGACGCCTAGGCCCTGTTGCAAGCTCATCTGACACCATCTCAGTGTCTCCCAGCCCCAGGAAGGACCCTGCCTCTGGCAGTCTCGTAGAGGAACTTCTGACCTGTTTTTCCCGACATCCTCAAAGAAGGGTATTCCCGCTCTCCCCCGCCAGTCACTCTCAATCCTACATCTTTACAAGTAGGAAGTTCCTCCTGTTGTCTCACTTCATTCCTGCATGCTGTGGCTGATCAACACTTGCGTAACCTTTCCCTGTGATGTCGTAGCCATCTAGCTACCTCCTGCTCATGAGAGCGCCATCGGGAGGCCCTCCCAGGAGGCCCCTCTCACCATCACTGGTCCGGGTCCTCACTGCCAGGATGTCAGTCTTCTCCAAGGTCAGCTCATCCGGCTGCAGGGCCTTGTACGTCCGGACACACTGAACCTGGGGGCGGTCTGACAGCCCAAGAGAGACTGAGAGAGTCCCCAGGGCATGATGGGGTGGGCAGGAGGGGCAGAGGAGGAAGTAAGGGGGCGGGAGGGTGGCCGCTGCTGCTTCTTTTCTTCTACCCCTCCCTAGCCCACCCTGGCTGCTCTTCTCCTCTCTTACCCTAAACACAAGCCCCATGAGTCCTGTCCCTCCCAGCTTCCGTTACTGTTGCTGCACCCAGGGCTCTCTCCTCCCCAGATCAACACCTTGCTCCTGACCTCCAGGGCAATGTCCAACTGCCCACCAGAACCCCCCACAAAGCAGTAATGGCCCCTTCAGTTGCCCCTTAATGCTCCCTGGTGTTCCCTCTAGACCATCCTCCTCAAGTGGGATTCAAGCCACATCGCCCCCCGGTTTATAACCCTCCAGGGCTCCCTGCTCCTCTTAGAATAAAATCCAAAGTCCTCCCCACAGCCTGCAAAGCCCTGTGTGGTCTGACATGGCCCCCTTGCTAACCACCTCTCCTCCCCTCTTCTTTCCCACTCCCCTTTGCTCATGAAGCTCAGCCACACTGCTCACCCTGCTGTTCCCAAACGCTCGAGCTCCCACCTGCCTCAGGGCCTTTGCACTGGCTGTCCCTCCTCCCAGGAGTGCTCTCCCCCAGATCTTTTCATCTCCTCCTGCCCCTCCTCATCTTTCAGGGGCCTTCCCTGAGCACCTCTTTAGAATGGGAAGCTCACCCACCAACCCGAGCAGGATTCCTAGCTCAAGCCAGAGAAGCTGTACCGGTCCGACCCTCAGCTCTTCCTATCACACTAGATGGGCTGGTTGTATTGGGAAAACCACACATGCCTGACTCGAATCTCAGCCCTGCCGCTTACTAGTTGGGTGAACTCAGACAAGTCACCTTACCTCTCTGAATCTCTGTTTTCTAACCTGTAAAATGGGCTTCTATGGGGATGAAATGGGAGGATATAAAAGGCTTTGTCACCTCCAGGGTGCTGTCTGTGCACGCGGGGGTCGGCCTGTCCTATGGGAATTCTGCCCATCCTTCAAGGTTCTGCAGAGCCACCCCTGACTCCCCCGGGCAGTTGATCTCTCTCCCTGTAGCCCCACTGGCCACCTGGCACCCAGGATTGGAGGGAAGGGGGAAAACAAGGTACCCAGCCCCAGGGGATGTGGGCCTTTGAGGGAGGAGGGTGGCAGCTGCTACCTTCCCCCTCGCTGATGACCTCCTTGTCTTCCTGGGGGCTGGAGGGGCACATGGCAGAGATCCACCGCTGCTTCTCACTTCTAGAAAACAAGGCCGAGTGATCACAACATGCAAACTGCCTTTTCCCAGGGCCAGGGTGGCGAAACAGCTGGGAAACAGGGTATGTTCCAGACCCACCCAGGTCACGGATGATGCCCACCCCAGGACTCACCTCACAGCCCTGTTCCCACAGCCCTGTGCCCTACTCAGCTCTGTGCATAAGAACAGAGCAACCCCAGGTCCCTGCTCCTCCCCCCCGGTGCCAGCTCTGCCCAAGTCCTGCCTCATGCGACCGTCCTGAAGCCAGAGAGAGAAGGCCAGTACCTGCCTGGGACGGGTCCTCTCTCCCCAGCCCCAGGCCCACTCACTCCGTGCGGGCTCTCAGCAGGAACTGGTGCTTTGTGTGCTGCCCGTGCAGGAGCTGAAGGAGGAACACGTGGCCAGGGATGCCCTGGGGCTTCAGGCTCAGGTCCTTCACCTGCAGCTCGGCCATCTTGGCGTGGACAAAAACGGCAAACTTGCCCAGCCTGCAGGACCCGGGGAGGCGAGGTCAGCCTGGCCCGTGCCCAGGCTCCCAGGCCCCACCCTCAGGACCAGCCAAGTTCTGATTCAAGGGAAAAGGGGTCGGCTGCCCCTCTAGCACCCTCCCCCAGGAAACTCGACTGTGCAGGGCACCACCTCCCTGGCAGCCAGCAAAGTCTGCAAGAGGAATTGGGACCTCCGTTCCTACCAGGGGTGCTCCCACCCACCCCTCTGGCAGGTGGAAGGTGAGACCAGCCTCTGAGCCCTGGCATGTTGTCAACTTCTCTCTGAGCCTCTGCCCTGAGCCCGTTCTAAGAGCCAACTGGGCAGCAACTCTGATGAGACCTCGGCTCTGTCTAGTGGGGTCTCGCATCAGACAGACTGGGGCTCCTCCTGACCCGACTATCAGCTCCAAGACACTGACAGTAATAAGGGAGCCTACTTACCAGGGAAATATCTAGAGGGCAACAGGGAGTAATCCACATAGCATGCCTGGCACAGAACAGGCGCACGGTGAATGCTGGCTGTTCTCATTGTGACTCGGGGCAGAGCTGGGACTGCAGGGCTGTGCTCTGATTGGCTTAAGCTCAGAGCAGCTTTAAATCCTTTGTACATAGTCCAGCCCTTGATTCTAGAAATGAACTTGCCTTTCCTGCTGGAGCCTCCCATGCTGGGAGCCGGTCCATCCTTGCTGTTTCAAGGGACCTGGCATATATGGCATACTGTTCTTAATATGTTTGCTCACCTTCTTGGCACTATGTGTTTTAACCAAGGTCACCTCTCTGAGAAAGGTTGTTTCCCCAGGTAGAGATTTTCCCTTGAAGTTAGGGAGGGAATAAAACCCCTTCACTAAGTGCCAGGCGGGTAATTAATCTCTTTAACTACGAACAATCATGCTTAAGCTACATAATCTTTACTCCCTTGAATGGAGATAAGAAACGCCCTAACCTTTGGAATAGAGATTGATAGGATTAGAATCAATCAGAACCTGGCTGAAGAACCTGGCTACAGAACCTGGCTGGAGAACTTGGAGAACGTGGCTGGAGAACCTAGCAAGAGAACATGGACACAGAACTTGGCTGGAGATTGTGGCTAGAGATCCTGGCAAGGCTGCTGATCAAATGAACGCTGTCTCCGAGTCTTTCCTTCTTCGCCGACTCCGTCCACACCTTTGGGGAACCCCTGCACCTGCTGGGGTTGGACCCCAGCACTCCCAGGCTCAGGGTGCCCTGGCAACACCGTCCGGTGCAGGCGGGGGCTCCCAGGCCCAGGGATGGACTGGCCGTTGGGCCCATTAGTGGGGAAGAAGGGAGCCCAGCTCCAATCTACCTCCCCCCGCACCCGGCCCCGACTCACTCCTTCCGTCGGGAGAGAAGCAAGCAGTCATTGAAGAGGTGCAGGTAGACCGCCTTGCTGGACAGCTTCAGCTTGGCCGGGGGCGCCGCGGGCAGCGGGGCCAGCTCCACCAGCTCCCCGTGCCGCACCAGCCAGCGGGCCTGGGAGATCAGTGGGAAGATCTGGGCGGAAGGACAAGGCAAAGAGGGAGAACACGTCAGACCCGGGGCAGCAGGGCAGAGAGCGCCAGCCAGGGCGGGGTGGGTGGGAGCAGTGAGGAATTGGCCTGCAGCCCCCAGGGAGGGAGGGAACAGGAGCTCCCCTTGGTGTGCCCACCCGCCCGCTGTGGGCATGCACCTTGCCCTCAAAGTGGATCTTCTTGCTCAGGTGGATGAGCTCCTCCGTCCTCTTCATGGACTGCACACTGGCGTTGCATTCTTGCACCAGCTGCGGAGGCCATGGGGGGGTCACCTGCAGCCCCACAACCCCGGCTCCCAGAGCCCAGCCTCGGACTCCCACCTGGGGGCCTTTACAGACACACCGGGGCTCTGGGGAGGCCCTTGGGAGCCAGAAGGCCCCTGCCCTGCCCAGCTCACCTCCTTGAGCGCATTGAAGGCCTTGGTGGCCATGTCTTCGTCTTCAGAGCCCTGTGCCGTCCGCTTCAGAATGTTCTGGAGGGTGGGGTCGGTTCAATGCGGCAGGCCATGGCCTCCCCCCGTGATCCTGCCCTCCCATGGGTGCCCGCCCAGAAGGGGCTGTGGAGGTTCCCAGTGGCATCTCCTTGGCCCAGCCTGTGCCCTGCAGGTACCTCCACCAGCATCTTGAGGCGGGTGATCCTCTGGAAGGGCAGGATGAGGAAGGAGGTGAGGGGCAGGCGTTGGCACACGGGAGACTCCTCTAGGCGAGCCAGGATGCCAGGGAACTTGGGGTTCTCCAGGCTGGAAGTTGGGGAGGGGCCTGGGGTCACAGTTGGGTCTGAACTCCTGGGATCCATGACCCAACCACCCCGTGGTTCTTCAGGTGCTTTCTCAGCACATCCTTCCTGCACTCGGGTCACAGAGCCCTTTCCAGGGACCCCCTCCCTCACAGGTCACCCTTCCGCACCCAGTCCTCCACGCCTACTCCCACCGAGAACCTCTCTGTCCTCCCCCCTTTCCGAGGCCCCAGCCCTACAGCAGGCGCTGGTAGGTGCGCTCCTGGTAGGCCTGGTTGGTGACGTAGGGCAGGTAGACTCGGCGGAAGGCAGGGCAGTGATGCAACACAATGTCACACACGCTGAAGCGCAGGACATCCGCCTCCAGTCGCTGCTCCAGGTCCTGCAGGAACCTGAGGGGTCAGCGAGGGGTCAGCGACAAGGTGAGACCCCAGGCCTGGGAGCCGCACCAATCTCTTCCCCGCCCCCCACTAGGCCAGGCCAGTCCCTTACCTCTCGCTGGTGCTCTTGACCTCGGGCAGTTTGGAGAACAGCCACTGCTTGTCCTGCGTCCCCAGACACTCACTCAACTCAGCTGAGCCCAGGAAGTGGCCTACGGCCACCGACAGGCTGTGGATGTATGAGGCCTCGGACGTGATCAGCTCAAACTTGGCCTGAGCAAAGGCAGACGAGGGGTTGAACCGCCAGACCGGTCCACCCAGACGCCTTCTCCTGGCCCTGGACACCACCTCTTGTCCCCCACCCCTTCTCTCGCCCCGCCCCTGACCTGGTGCCTGGTGGGCTTCAGGACCCATCTCCTGCCCAGCACAATTGTTCAAACCAAACTGGAGCCCTCGATTGAGCCCCTCGATTTGGGCCCTGCCGGTCATCCGATGGCCCCGCCCTCTCTCTGACCCGCCCCTTTTCTTGTCCCCGCCTGGTCCCCCGTCCACCTCTCGGTTTCGCTCAGGTTGCCTCCGCAGCTTCCCCGTCCAGGCTTTCAGGGATCCCTCCCCCTCTGGCCCTGCCCTACCCTAGGCCTCGCCCCCGTGGACCCCGCCCCTTCGCCCCACTTCTCCACTGGCTTTCGGCTCCGAGGCTCCTCCGGCTTCTCCAGCTGCCAGCCCCGCCTGGTCAGGTCCTAGCAACCACCTGGGCATTGCCCGTCCCCTCGGTCCCGCCCTCTGCAGTTTGCAGTCCCGCTGGCCCGGGACCCCTGTGGCCCGGAACCGCGCTAAGCCTCCGGACCAGGTTCTCCTGGCCCCGCTCCGTATAGTCGCCCCAACCCCTCTGGGCCTCAGGACCCCCTCCCACGACTGGCAGCTCTGCGGCCCCGCGCGCACCTCCTGCAGTTTGCAGTCGCGCAGGCTCAGCGTGGCCAGGACGCCGCTGCCCCGCACCCC
>NW_006293088.1:2601491-2601949 GCF_000327345.1 Myotis davidii | reverse complement strand
GAGGGCGGGGGGGGGGGGACGGGGGGGGAGCGCGGGGGGCGCCCGCCTGCCGCGGCCCGGCTCCTCCCGGCGCCCCAGGGCCCACCTCACTCACCAAGCAGCGGGACAGTGAATTCATTCATTCATTCATTCATTCATTCATTCACTCACTCATTCCATAAACAATGCTTGAACACCAGCTGCGTGCTAGCCCCCCCGAGCTGGGGACTGAGATTCCGTTCTCTCCCTCTCAACTCTCGGAACCCCAGCTTCCCGGCTTCCCCGGACCCGCAGCCCCTTCCTCCACGGCCCCCTCCTGCGTACAGTTAAGGAGGAACCGTGACTGTCGTCGCTCGCTGGCGCTTCTGGAACCCTGAGCCGGCTCTTCCTGCGATTCCAGCCTAGAGAGAGAGAACGTCGGGGCTCCGCCGCGTGCGCCCCGGCCTCAGACCCGACCCTGGGGGGAGAGGTGCTACCTG
>NW_006293088.1:2584351-2601293 GCF_000327345.1 Myotis davidii | reverse complement strand
CCCAGCACCTGGCTCCCGGGCTGCTCTGAGGGCCAAGGGGAGGAGCAGGTACCTTCCCGGGCTGCTCCAGCGCCTGCCCCTTGGGCCAGCGCTCTGGCTGCGGAGTGGCGCCCCAGGCGCAGGGAAGAGTGCAGCCGGGTCATCAGCTCAGAGGCCGAGAAGCGCCTCCGCTCGGGCCCCTCCAGGCCCCCTCGGGTGGGCCCCGCCAGCTCTAGAGGCCGAGGCTCCTCTGTGCTCAGAGGCGGCTCTGCCACCTGGCCAGGCTCCAGGAAGACAGCGTGGGCCTCGGCGCTGCCAGGGGCCTCTTCGCTCTGGTACACCCGCATCTTGCGCCCTGCAGGTGGGGTGAGAGCACAGGCTGGCGACCGCGGAGGTCTCTCCCACCTCCTCTCTGCCGCTGCCCTGTGGCCCTGAGCGTCTAGGCAACATGCCCAAGTGAAAGGGCAATGCGTTTGCTGAGAGCTGGTCCCCCGAGAAATGAAATCAACAAGAGGGGCAGAGGGAACACAGTGCCTGGCTGCAGTGGGCAAAGGGTGGGCAAAGGGCCACGGTGCCCAGGACAGCCACTCACTTGCTGTGACTGCAGGCAAGGCATTCCCCGTCTCCCTGAGTTCCGGGTCCCTATCACGAAAACCTACCACTCATCCTGCCTGTTTGGGGGGACTCTGGGGCTTAAGAGTCCTAAAGAGCCAGCAACCTCTCCCCTACTCACCCCCCTGGGCCACCCCGACCCCCCACCCCCATCACCCAGAGTGACTCACAGGCTGACTTCTTCTCCGAGCCATGGCTGGCTCGGCGCTGAGGCTGTGGGTGCTGGGGACCCCAGGGTCCCTCCAGAGGTGGGGGCTGGGCACTAGGACAGTGTGGCCAGCTGCCAGCCCTGCTGGGCCGCATCCCCCCACTGGGAGAGATCTCGGTGTCTGGGACTCCTGGGGACGGTGACCATAGCAGCCCTTGGAGAGGAGCAGGGGTCCCCAGGGACCAGCGGCTGCCAGGAGCCTGCAGCTCCTCTGGGGTGACAGGGAAGAGATCCAGACACACAGAGCTTGGGGGCTGCAGGGCGGGCAACTCCACAAAGGACAGACTCTCCTGCTGGCACACAGCTACTGGGTGGCAGGCAGTACCAGGTGGTCCAGCCAGGTGGGGCTGGAGGGTGGCAGGCGGCCCACAGTCCATTCCTCCTTTGCTCTGCCCGTCACCTGGGCCTGGAGGGGAGAAGATATCAGAACCAGACAACGGACAGCAGGGCTGGCCAGGAAGCCACCACGTCCTGGAGGCCTGGACAAACCCTTATGTAGACATGTGTACACACATGTGTACCAGCTCGCTCACACACCTAATGATATAGGAATCGCTAATACTTACATGGCATTTAATGAATGACAGGCCAGGAGCTTTATACATTGTATCTCATCTAATCCTCACAACAACCCTGAGTTGATGCTATTATTATCCCCATCCTATAGGTGAGGAAAGCGGGGCGCAGAGGTACTTGGTGAATGGTGGAACCGGGATTCAAACCCAGGCTGTCCAGCTTCTGAATCTGTGCTTTTAACCACCTTGTGCATTTTCTTACGTTGACATATGAGCAGATACACAGATGCATACACTGTCACGTACATCCACACGCATTTTCTCCCAAGTACACACACACTGACATACACAACTTCACAGATACGCTCAGACCTTTCACATTCACAGGCTCACACATTCACACACTTCTTTACACAACTACACATTTTCACACACAGGGGCCCGTCCGCTATTCACATGTCCACTCCAGCTTTCTCCCACTCCTGTTCCACTCACACTCATGCACCAGGATGCAGACACAAACACGCAGGCCAAGGAAGTCCTGGCTTTGGTGTTACCCAATCTCCCTGCCCATGCCCAGAGTTGCAGCTTTCCGTGCTGAGTGGTGCCCACACCCATGCCAAGCTGGCTGGGAGAGTCACAGACTGGCAGGCGCGCCACCAGGCAAATCAGGCTGGGCACTCCCAGGAGCAGGACAGGGAGGGGTCCCAGCCCCCCCAGCTTGGGGCGAGAAGGGTTTCTTCCCCACCCCGGCTCCCAGCCCCAGGATCAGGCCAGGCTGGACGGGTCCTCCCTGCATAGGAAGTCACCCCAGGGAGGCTGCTGAAGCCCCGGGACAGGCCTCATGACCCAGGGGTCCAAGCCCCCACAGCCCTGGCCCTCTGCCGGCGGCCCTCCTGCGCCCCTCACCTCTCCAGCTGAGGCTGCTGCTGATGGTCCGCTGCTCCGGCAGGGGAAGCCCTCTCTTTGCCCAGCTGGCTGGGGGAGATCCCACCCAGACAAAGAGTTTGATTCATCAAACCCTGTGGTGAGGCAAGCGGTAGGGAGGGAGGGAGGGAGCAGGCAGCGGCTGGGCGGGGGCCTACCCTAGCCTGGCCTCGCTGTGGGCAGGCGGGGCAGCGAAGACCCCCCCATCCCCAGAGGCCCCTCAGGCCAAAAGGGCAGTGCCCAGCCTGGCAGGGCCAGGAGGCCCCGGCAACAGAGACCTGGAGAAAGGGAGCCCTTTCAGCAGCAGCTGAGACACTGAGACCCAAAGTGCTGAGACAGTCGGGGACGCAGAGATGGAGACAGTGACGCTGACAATCTCAGACAGACCGGATACGGTGAAGCCCAGAAAAACCCAGGGAGCCAGATGGAGGAACATGTCGTGCCCTGAGGGGCTGCCAGTCCAGTCGGGGAAGCCAAAAACGGACACAGTTACAAGCCAGGTTGGCAAAAGCAGAGCCAGAGGGACCATCAGAGCAGGGTGCTGGGCTCGACTGACCTGCGCTTTCCAGGAAGGCTTCCTGGAGGAAGTAAGCACTAACTGTTCTGACTGAAATATCTAGGGACCAATACACAGAGATTAGGGAGAAAGCCTTGGCCTGAGAGGAACGGTGACCGGTGACCGTGCCAGTGACCCTGGGAGGAAGGGAGAGAGGACCCAGTGGGGACAGCTGCATCTGTGACTGGACCCCACTCTCTCTGCACCCAGCCTCTCAGCTCTTTTTTTATTGATTGATTGATTGATTTCAGAGAGGCAGGGAGAGGGAGAGAGAGATAGAAACATCAATAAGAGAGAATCATTGATTGGCTGCCTCCTACACACCTCCTACTGGGGATGGAGCCTGCAACCAAGGCATGTGCCCTGACCGGGAATCGAACTGTGATCTCCTGGTTCATAGGTCAACCTTCAAGCACTGAGCCATGCCAGTCAGGCACTTTAGCTTGTATATTAAACCTCTGTCCATCTAAGCAAGTCTCTCAGTTTCCTCATCTGGTAACTAGGATAGTCATGCCAAACACTCATATGAGAATTAAGGATAACATAGTAGGAGCTTTGTCATTGATAGTCATTCTTCAGAGTGTTATTAGTCTTTCTCCAGTCAGGGGCTATCACACAGATGGGGAAACTGAGGCAGTGAGGGTGAGACATACTCTACTTTGTAGAAGCATCTGGCAGGGGACAGGGGACCACTGTCCACTCAGATCTCTGTCTCTCCAGGAACCAGAAGCCCTCAACACTTGCTTCTGTGGGCACAGGCATGCAAGAACTCACGCATGGAAGAACACACACATGGAAGAACACATGCATGCAAGAACACACATGGAAGAACACACACATGCCCCCGCTTCCTTGTATCCTGGGAGACTTTCTCCACTTGGGTTCTGCAAGCTCCTGAAGGGCAGGGAGGAACCACCCACTCCCCTGTCAGTTGCAGAGATAAATGAGCAAAACATGGCGCCCTGGGGGCAGGAAAACCCCTCCTGAAGCCTCAGGGGAGAAGGCTGGGTGGTGGAAAGCTTTCTCGGGGGAGACAGGCTGGAGGCAGGTCTCTAGGGGGGAAGCCAGGGTCCAGGCCAAGTGGCAACAGGAATGACCCATCTAGCTCGGCTGCTGGCCCTGTGACCTTCCACTCTACCTCAATGCTGGGGACCCAGGATGGGCAGAGCTGTGTTTATATTGTGTGTAGCTCATCTCTGCTGGAAAAGAAAAAAGCTTCGAGAACTGGCCAAGGGAGCAGGGATATTACCTGCCCAAGACATGACTGCAGGAGACTCTAGTGCCCACTCGGCCAGCCACAGTCCTTCTGGAACCCGCAGGGGAAAACCCCTGCCAAGGTTCAAGGCCCAGTGTGGACATGAACAAGTTGTGTGGCCCTAGGCAAGTCTGTCCCTGGGCCTCAGTGTCCCCATCTGTAAATCAGGCCCTTCCGCAGGATGAGAAGGATGGTCAGGGGCCCAGGGTCCATCCAGTGGGCACTGCTAATCACAGGACAACGGATCCACTTGGCAAGGCTGGCAGAGAGGGTCCCTGGGCACTACCATAGTCCAGGGAAAGCACCTCTGGCCTCCTGTGCCCAGCTTTTCCCTGCCCCTTCCCTGGTGCCCCTTGCCCTGGTGCCCAGAGGAGTAGGGACCCTCAGCCCCTAAAGGGACAAAGCCAAGCGGAAGGTCATGGCTGGAAAGGGGATCCCGGCCCAGCAGGCTGTGGAGCCCCAGGAAGCCCCAGTGAGTGCGGCGGGCAGCACAAAGGACTCCCTCTGGAAGACTGGCGGGAGAAGGATGGGCTGCTGGCAGCCGGGTGGGGCCCTACCTCAGCCAGGGAGCTCCTTCCGGTCCAGCCTCCGGCCCGGTCCAGGGCTCCAGGCCACCCTGGGGGCTCTGGGGTTGCAGCCAGGTCCTCAGGGGGCGATGTCAGCATGGCCCCTGAGCCCGGGCAATGCAAGCTCCTGGGTATTGTGTGGGGCAGGGAGGGGGGAGGTGAAGGCGGAGGGAACCTCGCAGGCGGGCAGGCGGCTGTCTCAACGTGCCTGCTCCCCGCCCCCCTTCCCCAGAACCGGTTTGGCCAGTCTGGGGTACAAGAGGGGGGCTGGAACAATGGGAGTCCTATGCCCAGGAGAGGCTCTGAAGGACCCCAGACCGACACCCTAAAGATGGGAAGGCACTGCTTTTCCTCTCAGGAGACAGGTCACCTTCTTCTAGAGCCTCCCGAATGTGAGGCTGCTCAAGACTTCCTTTGGGCTGGGGAGCATCCTGGGGCCTTCGCAGGGAGCCTCTCAAACCTTGGACTCCTCAGGGACCTTGAGAACTCCTTGGTGAGCTGACCTCTCTGAGTCGCTACAGCATCTATAAAATGGGAACACTCATCTCTATGGTTGGGAGATGGAAATCATGAAGGTAGGTGATGTGATGCATCTGCCATCATCCCGGCAGTCCTTCCAGCATCACCACTCCTCATGAATAACCCATCTCATCATCTCTAACAGCCTCCTCCTCCAGGAAGTCTTCCCAGACTCTAGTCCACACCCAATGAGCCCTCCATAAACCTATTCAAATAGCCCAAGCAGAAC
Organism: Myotis davidii; assembly: GCF_000327345.1. Classification (NCBI taxonomy): domain Eukaryota; kingdom Metazoa; phylum Chordata; class Mammalia; order Chiroptera; family Vespertilionidae; genus Myotis; species Myotis davidii. The sequence goes on along the minus strand of NW_006293088.1, from coordinate 2,595,927 downwards.
CAGTGCCAGGGAAGGAGGGCCTACTCTGTGCCTGGCATGCAATGTTCCCAACCTGGGGAAGGGGAGGCTGCTTTCTCCCTCATGCTACCTGCTATTCCTCTGAGCATGCAGGCACTTCATACATGAATATGTACATACCTACTAATATTCGTGTTGCTAATAACTCTTACTGTATATTCACTATGTGCCGGCACTCGCTGTTCCAGATACTGTTACAGCTCTCACTTCTTAGATGAGGACATGAAGCTTGCGCAGGTTGTAATGGGCATTATCCAATTTAAATCTCTCACTAGCTCTATGAAGTCCGTATCCCAGAGATGATGAGATGGAGGCTCTAGGGATTAAATAACTTACTCAAGGTCATGCGGCTACTAAGAGTTAGAACTGATATTCAAAATCCAGGTCTGCATGACTCCACCACCAACCTGTGTCTTTAATCACTGCCCTGTGCTGCCGCGCCAGGCTTTGGGGACGACCAGCTGGGTCAGTGATGGTGAACCTTTTGAGCTCGGCGTGTCAGCATTTTGAAAAACCCTAACTTAACTCTGGTGCCGTGTCACATATAGAAATTTTTTGATATTTGCAACCATAGTAAAACAAAGACATATTTTTGATATTTATTTTATATATTTAAATGCCATTTAACAAAGAAAAATCAACCAAAAAAATGAGTTCGCGTGTCACCTCTGACACAGGTGTCATAGGTTCACCATCACTGAAGTGGGCGAAGGGTTTGAAAGTCTGCTGGGAGGTGTCTCAGCTGACCCAACTAAGTCCTTTATTATTATTCATACACTACAGGCCTTAATGGACATATGGGGCAGGGCGTCCAGGCCCCAGGCCCCAGTGAACTCTCCCCCTATCAACTAGTGACCATTCAGTTCAAAATGAGTAGGTACCTCCACTCCCTCATATTCCTCTTGCCTGCCCCCCTCCCCCCAGCATCGTCCCATAGTGAGGAGACACTGCACACAGGTGATAGGGACAGTGTCCAGGGAGAGTCACCAAGCTGGGGCGCAAGGAGGTCTATTGCCAGCATTGCACATAGGGCAGGAGACAGGGGACAGAGAAAGGGAGGCAGGGCAGGACTGGGGGTCTTCAGGGAACTCTAACTCTCTCATCCCAGCTCCGGGTGACCTCGAGGACGCTGGCCAAGGTACTGTCCAGACCCCGGGCCGGAAGCAGAGAACCGTCATGAAAGGAGCATCCTTGGGGACCAAGGGTCCCGGAAGGGCAGTCCTGCCTCACTCGCTCCTGCCGCCTGGGCTCTGGGACAGAGCTTCTGCTGCAGCGAACAGAAAGCACCACTTGATCAGGCTGAGCAGGCTGCCCCAGACGGAGCAGAGAAGACCCGCGCCCAGATAATATTTAAAAGAGGGCGTGGCGTGGGCGGGGCTAGGAGATAATTAGAGGTAATGCGGTCCAATCCTCCCTCTTGGAGAGGACAAACCGGAGGCGGGGAAGAAAGCTGAGCTAAGGCCCGGGGCGGGAAGAGGGGCGTGGCCAGAGGGCGTGGCCAGGGGTAGAGGGGCGGGGTCTGGGAGAGGGGCGTGGCCAGGGTCCGCAGACCCTCTGACCGAAGCTGCACCTCGCGGTTGCCCAGCGCCGGCTGAGCCAGGTAGCGCTGGCGCTTTACCTCGGTCACCAGAACGGCTGGCACGTCTGGCACGAGCCAGGCGAGGAGGCGCAGGAGAATACCACGTGCTGGGGAGGAGCGGGGGCCAAGGAGAGAATGACTCCCGAGCAACCTTAATTCACGAGGCTTACTGAGTGCAAGACACTGCTGAGGGTTTTCCGGGTGTTGGTTCATTTAATCCTCACAACAACTCTGGGAGGCAAACACAACTACTACTCCCGTTTTACAAATGAAGGAACCGAAACGTAAGCAAGTTGTCATTTGTCCGAAGGCAGAGATATCATTAGAGCCCTTAACACAGGACCCTGTGAGAGGCAGGGCAAGGCTGAGGGACATGCTCCCGCTTCCTCCAGGTCTGTTGCCGAGAGATAATGGTGGTGGTGGTGATACTGACTCACTGAGCACGTACGATGTGCAAGCGCTTGACACAGAATCTTCGTACCGATCCGACGAAATAGATCCTATTCTGTAATATTTCCCCGTGTGCAGCCCGTCGGCGGCAGAGCCTGAACTTGAACCCAGGTCTGTCGGACGCTGAGCCTACCTCGAAGGTGTTGATGGAGCCCAGCGCACAGCCAGCAGCTTCCGGTAGAAGAGAGTGAGGCTCCCTCCCCCGAGTGGAGGACCTGTACCTGGGTTGCGGAGGACGCGGGGTGCTGCCAGGCTCTGGATTCCACTCCGGGCTCCCCCGCCCCTGCCCTAGAGGCCTGGCGCTGAGCCTCCAGCTCGGCCCACTCATCCGTTCCCCAGACTCCGCTTTCTGCCCTCTCAGCTAGGCCAGCAGCATGACACCCTCTTCCTGGACCAGAAATACCCCGTTGGCTTCTCATGGGTTGAGCCTTAGATATGGGCCATGGTCCCACAGGCCCTTGGGAACGCCACCTACTGGGTGGCGTGGTTGCCCTTGGCAAGGTAGGCTGGAGGTGCGGTCGCCAGGCTGTGCTGTTCCTACCGGTACAGGAGACCTGGCAGTCCCAGGTGAAGGCGCTGGGGAGAGCTTGCAGGACTGGAAGGTCTTCAGGGCCCAGTTTCACTCCCTCCTGGCACTCCCACAGGCAGGATGAGCCTAAGCCTCAGGGTCCTAGCTCTCTGCCTCTATTTCCCAATCTCTGCCCGGATTTCCAGCTCCAGCCTCCATTTCCCTCCTCCTGAGCCTCCCTCCCAGTCTCCGGTCTCCATTGCTCCTGAGCCTGTATTCCACTCCTTTGCCCCACACTCGCACTGACCGCGACCGAAGCAGGAGCAGCCACATCCCAGAGCCCTGTGCCTGCTCAGCCACTGGCGGCCGGAACTCACACACGAACTTGTGGGTGTCCAGTGGGATCTCCACCCAATGCTGAGCAGGGCAAACAGGGGTGCCAGTGGGAAGGCCATCACAAGGGTGGCGATGAAACTGAACTGCAGCCAGGGAGGGGGAATGTGTCCCACAAACCTGTAGATCACTGCACCTGTGGGCCATGTGCCCTCCTGCTCTGGCGCCAGGTCACAGCTAAACTCCATGCGGAGGCCTGCCCTCTCCCCACTATGTTCCTGATCCTCTGGCCTCCTGCTCACTGGGAGCTAATGCTGGTGACAGGGCTGCTGGGGGGACTTGCCTCCTCCCCACTAACTCCAGAGGGCCACTAGTTCCCAAGGGCCTGTTGGACCATGGCCCACATCTACTGCTAAACCCCTGAGAAGCCAATGGCCCAGGAAGCGGGTGTCCTGCTGCAGGGGACAAGTTCTCTGGATGATTCTCCTTTCCATTCCCACCAAATGACAAGGGCAATTTACACAGTAACACCACCTCCTGCGAGCCCAGCCCTTCAGGACTCCTAACCAGTCCTTGTTAAAAACTGGAAGCTCCCGAGGGAATGAAAAGCTCTGGCTTACTTTTGGGTCCCCTGCATCCAGTCCAGGGTGCTCAGTGCAAGGCCAGGACAGAGATGGCAATGACCCCAACCTGCAGCACTAGGAGGTGGGGGGCGGGGGGCGGGGGTCAGGTCTGGGCCGCCCAGGGAGGAGTGAGTAAATGAATGCAGGTGTTAGAATTTCACATCTGCTCCAGGAAGAGTTCGTGTGTTCCAGTTGAGAAAACTGAAGCCCAGGGAAATCAAGGACCAGCTTCAAGGTCAACAAGACGCTGATAGAGAAAAGTCTGGAGGCTCAAGGATGCTGTGCTCTGCTGGATCACCTCCGTGGGAGGCAACAGCTTCAGAGGGGAGGGGCTCCTCGCTGCCTCTGAAGAATGTCACATAGAAGGGAGAGGAACAGAAATGGATAAACTGGAAGATGAAGACTTTGAAAGTGAAGGCATCTCCATGGAGGGGCTGGATTCTGTACATCTTCTGGGCAAAGGGCAGAGCTGGCCACAGTTCTATTGGGTGCAAGGGGGCTGGCACAACCCATCAAGTCATCTCATATGCTCTGTCCCCTACTCACCTCAGCCTGGTACCAACCATGTGCCCCTGGCCAGCCCAGAGATAACCGGCTGGTGACACCAATGCAGGAGCTGCCAGCTCTGAGTTCCCAACTGATGCCAGGACACCACCGCGACCCCCTGCCCTCACTCACCCCTCCTGGTGAGCTGCTCAGCCAGTGAGGTGCAGACCTGGCCCAAGAGGAGGGTCAGTAGCAGTGCTGCAGGTGTTGGCAATGTTGCCAGCCTAGGCAGAGGGACAGCCATCAGCTGGGGCCCAGCCATGTGATGGAAGGAACCTAGGGATCCCCACATTGGGCCTGGCCCCAGCCCCATTTCCTCCCTGCTCCGTTCTTTCTCAGGGAGATGGCGAAGGAAAATTGTTGACCCTTGATTTGGGTGAAGGTGGGTGATGAGAGATTCTCTGAGTGGAGCAGTGCTAACCAGGAGGCTGGCCTTCCCTGTCCTGTTGTGGGGAGGACCTGGGTTACTCTCCCCTTCTGGCCCTTAGCAGAGCTGGTACCCAAGAAGGATCCAGAAGCTTCCTTCCTGGGGGAGTTTTAAGCCCAGAGATAACTGGTGGGATATGAGGTAACTGGCGCTCACAACATAGGTACCTGTAGCTGGAGGCTCATATTCAAGCCCAGAGGACACCTTCACCGGGTCCCACAGTTTGCTGCTGCCCTGGTGGGGTAAGGTCAATGGGAGCTAAGACCAGAGGGGACCAGGCTGAAGGCCGGCTGCTTGGGAGCCAAGCTGGAGGCCACCGTGGGAAGGTCTATGGCCTACAGGCTGTGCCACCGTGAGTCTTGGGGTCCTCCCCGGGGACATTCCTTCTCTAGGGTATGAGATAAGCTCAGGCCTCAGCTGTGAACCAGAGTTGGTGGTAAGAAGATGCTGGTCAGTCCTTTAGGTCCTGGGAGGGTTGGCAAGCCTATGGGCAGTGACCAAGGTAGACAGATGTGGCAAGTGCTAGGCAGGCAGTGTGCTCAGGAGTGTGAGCAGGGGGTATGCATGAGCCTCCTGTGTGTGCCAGGAGGGGCGGGCATTGCAGGAGTGCTGGGTGTGTACTCATGATCACGTGTGAGTGTGGGTGTGCAAAGCTGTCAGTGCTGACTTCTGAAGAGGGTCTCCAAGGGCAGCTGGATTTGGGGGTCACTATACTTAAACCTCCAGGGCCCTCACAGCTGGGTTAGACTCGGGCCAGGCCTCAGCCCAGGGGTCAAGCTATGGAGACAGTGGGGTATCATAAGGGACTTTCAGAAAGCTTAAAGGTCCTTGGTCAGCACCCTCCACGCCTCCACCCTCACTCTAGCCTGCATTCACCAGTGTCAAGTGAGACACAAAAGTGAGCGTGTTCAGCCCTGGCATCGTCCTGGGTACAGAAAGGTTGCTGGTTCAATTCCCAGAAGGGCACATGCCCAGGTTGTGGGCTCAATCCCCGGTAGGGAGTGTGCAGGAGGCAGCCAATCAATTTTTCGCTTTCACATGGATATTTCTCTCTCTCTCCCCCTCTCCCTCTCTCTCTAAAAAAATCAATCAAAATAAAAATATATTTTTTAAAAGAGACAAGTACTTTTTAAAAAAATGAGCAAGTTCATTCATCTTCCTGCTTCTGTCCTTGCTGGCTTCCCACAGGGCAGAGCTGCCCACAGGCCAACTCACTCCCTGACCCCCACCTGGTCCGTGATGCTTTCTGATTTCCCCAGACTGGCAGGGCCCCTGTCCTAAGCCTCGCCTGACAGTTTCACGATCAAGAAAGGCACTGCAGAGTGGGGGGCTCACCTCCTGGACACACAGGAGGACATTTTTTCCCCAACCTCCCCTACAACTCCATGTGAGCATGTGACTAGGGGTTGTACAAAGAAATGTGGACAGAAATGAGGCACACCGCCCCAGGGCAGGTCCACAGAAACCTCCTGGGTGACTTCTCACTTGCACTCATTGGTCTGCTCACTGGATGGTGATGCCCCAGGGCAAACAGGGAAGCCAGATCTCAGAACCTGGGTCTCTGAGTGAATGCATGGAGCCAAGACCCCAAAGCCACCTTCACCTCCACCTAAGGTGAGACATAAGAAAAAAACTTCTAGAGGCAAGCCACTGAGACTTCAGGGTTTTCTGGTACAACAGATGGTATTACCTCAACTACAGGGTGGGGCTAAAGGTATACAGTTGTGAGTATGTGAAACACAGAGTTTATTCTTTGTATAACTATTTATTAATTACTAGAGGCCTAGTGCACAAATTCGTGCACAGGTGGGATCCCTCGGCCTGGCTGGTGATTGGGGCCGATTGGGGCCTTCTTGCCTAGTCCTGATCAGGGCTGATCGGGGGCCAGCCGGGGGTAGGGACCATGGGAGGTTGGTCGGCCACAGGTTGGCTGTGGGAGCGCACTGACCACCAGGGGGCAGCTCCTGCATTGAGCATCTGCTTCCTGGTGGTCAGTACATGTCATAGCAACTGGTCAACCAGTTGTTCGGCCGACCAATCGTAATGGTTGCATAGGCTTTTATATATATAGTCTTATTTCCCATAAAAAAGCAACTGTAAACCTACTTTTGCCCCACCCTGTAATACTGGCTCTTGATTGAAGTCACTTGAGGTGCAGGGCCCAGCTGAGACCCCCTCTCTCCCCAGTCATCTTATCTTCCCTGTGTGCTGCAGAAGGGGAGGGACAGCTGGAGGTTGGGGAGATGCTGGAGATCTGGGACCTGCCCATGCAGTTCTTCAGTTTCCAGAGCCTGGGTCCCCCGGGGCCAAGGGAGAAGGCCAGAGGACCTCAAACCACTGCCCCACAAAGCCTTGTGCCTGCACCTCATGCCATGAATTCTGCAAGGAAAGTGCTGCTGGGGCAGAGTCTTCACAGGCCACCATCCTCCCTGACCAGTCCTCAGGCTGAGATCAAGGTTCCTGACCAAGCCCTAGGTTCCGGGTCCCATCCCCTGCTCTGGGTCACCTGCAAGTCAGGAGTAAGGACCACAGGTGCCCACTCATGTCAGCCGGGGGCATTCTCTGCAGGGTTGGGAATCAGGCCAGCTGCCACCTGGTCCTGGTGCCACAGGTGCTCTGCCAGGCCATTGAGCACATGGGCAATGTCAGCCAGCCCAGCCCGCCCATCCAGCGTGCGCCCATCTGCCAGCCGCCGCCCTGGCACACTCTTCACCCGCAGGAGGGGCAGTTCCCAGGTCTGCCGGAAGGCTGTGAGGTCACGCTCAGGCACGTCCGTGTGCATGTACTGGTCAAACCTGGAGGAGGGTTAAGGAGCCTGGCCAGGTGACACTGCTAACCATCCCGTCACACCCAGCCTCTCCCTCCCCGCTGGAGCCCCACACCCAGGGTCTGAGGGAGAGCCTGCTGCAGCCTTTAAGATAGAGCCTATGGGGCTGGACCCACAGCTGGGCAGAGGTAGGCTGCATGTCCTGCCAGGTGTGGCCTCTGACAGTCCTAGGGGCCACCCAAAGGATACTTGGAGCCAACGACCATCCTGACGACACCAGGGGCCTCGCCTGCTATGCGGGTCAGCTGTCCAGGGAGGTCTTCGAAGGAGGCACGGTCGGTGAACGAGAAGAGGAAGAGGAAAGCATCCGCCTTCTCCTTGCAAGCCTGGGGATGGAGAGGCTCGCTCAAGGCCGCACCCCGGGACCAGAACCCCCCTGTCCGCTGCAGGGCCTGAGAGTCTCAGCACAACCCCTCCTTTCACAGACTGGGAAACTGAGGCCCGAGCAGTGAGTGGCTGGGATCCAGTCCCCAGCGCCAGTTCCGAGCTCTCCCAGCAGGGGCAGCACCCTCAGCCCATGCAAGCCCAATGCTGGCTCCTGAAAACCAAGCAGGCCGGGCTCAGAGGCCCACCCGGGACAACCAACCCGGCCGGGACCCACCCAGGCCCACCTGCCCGCTCACCGGCAGCATGTGGTCGAACTTTTTGAGCGCAGACTCCCCGCAGTCCCAGAACTCAAAGCGGAACATGACGACACGCTCGCTGACCTGCAGTTTGGCAGGCCAAAATACCACGGTGGTCTGGATGCCTGGGGAAGGAGAGGCAGAGGTGGAGAGAGGTAGGGGGGCCAGGAAGGAACTGGAAGAATACGTCCCTGCCCTCAAGGGTCCAAGTCTGATGGGGAAAGCACAGTCCCCAGCCCGGGAGAATTCTCAGTCTGAGGGAAGTCGACCTGCCCTGGAGGAGTCTCCCGTCTACCAGGCAGACAGAGCCCTTGACCCAGCAGCCATGACAATCAAGTTTCACTCATAGGTACAAGGGGACCCAAAGCTCCCAGGACTCCGGAGGATGTTGGAATGTGATGGTCAATCAGCATCCAATGGAAGGAAGCAAGAAAAGCTTAGTGTTTTCTGAGCACTTGCCTTGCGCCACCTCAATGCTAGGCATGTTACCACCACCATCTCGAGTACCAACCTCCCGACAACCCCGTGCGATGGATGCTATTATCCCTGTTGGACAGAGGAGCCAATGCAACTCAGAGAGGTGAGTGACTTTCCAAGGCTGCAGAGTAAATGGAGGGGCGGGTTCAAATCCCAGATTGTGTGCTCCAGGGACAGTCTTTTCTCCACCCCAGGATGGACTCACCAGTGGTCTCATGGTGTGCCAAGGGCACCTCCAGGCCAGCGAGCTTGGCCACCAGCGCCGTCTTGCCCACACCACTCTTCCCAGACACGAAGATCTTGTAGCTGGCCGTGTCAATGGCCACAGCTGGGGGCAGCACTGGTCGCTCGAGCAGCCCTGGGGCAAGAAGGGAGCCATGTGCGGTCAGGTGGTCCCACCCAGCGCCTTGCCCCATCAGACCCTGGGTGGGACAACTTCCTCTCTAAGGGTTTTTTCAGCGTCAACCACCCGTGGTTCTCTGTACTCATTACTGAGGCCTGGGACACAAGCAGCATTCCTGGGTCAGCTCTGCTGAGAACACTGCTCTGTGAGCTGGGCCAAGCCCACTCCAAACAGCAAATTATGTTTTTAAGTTTGACGTATGAGATGGTTTGTGTTGATATTATTATCACGTCCTAGATTTCTCACATGTAAAGGCAAGGGGTTTCATAATTCTTTCCTCAGTAGAGAAATATCAGCAAAAGCATTCTCAATTACTACAAATAAACTCCTTATAGTTAATATATCAAGATCTTCATAATTTTTAAACTTGACTTTAGAGAGTGGAAGGAAGAGAGAGAGAGGGGGAGAGAGAGAGAGAGAAACGTGGATGTGAGAGACATCGACCAGTTGCCTCCTGTGCACACCTTGACTGGGGATCAAACCCACAACCTGGGAATGTGCCCTGACCGGGAATTGAACCCACCATTTTCTGGTGTGTGGGATGACACTCCAACCAACTGAGCCACATCAGTCAGAGCTAGGCATGTTTTTAATTTAAAACTTGCAAAATAAAAGTCTAAAATGATGCTACATCGATAGGCACAGGACCTCAGAGTCCTCCGTTGCGGGATGCCCTCTCATTCTCTGGTTTGAAGCTTTCTGGGACTCTGTCTCCCCTGGTCAGAGCCGGACTCTCACAGCCCATGCCAGGCCCCTCTGCTGGCCTGTCAGCCCGGCCCCACCTGGAGAGTTGGCTTCATCCTGGGGAACAGGAGTGTCTTATCCGGGAGCGAGCAGGATATGAAAGAGGCTTGTGTCCCTCGCTAGTCTGAACACGTCTGTGAGATGTGCTGCGGAGAAGGTGAAACCAGAGTCTGCTGTGTCAAGTGCCCAGCAGAGGGCCTGGCATGGGGTGAGGGCTCAATCAACAGCCTCTCTGGTGACTGTAGTTTCTGGCAGGGTTTCGCCTGTTTCCATGATCCTGGCTCTGATGGTGGAATTAGCTCTAAGGCGAGTTCGGGGTGAGGGCCCCAGGGATAGACCAGAGGTCCCAAGGCTGAGGAATGCAGTGCCAAAGGCCCTCACTGCCCTGCTTCTCTGCGCCCCGCCCCCCATCCCCAGGTGACACTGTTCTCCCTAAGGAATGGCAAGTGACAGGCTGGGGGGGCGGGGGGGGGGAGGGGTTACTTACCAAACACCCGCCGGCGGTTCTTGCGCAGGATGCAGGTCAGGCACTCCTTGCCCTCGGCGCTTTCGTGCCAGTCGGGGACAATCACTGAGCCAGGGGCGGGTGGTCTGGCCATGGCTGGGCACCGGGACGGGGTGGGAGATGGCAGAACGCTGAGGGCAGGGGAAGGGAGAGGGTAACTGTCCCAAGCTGGACCTATGAGCCCCCCTGGCTCCGCGAGTCCTAGCTCCCTCCTCGGGTGGAGCAGAGTGGAGCCCACCGTTCTTATTACCCCGTTAGCATCTTTCCAGTCTACGCTCCCGTCACTGTCCTGGGGGGTTACCCATCCCCCTCTACCTCATCTTGCCCAGAAAGTGTAATTCCATAGTCCCTTCTACCCCGTCTTTCTCCCTGGGGGCAGCCATCCCAATATTGCCCCGAGGGCATTTACACAGCTCCTTCCTCCCTGGTCACCTCCTGGAGAGGTCACACCGCCCAGCTTCTCCTCTGCCTCCTCGATACCGACTTCCGGGGCTCCCAGCCCTCACCATCGGCAGCCCCTGCGCGCCCCTTTAAAAGTCCTTCCCACGCTCCTGCTCCCCCTCCAGCCGCCCAGTCCGCTCGGCCTGCTTCTGCGGGGCCGAAATCCTCTTGGCTTTGAGGAGCTTCACCAGGCCAGGTCCGGGTGCAAGAGGCGCATGTGCGGAGAGTGTTGCCATGACGACGCGGGGGGCGGAGTTGGGTTGCCTGCTTTGGGGCGGGGCTGGGGGGTTGGTGTCTCCTACGTCGGTGGCTACCCGCTCAGTGACATCTTCTGACCATCGGTCCTCTCCGTTGCTGAGTCGGAGCCCTCGTCTTTCCTCTGAAACGTAATCAAATCCCCCTTCTGCAGGAGGAGGGGGTCCACTGCCTCTCCGTGCCGGTTCCCTCTTCTATAGAGTGGAGGTGAAATACTATTTCCTCCTAGGATTCTTTACAACAGCGCCCTGTCCACAGCAGTGCTCGGTATTATTATTATCATCACTGTGTTAATCCTGCTCTTCAGGGCCCCGAGATGAGTTCAACACCGCTGCCTTCAAGGGGGAGGGGGGAAGGGGGGAGAAAGCAACTCAGGGAGATCAAAGGACTTGCTCAAGATCTTAAAAATGAGCTCTTCCCCAATTTGCAAGATGGAGGGTGAAAAGAAAACCGAGAAGCCGGATGCCAAGGAGAAGACGCCAGATACTAAGGAAAAGAAACCTGACTCTAAGGAGAAGAAACCGGCAGCCAAGAAGAAGGCCGATGCCGGCGGCAAGGTTAAGGCCCCGAACAAGGGGAAGCCCCACTGCAGCCGAAACCCCGTCCTCGTCAGAGGAGTTGGCAGATACTCCCGGTTGGCTATGTATTCGCGAAAGGCATGTACAAGAGGAAGTATTCGGCCCCTAAGTCCAGGATTGAAAAGAAAAAGGAGAAAGTTCCTGCTACTGTCACAAAACCAGTTGGTGGCGACAAGAATGGTGGTACCCGAGTGGTTAAACTCCGCAAAATGCCTAGATATTATCCCATTTTAAATGAG
>NW_006293088.1:2580000-2584159 GCF_000327345.1 Myotis davidii | reverse complement strand
CCCTCTCTCTGTTCGCTCTCACCAATGGGGTTTATCCTCACAAACTGGTGTTCTGAATTTCTTATAAGAACCCAATTAAATAACTGATATGTTAAAAAAAAAAAGATCTTAAAAATGAGTCAGAGGCCCACTGTCCATTGTGATTGTACCTTCCAGTCAGTTCCTTCCTTCCTTCCTTCCTTCCTTCCTTCCTTCTTCCTTCCTTCCTTCCTTCCTTCCTTCCTTCCTTTTCTATCTTTCTTTCTTTCTCTTTCCTTCTTTCTTTTTAATATATTTTTATTGATTTCGGAGAAGAAGGGATAGAAACATCAATGATGACAGAGAATCATTGATCGGCTGCCTCCTGCACACCTCACACTGAGGATCAAGCCCGCAACCCGGCATGTGCCCCAACCTGGAATGGAGCTGTGACCTCTTGGTTCATAGGTCGTCGCTCAACCACTGAGTCACACCGGCCAGGCTCTTCCAGTCATTTATTGATCAATTCACTCCATTCATTCAACAATAATTACTGTGCACCTACTATGTGCTCAGCCTGGTCTCTAACTGCTGGGAATACATCGGCGAAGAAGTCCCTGCCCTCCTGGAGCCAAGTTTCGGCACTGAGGCCATGAACCGCTGGCCTGCTACCCGAAGGCGTGTGTTCAGTTAAATGCCTGTTGGCTGGACAGGATGCAGGTGGGGCATTGCTGAGAGATTGTCTATTACACTTAATTTTTCCCAGTGTCCTCTTGCAGTGCCTTCAGGTAGGGCAAATCCCTGTTATGTAAGGAATTACCTATGAGCCTTTACTGAAGGCCAACAGAGGTTGCCTCATTTAATTCTATAGAGAAACCTGTGTATGAAATATTATCCCTCTTTTCTTTCACAGACAAGGAAGCTCAGAAACTACACGATTGTCTGAGGCCACACCACACAGGTGGTCAGTGGAAAACCAGACTCAGAACCCAGGGTGTGAGGACTCAGAAGTACTAGTACGTACCTTTTCTGCCAGAGTGGACCTTATGTTTTTAAAACTTTGCCCCAGCCACTGGAGGGCGGCTCCTAGTAAAGCTGTTAACAGCCAGAGGACCGAAACCCACAAATCACGGAGGCCCATTATATCCAAGAAGGTGGAGGGGACGAGGAGGTGTAAGGCAGGGAACTTCCTTCACCTGCTTCCGCTGCAGCTGGGCTGAGACAGCACACATGCATAACCACTCCTACAGGATTCTGTGCGGGAAACTTGCCCACACTCCCCGGTCGCTCAGTGCCCCTTCCTGCAGTCCTTACGGGATCTGCCGGGAGGCAGGTTATTCACAGCCATCGTCTCTCCACGTGCCAGGGCTCAGAGCTGACTTACCTCTGGGTTTCCAGGCTCCACATCCAGTCCTGTGCTCGCTGGCCCCGTGGTGGAGGGCTAAGGGAGAGTGTGAGGAAATGGAGCAACTTGGCAGTTAACCAGGAGGCCAGAGAAGATGTGAGGTCTTCACGCACAGAGAGGGAGGCTGGTGGTCAGAGGAGCTGGTGGCCAGAGGGTTAGCTTTTGGAATCAGTCTTCACCGCCCTCAGGAGCTCATGGGGCACCAGGAGCCCATTTGAAACATGAATTCTGGGACTCCATCCCCCAGATTCTGCATTGGGGCGTTCGATGAGTCTGTGAGCCGCACCTATAAGGAGAGCGTTGGGCAGTCGGGGAAGTTGAGCTCTGGATCAGTCTGCTTGAGCTGCCATAGCAGATTACCACAGACTGGGGGGCTTACACAACAGAAATTTATCTTCTCACAGTTCTGGCAGCTAGACGTCCAAAATCAAGGTGCCCCAGGGTTGGTTTCTGGTGAGGCCTTTCTGCCTGGCTTGCGGGAGGCTGCCCTCTCCCTGTGTCTGCATGCACTCTTGGTGTCTCTTCCTTTTTTTATAAGGACACCAGTGATAGTGGACTAGGGCCCCACAATTATGACCTCATTTAACTTTATCTCCTTGAAGACCCTATCTCCAAATAAGTCATATGGGGGGGGCCCTATCTGACTTAGGGCTTTAACATATAGATTTGGGGTGTGTGTGTGTGTGGGGGGGGTGTACACAAGTCAGTCCATGATAGAGTCCACAGACCTAATTTAGATAAACACTGCTGCTGGGGACAGGAAGCCAGATAGCAATTGGCACCTGGGAGTGAGGTGGTTAGAACTGCATTTCAGAAGGAAGCTTGTGAACCATCTTGGTCTAGTGAGTTCCCCTCTCCATTGATTTTTAGAGAGAGTAGAAGGGAGAGGGGAACGAGGGAGAGAGAAAGTGGGGAGAGGGAGTGAATGAGAGAGAAACATTGATGTGAGAAAGATATATCCATTGATTGCCTTTCACATGCACTGGGACCCAGGCCTGGGATTGACCTGCAACCCAGGTTCATGCCCTTGACAGGGAATTGAATCCATGATCTTTCAGTGCGGGGGAGGGGGGGTATATCAGGGGGGGGAGGTAGGAGGACACACTAACCACTGAGCAATGCCAGCCAGGGACCCTGGCCTTTTTCTGTTCCTTTAGGGCAGGAGTGGGGAACATCCTTATAAAGCTCGCGAAATCATTTCGTCTGGCCCTGCCAACGCATTAGGAGTTAATTAAATGTTTGACCAAACATAGCAGGCTAATGTTTAAGTTGATAGTTTTGTATGGCCTGAGAATGATGTTATAAATATCCAAATGGCCCTTGGCAGAGAAAAGGTTCCCCATCCCTGCTTTAGGGCTTCTGCATTGCAGTTCCCAACCCCTGGAGCTCTCTGCACCTCCCCCAGGAGCTCACATGGACACTGCTTCTCCCACTCGGTCTCGGGGTGAATGTCACCTGCACAGAGAGGCCTTCCCTCTCCACTGCTCAAGGATTTGCCCAGGGACCCCAGGCTCACTCTTTCATATCATCCTGTTCTTGGTCCTGAAATTTAAAAATGTATCGTCTGTCTCCTTCAGCGGGGGCATAAGCTCCGTGAGGCTCGTCTCATCATTTTGTTGTTACATCCCTGTACTAGTTTCCTAGAGCTGCAGTAACAAAGTACCCCAAGGTGTGCGGCCTCAACATTTAGTTCTGGAGGTTAGAATTGGAGATCAAGGCATTGGCAGAGTTCATTCCTTCCGAGGCTGTGAGGGAAGCTCTGTCCCAGGCCTCTCTCTGGCTTGCCTGTGGCCATCTTCTCCATGTCTTCACATGGCTTTCCCTCAGTATGAGTCCGTGTCCATATTTCCTCTTCTTATGAAGAGAGCAGTCACATTGGTTTAGAGCCCACTCTAATGACCTCATTTTACTTTAATCATCTCAGTAATGATCCTATTCATGAATATAATCACATTCTGAGGTACTGGAGGTTAGCATTTCCACAAATGAACTTTTCGGGGGCATAATCCGGCCCATAATAATCCCTACTAACGTAGAAATATGTCTGAAATATATAGTAAAAACTAAAAAAAAATGTGTTGACTGACAAACTGGCTGGGGCTCCAGCTTGGAGAATGGCCTGAGAGAGTAAGCCTGGGAGGACAATGGGAAGCAGGGCGAACATTCCAGGCATGAGTGGATTAGGACATGCAATGTATTTGTCAGATATTCCTGAGCACTTGTGCCGGGCCAGACACTGGGAGGAAGTAGTGAGATGCGGACCGTGCCCTTGGGCGTGCCACACTTGGGAATAAAGTCAAAGAACCAGGCAACTCCACTTAGAAGCGGGGCCGATTAAAAATGTCGATTCCATTTTTAAATACAGGATTTGGAGATCCTATATTTCATGCCCAGGGAGTTCTTTTAAGGCTGCAATATGCCAGGCCCAGGATCACAGCGTTTGTGTCCTGGACCTGGACAGCCTCGTGTGTCTGCCACTCCACTGCCTCAAAGCCTCTGAGCACTTCCCACTGCACCTAGAGTCACGCCTGTGTGTCTCGGTACACGCTCAGGGCATGCATGCTGAGACTGAGCAAGCCCCAGGGTGGTCCTACGCCAGTGATGGCGAACCTTTTGAGCTCGGCATGTCAGCATTTTGACAAACCCTAACTTAACTCTGGTGCCGTGTCACATATAGACACTTTTTGATATTTGCAACCATAGTAAAACAAAGACTTATATTTTTGATATTTATTTTGTATGTTTAAATGCCATTTAACAAAGAAAAATCAACCAAAAAATGAGTTTGCGTGTCAC
>NW_006293088.1:2561186-2576081 GCF_000327345.1 Myotis davidii | reverse complement strand
TAAGGCTCACGAAATCATTTGGTCTGGCCCTGCCAAGGCATCAGGGGTGAGTTAATTAAATATTTGATCAAATACAGCAGGGTAATTTTGTATGGCCTGAGAATGATGTTATAAATATCCAAATGGCCCTTGGCAGAGAAAAGGTTCCCCATCCCTGCTTTAGGGCTTCTGCATTGCAGTTCCCAACCCCTGGAGCTCTCTGCACCTCCCCCAGGAGCTCACATGGACACTGCTTCTCCCACTCGGTCTCGGTGAGAATGTCACCTGCACAGAGAGGCCTTCCCTCTCCACTGCTCAAGGATTTGCCCAGGGACCCCAGGCTCACTCTTTCATATCATCCTGTTCTTGGTCCTGAAATTTAAAAATGTATCGTCTCTCCTTCAGCCATTTTGTTGTTACATCCCTGTACTAGTTTCCTAGAGCTGCAGTAACAAAGTACCCCAAGGTGTGCGGCCTCAACATTTAGTTCTGGAGGTTAGAATTGGAGATCAAGGCATTGGCAGAGTTCATTCCTTCCGAGGCTGTGAGGGAAGCTCTGTCCCAGGCCTCTCTCTGGCTTGCCTGTGGCCATCTTCTCCATGTCTTCACATGGCTTTCCCTCAGTATGAGTCCGTGTCCATATTTCCTCTTCTTATGAAGAGAGCAGTCACATTGGTTTAGAGCCCACTCTAATGACCTCATTTTACTTTAATCATCTCAGTAATGTTTTTATTAATGAAAATAATCTCTTTCGGAGGTACGGTTGGTTAGTATATCCACAAATCTACTTTTCGGGGACATCATCCGGCCCATAATAATCCCTACTAATGTAGAAATGTCTGAAATATAGTAAAAACTTAATAAAAATGTGTTGACTGACAAACTGGCTGGGGCTCCAGCTTGGAGAATGGCCTGAGAGAGTAAGCCTGGGAGGACAATGGGAAGCAGGGCAAACATTCCAGGCATGTGTGGATTAGGACATGTATTTGTCAGATATTCCTGAGCACTTGTGCCGGGCCAGACACTGGGAGGAAGTAGTGAGATTCGGACCGTGCCCTTGGGCGTGCCACACTTGGAAATAAAGTCAAAGAACCAGGCAACTCCACACAGAAGCGGGGCCGATTAAAAATGTCCATTCCATTTTTAAATACAGGATTTGGAGATCCTATAACTTTTTGATATTTGCAACCATAGTAAAACAAAGACTTATATTTTTGATATTTATTTTGTATGTTTAAATGCCATTTAACAAAGAAAAATCAACCAAAAAATGAGTTTGCGTGTCACCTCTGATACGCGTGTCATAGGTTCGCCATCACTGTCCTACGCTCTCCTGGTCTTCCTATGGGGGGGTGGCAACCCAGACGCCAGGCTCCGGGCCAGGAGCTTCATTCTTCCGCCCAAGCTTCTGGCTGGTAAGGCATGCCCCTCAGCTCTCCTCTTCTCTGCAGGGGTAAGCAGACAAGCTCCCTGTGTGGGGCACAACATTCTCCACCGGCCTTTTAGACATTTACTTAAAACAGCTTGGCTTTGTGCATGCGGACAGGGCCTGGACCGAGCCCAGCCCCGCGGGGAAAACACTGGCTTTCCCACAGGTGGGGGCTGGGGCAGAGAATGCTGGCAGGCCAGCCTGGCCATGGTGCTCAGATGCACGGCAGATGCCAGAGAAGGGGGCCTACCCAGGCTTTACCAACAGAGGTCAGGGGAAACGGGGCATTTTTCTCCTCCAGTTCATTGTTTCCTTCTCAACATTGCCTCTCACAGAGCACCCAAGACTCAAATTCTTTCACAGGGTGCCCCCAGGTGGTTTTTTGAGGAATAACACCCACTTCATAAACGAACAATTATTGCTGCTTCCAGCTAAAATGCTAACCTGTGAGGCTGGCAGCATCATTGCTATTTTAGTGGTAAAACTGAGACTCAGAGGTGGTCAAAGTGTCAGGGCCAGCTTTTGAACCAAGGTCTTTCCTGGTCAAAAGTCTGTGTGCCCTTTTCCCTGTCCTGCATCCTTTCTAGGAAGTCCTTTCAGAGTCCACAGAACGTCTCAGGGGTTGAAAGAGTGGTCCCTTGGTCCCATTCTTTTTTTATTATTATTATTTCAGAGAAGAAGAAGGCAGAGATAGAAACATCAATGATGATGGGAGAATCATTGATTGGGCTGCCTCCTGCATGCTCACCGGGGACTGAGCCCGCAACCTGGGCATATCCCCTGACTGGGAATCGAACCATGACCTCCTGAATCACTGAACCACACTGGCCAGGCTGGTCCTGTTCTTGATCTGATGCATAAATCACCTGTCATCCCCTCGCACAGAAGTTATCACTCCCTGATTGAACACTTCCAGCAATGGGAAAATCATTGCCTTGCAAAGAACCCACAAGAATGTTCAACTGCTTTTGTCAGTGCAGTGTAGAGGAGCGGATAGGAAGTGATGGCCATAGAGAGCCGAAGGCAGACCTCAGCTGGGGATGCTCCCCTCTGCCTGGTGGAGGTGAGAAGGCACAGCAGAGCAAGGGTCAACCCCAATCAAGTGTGGCAGCACGATAAGCCGGCCAGCCTGCAGGGTGTCGAGGCGATGCCTCCTGTCGTGCCTGGACCTGAGGGTGCTCAAAGCCTGGTTTTCCCCAGGTCCCCTGGGTTAGGATGTGAGGCAGAGTCTCAGGCTGAAGAGCCGACTCAGGTAGTGACATGTGCAAGGCCTTGGTCCCGTCAGAGTCAGTGAGTCCTGCACAGCCTCCCCACAGAGCCAGCTGGAGAAGAGCTGCAAAGACCCGAGGAGAAAGGACAGTCTGGAGCTGCCCTTCCCCTAGCTAGATGCTGTAACTTAGACCCAAATGCATGGGAGTGGCCAGGGAGTGCCGGGCTAGGGCTGCAAGGCCTTGGGTGAGTCATGGATCTTCTCTGAGCTATATTCTTGACATTAAGGTTTCCACCCAAATCAGCAAGTCCTTCTTCTCTGCTCCCACACATCCTCTGACCTGGAGCCAATCACGTTGCTGTTTTCCCGTTCTGATCGCCTTCAGAACAGAAACATGCTCATCAGTGGTCAGGAGCGTGGCCTCTGGCACGGGCAGACTGTGTTCGGATGCTGTCAGGGAGCCATCAGGACTGACCTCTGGGCTGGGCATGTGGAGTCTTCCCCAGGCACCGATGTTTCCTCCTTCCCAGGACCACCAATCATCACTGGCACCCTATGCACTGCCTCCTCTACAACATCCCATAGACTGGCGATCCAGACAATGTTTGAATTCCTCCAGTGATGCCAAACTGGTTCCACCCGTTACACAGAGCTCTGACTGTAACAGTTCTTCCCACTGACCCTGACATCTCTTTTCTAGAGCTCCCAGCCCCTTGACCTTGTACAGCCCAACCCTTCCTCAAGGGCAACTGTGGAAGCATTCGAAACTATCATTTACCCCCATCACCACCAACTCAGTAGCTGTCAGCACATGGTGCTGGGCCCTTTGCACCCAAGGCCCTCCCTCACGTCACAGTCTAGTTTGCTGTGTGCCTGAAAGCACGGTGAACAGCAGAGACAGCATTGGACCACATGCTGTTAGAAATGGGAGTTTCATATTGCAGCCTGGGACAAGAGTTGTAGGCCTAGAGCAGTGGTTCTCAACCTTGGCTGCACATTAGAATCACCTGGGAATCTTTTTAAAATCCTGATTTCTGGGCCTCATCTTCAGGAAATTCTGTTTCTTTGTTATGGGGTGGGGCCACAACATTAGTAACAAAGAAACAGAATTTCCGGAGGATGAGGCCCAGAAATCAGGATTTTTAAAAAGATTCCCAGGTGATTCTAATGTGCAGCCAAGGTTGAGAACCACTGGCCTAGAGCTTGAGCCTGGGACAGGCTGATGTTCAATGTGTACTGAATGAAGAGAAAGCACTTGGCACAAAGACCCAGGGGTATAAGGAATTGGCACATACTCAGCAAATGGCTTCAGGGCTGTAGCCATCTGCTCTGATGGTGTCTGGCTCCGCCCAGGCCCCCACACAGGTGGGCACACTCATGTCATCAGCCCCCAACTGATGCTTCCAGATTGGGAGCTAACTAAATGTGCCTTTAAATCCAGGCAGAAGAATGTGCTGGAGGCCAAATTTGACTGGCAGCCCAAAGAGTAAGTCTAAAAGTGAGATTAAACAACTGAGACAATTCTGACCTGATTTATGGCAACAGCTGCTACTTACTGCTCTCGAGAAGCAAAAGCCTCTGTGGTTCTCATGACATCTAAAAGATGACCCAGACAACTGTGGACACACACAATCCACAGCACGGGCATGCTAACAATGGACACACTGGGCTCTGCTTTTCCTTCAAGAGCTAACTATACGTAAGAGCCACCATTTTTTGAGCAGCTACTATGTGCCAGGCACTGTGCTAGTGTTTTTCACATCCAACTTCAGTTAATACTCATGATCCTCTAACAGTGGTTCTCAACCTTGGCTGCACATTAGAATCACCTAGGAATCTTTTTAAAATTCTGATTTCTGGGCCCCACCCCATAACAAAGAAACAGAATTTCCGGAAGATGAGGCCCAGAAATCAGGATTTTAAAAAGATTCCCAGGTGATTCTAATGTGCAGCCAAGGTTGAGAACCACTGTCCTATAAAATAGAAACTATGTTCACGGGTAAGAAAAGTTGCATCCAAGGCTGTCGTAAATAGGGGAAGGCAGGGAGTAGAGCCCAGGCCTGCAGGGCTTCTGGCCTGTGTTCCCAACCACCACTTGCTATGCTATTTCAAGACCCTGGAGCCTTGTGTCCCCACCTTTCCTTAGGCCATTGATGGTGCAGATGTCAACCTGGCCCCTGGGTCTCTGCTTCAAGCTCATCACCTCTCATGGTTCTCCACTGCCCGGTACTGAGGGTCTGAAACACCGAGTCCTTCAAGGCTGACTGAGAGCTGCTTTAGCATTCAACGACCTTGTCCTCAGGGAAGAGCAACTCTCCATCTCTACCCCCAAACACAACCTTCCTGAAGCAGAGAGAGCTTTCCAACTACTTTGCTTCCAACTTTAACTTCTAACCTCAATTGCTTCCCATCACAGTTTTGTTTCTTTTCTACCAATAAAACAGTTAAGACAATTCTGTCCATTTTGTTTTATTTGTTAAATTGCTAAAAAGTCATCAGGGAAGACAACAAAAAAATGAAATTGACAGTGATTTAAATATCAATGAAATCAAATCCACTTTTCATTCCTACACCATTATGGGCCTAAAATGAGCATCTCAGGATCGGCCACCCGGACCCCTGAGTTGTATGGGAAACATCACTCAGCACCAGCTTTGCCAGGGCACACAGGGGGGTGCGCTGACATAAACCCTGGTTGGTGGGAGGGGAGCTGAGCAAGGAGAGAGAGTACAGATGGAGGCAAAGCCTCAGGATTGTTCTCACTTGACAATGATCATGGTGAGGGAGCCACTTACTGGTGACCATGCAGAACATGCCTTCTGCAGTCTGTGGGAGGCTGCACAGGACCCAGGCCTTAGAATTCAGCTTTCTTGCCCCCGGATGTGTTCGGATCCTCCCCACTGACTTGTGTGCTGGTAAGAGACCACAGATAATGCACAGCAGAGCACATCACCATGCCAGGATCACCACAGCGACAAGGACAGACAGACAACCCAACCAGGAATATCACTTTTAAGGGGAAGGAAAGAAGCAAAGCAGAAGAAAGCCCAGAAAGATAGCATGAGATGGAAGGGAAACATCCCTTTGTTCTCCATCAGCTGGTGGCTTTCTGTCCTCCAAAGCCAAGATTTCTTGTTAGTTTTCTTTCCTCCCCTTGTTTCTTTATTTTAAAGAGTTCCAACTCAGTTCCTAGGATAGTTCATGGTTTCAGCTCTTGATATAAAACTCAAACATTAAAATAAAATCAATCCAGGAGGGTTGAAAGGAGAGCAAGCCCAAGATGGCCTTACAACTAAATTTAAGCTTGTTTCGACACCTGTTTGTGCATCCAAAATGTGGGGTAGGTGGGGACTGTGGAGCCCACCACCCAAGTGTACAACGTGAACAAAAAGACAGAGCCCTCTCTGCTGCCCAGACTGCAGAATGAGAAAACAGGAAGCTCTGTCCACGAGGGTAAGAGACTAAAATTCCCACTGAGGGCAACAAGGTGGTGGGAGGTCAATATGACACAGGGGCTCTCAAAGGCACACTTGCAGGAATGGAAGGGGTTAAAGCTTCAAGTAGAAACAAAATGTACTTTAAATACTTAAATACTGATAAATATTTGCTTTAGGTGCTCCTGAGGGTTAAAAAAAAATATGTTGTCTCATTCTTCTCAGTGACTTTTAAGACAAAAATTGGCCTCATATCAAAACCAGAGTTGTGGTTGAACCTGGTCTGCCTGAAGTATCGCGGTGCTGCAGAGACCGCCACCTCAGCTGAGCGCCTGCAGTTCCAGCACGGGCGGCTTCACAGGCCTGCGGAGGCAATCGCCTTGACTGTGCGGAGTCGCTCTCCCAAGGTTCACGCCCACACTGCCCAGGAGTCACCAAGACAGACACCACTGGGTGGAGACGAGGCAGATTTTTCGTAAAGGGCTGTAAACGGGCAGTTGGTTCCAAGTGGTGTGGGTAATACTGGGATGCCAGGGAGTTCTGAGGAGCCGGGTTACTTTCTGAAGGGATCCTCTCTGTTACCTGCCTACTTGGGGAAAGCAGGAGGCATCAACAAGTTAACAGTTGGCTTAGGAAGGCCACAGGACAGAGGGAAAGATTACAGAGCTGGCATCTGCACTTGCAGGCTTCCAAATACTTTGTATTTAAATAGAACTGCGTTTGGAGGCACTGTCCATGCACAAGTGCAATGTCATAAACATGGTTCAGCAACATCAATAATGCCAAAATTGCTAATCTTCTAAGCTAGCTTTCTCTTGCGAGTAAAGACCCCCCCATGATCTAACAGTCGTTGCCAAAGAAGGACCAGCAGCAGCCCCAAAGCAGGGAGTCTGGAAAGCTAACTGCTGAGCTGTGAGCAGCTGGACACCATAGTTAGTAGGCACATGGTAGTTCCCTCACCCAAGGAAGCACATGGAGCAGTTTCTGAAACACACATCCCTCCCTGTGAGCTGCCCCTTTCCTGGGCTTGGCACCAGGGGGACTTTCCCACCAAGACCACATTGTAAAAGCTGATGGCGAGGGAAAAGGACTCAACATGATGTAACAGGAGAAAACATACATATCAGACAGCCTGCTGCGTGCTGGCTGAAAGCCAGGACCCAGGGCCAGCTGCAGCAGGCTTGTGCTTGGGAAATGTGAACAAGAAAAAGGGGCGAGTGGGGATGGGAAATGCAATGTTTTGAAATTTAAATCCTAAAGACAAAATAAAAATCCTCTTTCCATTGATGAGAAATCACACACACAAAAAATAAAAATCCATACTTAAGTGGTTCCAATGTGCCCAGGCCATGGTTTTCGAGACCATGTATCACCAAAGGTGGTTGCATCTTACCTCAGAAATGACATGGAAGTAAAAAGCCAAGCCTTGTCTGGGTGACACATGAGTGAGACAATCACAAAGGAGCTGCTTCCAAGGTCAGGCATACTTTAAAGAGGTCAAGCACACGTCATTCAACCCAGTCACCGGTGAATAGCCAGGCAGAAAATGCATGTCACGACAAGGGCAAAATAATTTCTAGAAGAAAATGTTACTGGGATTCCCTTTCAGGATCAATTTCCACATTTTATAAATATGGACGGATGGGCCCACTGTGCTTTGGAAGTAAAAAGAAGCTCGTAAGGAAAAACAGTTTCTTCTGATGCTTCAAGTATCTCTCACGATACTGGCATTTGGAATTCTCTACTGGCCCCTTAGTGACACCAGACAAAGTGTTCCAGAAATTTCTAAGATATTTCTCTGGGCACTTGAGCTTTATAAAAGAAAACAAAGAAATGAGAAAGGTTTTAGGACATTAAAAAATCTGCCTATGAAAAAAAGGTGGGAGAAGAAAAGGCAGCTTCTGAAGATCAAGTTTTAAAGGAAGGAAAAGGAGAACAAATGTGGTTTTTGGCAACTTGCAACCGAATGTGATTGTCAGGGTAGTCCATAAAATCAGACACCAAAATGTTTTCTGAGACACGGAGGGAGCACTCAGAAGACCAATGGATACTAGGTGGACAGGTGTCGCTGCACACACATTGTTTCACGATGGTCCGGGCACACGAACGTGGAACAAAATCCCTTGCTGGGTAACTGCCCTCTGTCACAAAGGGCAGAATGGGGCCAGCCTTAGGGCATTACTGCAAAGGGAGGTTTTCACAGGTCTTCTGTGGTTTTAAGAGAAGGGGAGAACGCTTTTCTACAGGTTATTCTTACCCTGCCAGCACCTGAAGCACGAGAATCTGACCCGCTACCTGTGCATTCTGCCTTTCTTTTTCTAACTCTGAGAAGGCCACATAAAGATTTACAGGGGGCTCTTCAGTTTCTTGAGGAAAGTTCTGATATTAGTCTGTTCCCTAAATTCTTGGTCTAGTTATCAGCAAAGTAGAAAAGGCAGCACAGCCTCTGCTAAAACACAGCAACAATTTTATCTGAACCAGGACGGAGATCTCTCCCTCTTTGTAAACAGAGTTGGCTATATAATATACATTTATATATATATTTTTTCTTAATGGAGATTTGATCCCAGCCTGGAGTGAGTGAGGTTGGAAATTGGGGTTTTGGTTTATGGGAGTAATTTTGTCCTTTGTTTTCCTAATTCTCAGTCCAAATGCTTGCCCGCTGGAAAATTCCAAATTAAAAGCCACAGAAAGGGAGAGGGGTTTAGAACATTATCTCTTTGCTCGCACAAAGTACAAGGCGTTTGTTTTTGGATAGTACTTCACATTCTGTTTCTTGTCCATCAGTCCTCCAAATATGATGAGCTCACCCCTGCCTTGTACCACTGTATGCAGGCTGGTTTCAGGAGGTCCGACCACAGAACTGCTATTAAATACTTTCCATTTGACCCGCCCCTTCTCCTTGGTGTCTTTAATGTCCAGCACATACATCTGCATGGGTTTGCAGTTCATACTCTGGTACAGGGGTTTGCCAACATTGAGGGACTGTGGAGGGTGGTGGCCCAGGCGGCGGGCAATGGGAGGTAAGGAATGTCCATCTCCTTGGGCTGGCCCTGGCCGGGGAACGGGCACCGTTTCTCCACTGCTCAGGTTCTGACTCCCAGGGGAGCCTGGAGAAGATCCCAGAGGAGGACTTAGTGCTGCAGAGGCTGAGGGGCCCTTGGACGACATTGCTTTGATGGCTTCTAGGCTCCGGCGCAGGGCACCCGGGGAGACAGCTCCTGCAAGGGCGCTGGCCACATGTGGTGGGGTATGCACACCGTTCGTCTGTTCAGGAAGGTGTCTCATGCTTCCCCCAACTGTCCTGTTGTCCACACCATCCATGTGATTGCTACTAGAAGCAGGTTTCAGGTCCCAATTCAGCTCTATTGATCCTAATCTCAGATCTTTCTGATCTGGTAGTGATCCTCGTCGAGGAGCCAAAGAAAGTCCCATTTTTAGGTCATATCCTTCAGTTGTAGATGGAGTGCTAGGAGATATGGCCTGTACAGGGCTGTCCAAGGAAGAGCAACCTACAGCTGCTGTTCCTGGAGATAAACTCCCACCATTGAGGACAGGAGAGCCATCTCCTCTGGCTGGGGAAAGGCTCCCTTCCCGGGAACTTGAGGGGGTCTGCCTCTGAGCTCTGGGTCTCAGTGTTCCCCAGCGGCCGTTAACACACGGAGCTTCATCCATACTCCTTACTGGAGACTGAGAGCGGTACTCTCGGGTTTCAGGAACCAGGGCTGGAGGAGTGGCACTGATAGGTGATGGGCGAGAGTTCAAACTCGGGCTGAGTGGCGCTCTCCCACTGGGAGCCTGGCTAAAGACCACCACACACTGTCCCACCTGGAAGGCAAAAGACTGTGCTCAGTTCTGATCATTCATTCAACTATCAAACATTTATGCATGACCCAGGCATTTCATAGGTGCCTGAGATACAGAGATGAAAATAATTAGGCTGCTTTCTAGGCTAAAGGGGAGATGGACGTGTGCTATTACTAGAATTATGTCTAAGAATAAAGATAGAGTGGAGGGAGGAATCATTTTTTGTTTGGGGGTCCCTGGGGAAAATTTTATAGACAAAGAGATGCTTAAAGTTGGGACATAAAAGGATGACTGGGGCCCACTAAGTTTTCTCTTCTAGTGATTCGTATACGTGAGAAACTCCCAAGGGCTATGGTTAATGTCCACCTACTTTGTGACATCAAAATGTTTTCATTTTCCTTACAAATTTGCTTGGAAATCTGACAATTAATTTGGTTTTACAGTTTAGGATCTCCCCTCCTGCTGGCCTGTCAGTTCCCCACTTACCCGGCAAGCTGGATGGCACCACAGTTCTGGGGCCCCATGATCTTCATTTTCTACCTTGAGTGGCTGCCAGGCCCAGGGACCTGGGTGCATGTGCAACAGCCAAGCATCCTTGAATAGCTGTAAGAGAAGGACCAACAATAGGACTCAAGTGTGATTCATGTTACAAAACACAAACACACACACAGAACTGGAATCTCAAAGTTGTGCTGTCTGGTCTAGAGAGGGTATGGGCTATTCAGAAAGAAAAGCAAAATCTTTGGTTATTCATTCATCCGTGCCTTCATTCATTCATATATCACCACTGGCCAGGCACAAGAAATTGTTCTTGTGACTCATTAATTGATTTTAAGTGGTTCTGAATTTTGCCTGTGGTTGTACGTGCGTGCATGTGAGGGTAGGGAGTGGGGAGGTAGATAATACGTATCCATAACTTTCTTAAAATGCATTCTTAAAATGAATTCCATGTACACTCAGACAGCTATCAACCTGCCTTTCTGTCCCATCCCTCCTTGAAAGAAATGATAGCAGCAAACCTTATAGCCAAAAGAAGAAGTGAGAGTAGGAAGAATATAGATATAAATATTCAAGAGATGAATGTCACTAATTAAAATCACCCCCCCCCAAAAAAAAGCAGAGAAAAAGGCCAGAAAATACAAAGACTATATACCCAAATGGAAAAGGTACTCTCTAAATGAAAATGTCACAGAAACAATCGTATAAGAGGAGAAGGGGAAGCAAGTTTGAACACTTAGCAGCAGGTGCATCGGGAATGCCACAGCAGCAATACTTACAGCATTGGGACCGCCACACCCTCCAAGGATTAAGATAGTTGCATCATCTATGACAATCTGGGGACAGGAAGAAATTTAAAATAAAACTATAAAGACACAGGCATCTGACCTCCTATGCTTCAGTTGTATATGAAAATAGCCTTCCCCGCTCCCAAATGAGAGGATTACTTCTAATAACCATAAGCTCTCCATTCTCCCATGTCAAATTTGATCCCTGTGAACAAATGATGAGTCACCTGAATGGATATATTCTTTTTTGATCAAATATTAACATAAGAGTGTCAACCACAATAAATGCAGGGTTCTCTTAAGAAGTGAAACAGCAAAGTAAATGCTTTGGGGAGAGGCATAATTATAAAGCCACTAAAAATAAATATAACCCATTAGAAGTTGAAAAGCAAATACCAGAAAAATAATGACAAATTCTCTTTTGGCTTATGCATGTTGGCATCTTACCAGATTCCCTCTCCTCCCTCTCCCATCCTAACAGAAAGATGCTACAGTATTTGCTAAATAGTTATTTTAATTCCTGAGCACCTGAGATTGGCCACCTCGAGGATGAGGACTGGGGCCAGAGATGTTTGGCTTGGACCACGCCCACTGCTCAAGGTCTAGGACCCAGACATCATTGCTCCTGTAAGATAAGGACATAAAGATGAAGGAGGAAAAAAAAGATGAAGGAGGTGGGAGCTACTGATATAATAAATAAAGTTACATTTATAAAGATGCCCCACAAAGCTCATAGTTAGCACTTAAACTATATTTTTTTCTGCTCCTTTCCCTGGAACCCATCTCAAGACCTTCAAACCTTTGTTCTTTCCAACGACTCACTCTGAAGTCACATACTAATACCTAGAGAGTTAACTGATGATAGCAGGAAATAGCTACTGGTCAAGATATAGTCTTTCTTTTTTAAAATTTATTGATTAATTTTAGAGGAAGAGAGGGAGGGGAAAAGGGAGGAAGGGAGGGAAGAGGGGGGAGGGAGAGAGAGAGAGAGAGAGAGAGAGAGAGAGAGAGAGAGAGAGAGAGAGAGAGAGAGAGAGAGAGAGAGAGAGAAACATCGATTTATTGTTCCACCTAATTATGCATTCAGTGGTTGATTCTTCTATGTGTCCTGCTGGGGATCAAACCCACAACCTTGGTGTATTGGGATGATGCTCTAACCAACTTAGCTACCCAACCAGGGCCAAGATATAATAGTTTTTCAAAAGTAAAAACCAGGCCGAAACCGGTTTGGCTCAGTGGATAGAGCGTCGGCCTGCGGACTGAAAGGTCCCAGGTTCGATTCCGGTCAAGGGCATGTACCTGGGTTGCGGGCACATCCCCAGTGGGAGATGTGCAGGAGGCAGCTGATCGATGTTTCTCTCTCATTGATGTTTCTAACTCTCTATCTCTCTCCCTTTCTCTCTGTAAAAAATCAATAAAATATAAAAAAAAAAAAGTAAAAACTAGAAGGAAGAAAAAAAATTATTCAAGTCAGCTCTTTCATTGTTAGGAGAAATTGATTTATCGATTCTGGCTACAAAAAGTAATTTCACCATGGCTAATGAGAGCTGTGGTTTTATCAAAGACAACCTGGCATCTCCAACCCCCAAGGGAACAGTATGGCAAGGACAGACTACTAGATGGCAGTGAATATTTCACAGTCCCCTCTATAAGGTCATTTATTCACACTAGGAACACAGGAATAAGAGCACCAATACCTTAAGCCTTAAACCTCCTCACCTGGAGGATAGCTCACACTGCTAAATCAGACAGTGATTCAGATGGAGTGTTCTGGCTCTTGACTCTGGCCTGAGCTGGCCAGAGGTGGAGAGGACAGTGGGTATGGAGAACAGCAGAAGTGTGTTAGGCCTGTCACAGTCTTCTTGCTCCTAACCACTCTTCCAACTCATCCCATGTGGAGAGTGAACCATTCCCACCTGTCTTGTTAATCTACCTCTTTCCTTCCCTAAAGCCCCAAAGGGCATGAACTGGTTCATAAAGGACAGCAAGAAAAAGGACTCTGTTCCTTGGATGGTGGCCTTCTGTAGGCACAGACAGAAGCAGACAAAGTGGAGGTTCCATCAGAATTTGATCCCACCAAATAGAACCACATACCAAACAAAGATAGACTACACAGACCTGATTCTATGAAGCAAGTTTTCATCTTAGTGATATGTGACTAGGGGATCAAAAAATGAATGCTAGGGTGCGATAACTAAACGGATTCATCAGAACCATGTTCAGGAATACTGACCCCGACTGTTATTATTCCCAGGAGTGTTTACCTTAAGAGTGACAGGAAGCAAATCAATATACTTACATTTGCCGGGATCCTAAGGAGCCACCAAAGACAATCATTTTATCATCTATCACACAGGAGGAATGGCCGGCCATGGGAGGTGGCCCATGGGTCGTCACAATGCAGTTCCACCTAATATAAAGACAGGAGGGAGCCAAGAAGTCAGGAATCATCTGGATCCACAGCACTCCTGGAGGCTTAGCAGACAAAACTGAAGAGCTCCCTGTTCTTCAACGGGCTCATTCATTTTTCTTGAAAGAGGAATTAATCTCTTCTACTTTTTTTCTTTGAAATAAGGGTTCTTAACTTTAGATGTTAAGGGTCCTGGAAACCTAAACTGTAGGTAAAATCTATAAATATGTAAAATTATTTTTCTGGGAAGAGTCCATAGCTTTCATCTAATCCTCAAGGAGATTTCTGTACACAAAAGAGACAAGTAATCCATTCATTTAAAACATTTTATTCCAGATTGAAAAGATCTTATCTTTGTGGCTTACCAGTTTTTAGAGGGTGAGTAAGTGTGTATTTCATCAAAAAATCTCTCAGGTTGGTGTAGAGGATAAGGGCTTGGCCGTGTCCAGCCACCAAACAGCACCAGCAGGTCCTTGTACACGACCAGAGTCGCTCCGGCTTTGGGGGAAGGATAGGACCCTGGGAAAAGTCAATAATAGCATAGTTAGGATTCAAGTTCTTACAAGCCATGGGTAGGCTGTCTATGGGTAAACTTTCCCTGGAAGAGTAACAAAACGGGAACCAATTCTACAAAGAATAAGAGAAAGGGGGAGATAAAACTGGGTTTGCAGGTCTGAGAGAAAACCATCACCAATTTATACATCTTTTATAATTAAAACAGAGAAACCTGAGTTAGAGGGAAGTTAGCCTCTCTCAGTCTTTTTTGCTCACCTTAAATTGGAATCAGAGTACCTCGATTATTAGATTGTTTTGTGTATTAAATAATACATTCAAAGCACCTAGCACAGTGCCTGGCACATAGGTGCTCAATAAATGTTGACTCTCCTGCCCATCCCTTTACTACACCTAATGGAGAGTACAAAGGAAAGAATGTAAGGGATCCAGGGAGAAATATGTATATATAGAGGCTAGGTACCTGGGTGCCACTTAAAAATAACTGCTGCCACCCTAAGTGGTTTGGCTCAGTGGATAGAGCGTCGGCCTGCGGACTGAAAGGTCCCAGGTTCGATTCCGGTCAAGGGCATGTACCTTGGTTGCGGGCACATCCCCAGTAGGGAGTGTGCAGGAGGCAGCTGATTGATGTTTCTCTCTCATCAATGTTTCTAACTCTCTATCCCCCTTCCTCTTTCTCTGTAAAAAATTGATAAAATATATATTTTTTTTAAAAAAAAGTAGACAGCTGAGTATAGGGGCATTGTGCTTTCAGTTCTACCTAATTCCTGATATTTTTCTCTGAGGTTTCACTAAGAGATTGCCATTCCATTCTTGTAAGTTTCTTA
>NW_006293088.1:2557436-2561134 GCF_000327345.1 Myotis davidii | reverse complement strand
GCACATCTCCGGTGGGGGATGTGCGGGAGGCAGCTGATCGATGTTTCTAACTCTCTATCTCTCTCCCTTCCTCTCTGTAAAAAATCAATAAAATATATTTTTTAAAAAAACTGCTGCTGGGGGGGTGGGGGGGCAATAGGGGGGTAAGGATACATATGTAATACCTTAATCAATAAAGAAAGAAAAAAATAACTGCTGCTACCAAACATAGGTAAAAAAGGAGGTAGAGCCGAAACCGGTTTGGCTCAGTGGATAGAGCGTCGGCCTGCGGACTGAAAGGTCCCGGGTTCGATTCCGGTCAAGGGCATGTACCTGGGTTGCGGGCACATCCCCAGTGGGAGATGTGCAGGAGGCAGCTGATCGATGTTTCTCTCTCATCGATGTTTCTAACTCTCTATCCCTCTCCCTTCCTCTCTGTAAAAAATCAATAAAATATATTAAAAAAAAAAAAAGGAGGTAGAATGCAGTCCTCATTTGTCCTATGAGTGAAATGTTAACAGTGACCTCTAGGCCCTTAGCTATGGGCCTCAGTAGCACCAATGGGAGCAGACTTTCAAGGCTTGACATGAGGAATTCCAATGAAACTGTAGGCCTCACAACAACAGTGGCTACTAAGGCCCTCTAGGCTGGACCTCTGAGCTAGCTATGTTCACTAAATTTTGAAACAACAGAAATTTGGCTTATGCTGGAAAACTTTAGGGATAACAAATGTCCCACAGGAGCATAATTCTCAGAGTTCTTGTCTTTGAAACAATTGCTATTTCTTTCAATTCCTTACTCCACATGCCACCATTTGTTTTCTGAAGACCAAAGTATTTTATCTCAAAATCCAGATGTCAGTAAATTTGTTGTTGCTGTTGTTAAAGATACAGTATCCATTTTTCAAAGGAAATCTTAAGCAGAAGGAATCACAATAGTATATTAAGCTGATAGCAGTTGAGGTGTTCCAATTTGGGTGGATAGCTTGGCCTCCCGCTTCAGCAAGAGTTATGGGAACATGGGTTGAAAAGTCCTACTCACGCTGCTTTAATGGTGTCAATTACAGTGTCTGAGGTTGAAAACGTAGAGCAGAGGACTGTCTTCCTTGGGATCCAACTTAAGAGTAACTTCGCATAATTTACTGAGAAGGTACCAGTCCTCAGAATATGGAGTAAGCAAGCATCTAAGAATACTTTGTGGCATCAGCTTTTTTGAACATTTTTCCTAATAGAATAGACATTAAAGCAACAGGATCTCACCATGGAAACAAATCTTCTCTAGGAACAGCTCTCGTCAATCAGTTAGCTCTTACCTCCTATCCCACAGGAATCATGACTACTCATGATCTGTTGTCCTTCAGAGTCTCATGATTTCTGGTTAAAATTTCTACCTTTCTAAGAGGAAGCTCCCTAGCCCAACTAGAATCACTAACTAAATATAATGGCCTAGTTAAAATGCTCGTGTTACCCAAAGATGATTTCTTTTATGAAATAGCAAATAAAGCTTCAAGTTCTTGTCCCTACCCTGGAACTCACAAGTTCTGTGAACAAGTTGGAAAAGTAAAGAATATATCTATATATACAGACTTCAGCAGAAAAACCTTCCAGACTGAAATTTGGATTTGAGATATTGAAAATCCTGGCTTTTAAAATCAAGTGTATAAAGTGAAGCAGCCGACCTAACGGTCCATTAAATAACAAAAGCATAGAAACAAAAAAATTATAATGTAAACTGGGCAATTTGCATAAAAAAATTTGTAAGTGCATACACTTTAAATCAGCAATTTATTTTCTAAAAATTAATCTAATGAGATAGCTTGACAAACAAAAAAAGGATGTTTATTTGCAGTGTTTCAATAGATAAAGGAATATCCATATAAAATAATATTATGTGACAATTAAAAATATTATGTGGCTCTCTGTATCTGTCTTAGAATAATGCCCATGCTCTATTAAGTAAACACTAAAAGGGGCAAGTGACAGAACATGGAACAATAACAGCTAACAGCTGATGGGCACTATGCTTCTGGCACAGGTCCTAGTGCTTTACACATAATTAATTCACTTAATCCTTTCAAAAACCCTAGGAGATAGGCACCATTACAATCTCCACTGACTGGATAAATAAACTGAGGCACAGAGTGGTTACCTTCCTCAGGCCACACATTCAATGAGTGTCAGAGAAGGAATTTTAATCTAGGCAAATTGAGCCCATTAAAAATAATCTATTTTCCTATCGGAGTTCATTACACATAAAGTCTAAAAGGCCTATAAATAGTTGATCTCTCTGAATGGTAAGATTACAGATGATTTTCAGTTTCTTCTTTATAAAAGCCTTTCTGTACTGGCTGAATTTGCAAAAAGTGATACTTGCTCATTGTGATGGGGCAAAACAAAGCTATTTCAGTTGTTGAAAATGAGAAATATAAATTTAGTGCAACTCTCTTTTCCTGCACCTTACCTAAACTCACTCCATTTGATGAAGACCTTTGTATGAGTAGAGTAGCTTCTCAATCCCTTATTCAAAATTCATTTGGTGACAATAAACTTGACCTGAAATGACGAGGCTATTGATAGTCTATTTAATCTACTCAGTGTGAGTATTCACTATGTGTTGATGCAGAAATATTAGTAAGTTTGATTATAGGGTGCTGTTCCAGACTCCACCAGAAGCATTAGAAAGGCATACGCATCATATTCCAATTCTAAAATAGAAAAATTCTGAATTCCAAAATACAATTAGCACCAAAGGTTTAACATAAGGAACTATGGTTAAGACCACAGGTGCTAACACCAGCCTGCCTGGGTCAGATCCCAACCCTGCTACCTAACTAACTGTGAAACTCAGGCCTGTTACCAAATCTCTCTCTGCCTCAGTTTGTGTATCTATAAAATGGAATTAAAAGACAGCATTTGCCTCATAGAGTGGTTGTGAAAATTAAATGAATTAAGTCATGGAATGCATTTATAACAGTGCTTGGTACTGTAATTGTTATTAAAGCAAATTAATATTAAGTTAATATCAGGTCAATTAGTCATAGACCTCTGACAATATGGCCACCTACACGGCACAATTTATGAGAAAAGAACTGGACATGCTTAATTACTAGTATATGGTTAGAGTATTCCTGGCAGAATAACTTATTTCACTCAAGAATTATAACAAATAAAATTGTAACTGACAGATATATGAAAGGGAACTTATCCCAAGTCCCAGGAACGTAAATAAAATACATCCAATGTGATGTGGAAGCAAAAATCAATGGTTAACATAAGACTAGTTTGGATTTGCTCTTTTCATGTGTACTAGGTGTTTCCTGTAACACCTTTTAAAATAAATGATCAATGAGTTTTCAGGATAGCTCTCACTTATTTGGGCAGGCCTTTAAACAGCCCAAAAGGCCCTTTACAGGCACTGGCTTTAAGTCTCCCAACAGGTCAGCAGCATCACTCCTAGATCCATCTGTCTCGAGTGAGCCTTGAATTGGCCAGCACAGGAGGTGGACGAAGCTGCACTGCCACCAACTAAATCACCGATTCCTACTCATATGAGCCTCTAGAGCAGTGGTTCTCAACCTTCCTAATGCCGCGACCCTTTAATACAGTGCCTCATGTTGTGACCCCCAAACATAAAATTATTCTCCTTGCTACTTCATAAATGTAATATTGCTACTGTTATGAATCGTAATGTAAATATCTGATATGCAGGATGGTCTTAGG
>NW_006293088.1:2549437-2554306 GCF_000327345.1 Myotis davidii | reverse complement strand
GTCTCCTCCACTTGCAGTGGTTCTCAACCTTCCTAATGCCACGGCCCTTTAATACAGTTCCTCATGTTGTGGTGACCCCCAAACATAAAATTATTTTTGTTGCTACTTCATAACTGTAATTTTGCTACTGTTATGAATCGTCATGTAAATATCTGATATGCAGGATGTATTTTCATTGTTACAAATTGAACATAATTAAAGCATAGTGATTAATCACAAAAAATATGTAATTATATATGTGTTTTCCGATGGTCTTAGGTGAGCTCTGTGATAGGGTCGTTCGACCCCCAGGTTGAAAACCACTGGGTCTGAAACTCTAGAGGATCTGAAACTTCTCTTTCTAAAGAATCCTAGAGAGTCATCAGGTGCCAGATAAGTAACATACTCTGGTATTCCTAGATAAACATTATTTTCATTTTTCTCTAATAGTTCTTATTCTGTCTTTTCATAAGTGTCACTAGAACCCTAGGCTGGTACCTGGAGGAGACCTCTCTGCCCTTGCTGGGACCCAGAAAAAGCATAAGATGCTCCTACTTATAACTCCTTTCTGTATCCCTGGTATAGAAAATTACTCAGCTATATTGGCTCCCCAAATCCCTAACTACTAAGTATGCTATAAGCAGCCCAACTCAGGGTCAAATATATATTCCTCTCAGAGTAAAATGTGCTGAATCTTAGCCTACAGGACGGCTTATACTACCACCACCACCAATCAAATCAGGACCACTTTTCAAATTTCTGAGAATACTGACCAGGACATGGTCCTTACTCGCAGAGAAGCCCTTGATTGAACAGGGCAAAGTTTGTACCATGAATAACACTTCTTGCTGTAAAGAAGTTTTCCTCAGCTTGGCTAAAGAAAAGGGCCTCACAATTATTGCCCCAGAGGTCTGGGCATCAATTAAAGATATAATACCATCCCTATTAGCTACCTCCCCTTCTCAAACCTTGATTTATACTGTTTTTATTACTCATCTTTAACCATTACCTATTTAACCTTTGGTATGTTTCATACCCTCCCATCTAGAAGCCCTAAAGCTACAAATGGTCTTCCACCTGGAACTGCAAATGGAGGCCACTACATCCATCTTCCGTGGACCCTTAGATCGCCCACTTCCAATAGGACCCTGACTGCTGTCCTCAAATGACAGCCCAGTTGTCAGCAGCAAGCAGCCAGATAGACTGGAGTCCCCTGTCCCCAATGGCAGCTGGGGTTTCCTAATCGAAGGGGGGACTGAAAGGAATTTTTAGGGGTGAAATAGGCAGGTTTAGAAAATTTTAGGAATTAAGTGTTTCATGGAAAAAAACACAGAGCTACAGAGTTGCAAAAGGGTACATTTCCATAAGACAAGGGAGCTGGGAGCAGCAGAAGTTACATTTCCATACGATAAGGGAGCTGGAAGTAGCAAAAGGTAAACACCCTATCTAATAAAAGAGAAACATGGTAATTAGTCGTACGTCCGCTACCCTTCCCATTGGCTAATCAGGGCGATATGCAAATTAACTGCCAGCCAAGATGACAGCTGGCAGCTTAAAGCGAACACGAGGCTTGCTTGCCTCAGTGACGGAGGACTCCAACGTTCCCCGCCTGCCGCTGCCGGCCTCTGAGCTTGCAGTTTGAAACATTGTTACAAATATAGAAGCTAAACAAAACACCAGAAACCTGCTTTCAGCCAGCCAGGATCTCAGAGCTGGAGTTGAAACAGTGTTTCGATTATAGAGCCCAAACAAACCAGATACCTGCTTTCAGCAGCCGAGGCCTCAGAGCTGGAGCCAAGCCTCAGAGCTAAAGCTGGCCCAGAATAAAAAAAAAAAGAAAAAAAGGAGCGGTTGGGGGCTTCAGTCACCAACCAGCCTGAAAACAGCCCTCAGCCCTCACCCAGACTGGCCAGGCACCCCAGTGAGGACCCCTACCCTGAAGGGGGTGTGGGCAGCCTGAAAAAAGCCATCAGCCCCTCATCCATGCTGGCCAGGCACCCAGAGGGAGGCCAGTGGTTGCGGGGAGTGGACTAAGCCATCAGTCGGACATCCCCTGAGGGCTCCTAGACTGCGAGAGGGCACAGGCTGGGCTGAAGGACCCCTCCCCCCAGTGCACAAATTTTTGTGCACCGAGCCTCTAGTTTATAAAATAAAGGGAGAAAGAAAGCCCATAGGGTAGTGATGGCAAACCTTTTGAGCTAGGCGTGTCAGCATTTTGAAAAACCCTAACTTAACTCTGGTGCCGTGTCACATACACAAATTTTTTGATATATGCAACCATAGTAAAATACAGACTTATATTTTTGATATTTATTTTATATATTTAAATGCCATTTAATAAAGAAAAATCAACCAAAAAATGAGTTCACCTGTCACCTCTGACGCACGTGTCATAGGTTCGCCATCACTGCCATAGGGAATAGGAGAACAATAAGGGTGAAGTAGGGAACCTCACGTACTTCACGTGAGACTTGAGCTCAAAAGTTGATACAGTGACCAAATCAAAGGGGAATAGTGACCACTCAGAGGGGATATTGAGGTACAAAAAAACTGCAGCCTTTATAAATTGTAGGAAAAAGGAACTCAGTGGGACTCTATGCTTGTTCTCCAATAAATTTCCATCTTTGCTATAAAAATAGAATAAAATAAATGATCAATGCCTGGCCAGTTGGTTGAGCATCATGCCATGCACCAAGAGGTCAACAGTTCAATTCCTAGTCAGGGCATATGCCTAGGTTTTGGGCTCTATCCCTGGTGGGCACACAGGAGGCAACCAATCGATGACACTCTCATTGATATTTCTATCTCTCTCTCCTTCTCCCTTTCTCTTTCTATAAAATCAACAAAACATATTTTTAAAAAAAATACCAATACTTTATGAGGCAAAGCAAATCAATATTTACCAGTTCTGGGTTCAAAGACATTACAAATGTAGTATAAGAATACTTACCTCTTAAGGGGAAAAAACTAATCATAGAATTAGAGTGTTGGGCCCAGTGGGCCTGGATCAGTGGTTGAGCATTGACCTATGGACCAGAAGGTCATGGTTCAATTCCTGGTCAGGGCACATGCTCAGGTTGCAGGCTTGATCCCCAGTAGGGGGCATGTAAGAGGCAGCCAATTGCTGAAACCAGTTTGGCTCAGTGGATAGAGCGTCGGCCTGCGGACTGAAAGGTCCCAGGTTTGGTTCCGGTCAGGGGCATGTGCCAGGGTTGCGGGCACATCCCCAGTGGGAGATGTGCGGGAGGCAGCTGATCGATGTTTCTCTCTCATCGATGTTTCTGGCTCTCTGTCTCTCTCTCCCTTCCTCTCTGTAAAAAATCAATAAAATATATTTTAAAAAAGAAAAAAGAAAATGAAGACTCATTAAAAAAACAAAAGAGGCAGCCAATTAATGATTCTCTCTCATCTTTTATGTTTCTATCTCTCTCCCTCTCCCTTCCTCTCTGAAATTAATAAAAAAAATTATATGTACTTTTAATTGCTATAAAGAGTGTTGGTAAAACATAGTATGTATAATCAAACCAGTGAAAATTCTATGTATTAGACCTGTACCATCCAATTCAGTCAACATTAACTACATGTTAGTGGCTATTGAATTGGAAAGCAATTGGTGTACTGCCATCCTATATAATAAAAGGCTAATATGCAAATAGACCAAACGGCAGAAGAACCGGAACAACCAAACAACCGGTCACTATTATGTGCACTGACCACCAGGGGGCGCGCGCAAAACATGGCGGGCATTGGCCACAGCCGGATGGTGAAGCTGGTGGGGGAGTGGAGGGGGTGCGTCAGACCAAGGTGGGGCACTGGTCGCTGTCATCGGGGCAAACCTCTGGTGGTTACTGAAAATTCTTTGCTCCTATGTGCTGCGGTCC
Source organism: Myotis davidii (assembly GCF_000327345.1). Taxonomy (NCBI): domain Eukaryota; kingdom Metazoa; phylum Chordata; class Mammalia; order Chiroptera; family Vespertilionidae; genus Myotis; species Myotis davidii. The sequence goes on along the minus strand of NW_006293088.1, from coordinate 2,550,446 downwards.
CGCCCGGCTCTCGCACCTGCTGCTGACGCCGGCCCTGCTCACACCCACTGCCAGCGCCAGCCCCACTTGTGCCTGCTGCCAGTGCTGTAGCCCCCGCTCGCACCCACTGCCAGTGTACAGCACCGGTCCCAATCACTCAGCGCCATCAGCGGGGGTAAGCAGGGCTGGTGCTGTCAGCGTGTGGTAGCAGCGGCAGCGGGAGCAGGCCTGCCGGCAGAGGGGACTGGGGGCTACAGCAGGAGGGGCCAGGCAGGGGCACAGAGGATGGGCCGAGACCCATCCCTGTGCCCACCGCAGCCTTGCAGCCCACAGTTCCTTTCAACGTGCACGAATTTGTGCACTGGGCCCCTAGTCATTACATAAAGTTCTACTGGACAGAGCTACTTTAGACAAAGGATTTTAACTTTATAAACTGTGCCCATGTTTACAGGAAATGGGGAAGGTGGTAGAGTTGAGTGGGTAATTTAACTTCTAAGAGACATTACAATTACTGCTACTTATAGCTGTTACTACTGCTACTGCACTAAAAATAATGACAATATTTATTGAGCATTTACTATACACTAGGCACTTTTCTAAGTGCTTTGCATGTATTAACTAATTTAACCCCTAGAGTGCCGGGAGCGCCATTGCGCTCCTCCTGTCTTTCGCCAAAAGTGCCGGGAGCTCTATCGTGCTCCTCCTGCAGTGTCACTATTAGATGCTAATAGTTCACTCTTTATTGACAGATGGCACCTAACTGCAGATTACTTATGATGCCGAATGTTTGTAGTTCTAAAATTGACCACTGGCATTTATCTACCTAATTTTTTGAAATATGAAAATTAGGTATGTTTTTAAAATAATAAGAAAAGTGGACTAGATTTTATGAAGTTTACTCAGATTTTGTAGCCCTAAAGCTTCGAAATGGCGTCCAGTTCTAAGTCTTCTTTTATTAGTGATGATGATATTGCTAAATATGTCAATTCTTGCTGTGAAGATGATGATTTTGTTGAAGATATTGGAGAAG
>NW_006293088.1:2547322-2548512 GCF_000327345.1 Myotis davidii | reverse complement strand
CAGATTTTGTAGCGCTAAAGCTTCGAAATGGCGCCCAGTTCTAAGTCTGCGTTTATTATTATTTTCTACTAGTATTTTATTAATACAATCAGCAAACAATATATGTCAAAGATGAAAATAAATGTAGTAAAGGTTTCCTTAAGTTTTTGAATATGTAACTTCATTTACTTGGGATTCATAATTTTTTCCCTAAACTGCTGTAAAATCAGCAAAAATGCCTTGGCATTTTTAGCATAGTTCCTAGGATATTGGTTGGCACTCAAAGGGTTAGCCCTTCCCAAACTCCTAGTTTTATTCCCATTTTTACAGATGAGAATACTGAAGCAAAGCTCACTTAAATAACTTGCCAAAGGTCACAGAACTAGTAAGTAGCGGGGCCAGAATTCCAATCCATTTTCTCTGGATTTAAAACTCATTCTCTTAACCTTTATAACAGACTGCTCTTCATGCATACAGATACATTCATTTTGAGTAGTTGCCACAAACAAGTCAGATACCTTACAGTGGTTCTCAACCTTCTAGCCCTTTAAATACAGTTCCTCATGTTGTGACCCTACCATAAAATTATTTTCGTTGCTACTTCATAACTGTAATGTCATGAATCGTAATGTAAATATCTGATATGCAGGATGGTCTTAGGCGACCCCTGTGAAAGGGTCGTTCGACCGCCAAAGGGGTCGCGACCCACAGGTTGAGAACCGCTGCCTTAGAAGGTATGAGTGCTTTAAAGCTGAAAGAGCAGCTCTTTCCTAAATCTTAATTAGGTAAGCTACAGACACAGAGTAGACAGAGAGATAAATACATTGAACAGAAGGCCATTCTTATGACCCTTTTTCTCCACCAGGCTCGGGGTCACACTCTGTCTCTACTACAGCGCCCTCTACCTGTTCTCTGGACTCTCCCAAGGAAAGGTAAGCCGAGGAAAGGGACCGTGATAAATCAATCCTGAAGGATGATCTTGGGTCAGGGCTTTCCAAAATGACTTCTCAATATGTTTATATTGTAGGAAGCCAAAATCTCTCCCTCTACTTATCCCAAGGAGTGGGAGAACTCCTTCATCCAGCATTTCCAAGGTCTGTTTTATGTCACAAATAGAAGCTTTAATTTCAGTATCTTACTTAAATATCTCCACAATTAAGCAGGGTTGCACTAAAAGTTAATTTACTCATGCTCCTCCACCAATTTGTAAG
>NW_006293088.1:2542586-2547306 GCF_000327345.1 Myotis davidii | reverse complement strand
TAGGGAAAAACTACCAAACAAGAACAAATGAAGCAGGGGGGAGAGAGGACACAGAATTCAACATACAACCTCAACATATAACATACAGTAATTCAGAATTAAGAGATCACAGACATGGGTGTATCAAATTTTCTATGACCTAATTATGCACATATTTCATTTGTTGCAAATTAGATACTTTTAAATTCTTAATACTTTCAGAAAATTCATGTTCAAATTACACACTTTTATTCATTGTTTTAAAGTTCTAATTACTAATAAACTTTCTAAAATAAAACCCACATGACCATACATCCTTAGACAAGGGAAACAACTAACTTAGACATGGAATAGCCCTAGATAAAACGTCAGGCCCTGAAGTTTGAAGAATCGCACCTATGTGCATGCAGCTCATTCCATACAGTAGCTAAAATGATGTCATGCAGTTATTTAACAAATTATTATTAAAACACACCCCACTACTACATTAGAGACTGACTGATTTACTGAAAATCTTGTACAATATAGGGTACTTTGATAACAGCAGACCATCCATAGTTAAAAGGCCCATCACCATCATGGTGACATGAAATAAACACCCTCCCCTCAAGAACAAATTAAGGTTTTACACTCATTAGGACATTTCTTGGCCCGCTTTCAAAATAATGAGGCTACTGGGCCTCTCACAAAGTCTAAATATTGTTGTATCACAAAAGTGGAGGAAGAAAGGGTGTTGCTCCCATGTAGCTTCTCACCAAGCACCATAGGACAAAATGTGCCTATATCAAAATCGGACGGACATGTTACTCAAGCCTGTTCCTCCAGAGCCAATGTTCTCCACACAGGCTTTATTCCCCAAACATAGCAAAGGCCTCCTAATCAACACAGCAGATATGATCAATGGAGCAAATTCAAAACAAGGCACAAGCCAAAAAGGCAACTGTGGGAAACTGCATGATCAGATAGGCACTCTATACACAGAACTAGCATTCCCTAAAATTGCTAATTGGTTCAGCTGTTTCCCAAGATTCCTATGAATCAGAAGAAAGTTTCACATGCAAAAGACAGTGGTAGAATTACAAGGCATTCTTGTTTACTTTTGCAAAGAAGATGGCAAAACAGTGAAGCAATTCCTAATTCTGGTTTGGTTTCTATGCCATTTCCCCACAATTGCAGTTTCTATTCATTCAGATACTAGGGCTAGAAGAGTAGCTCAACTGACACAAGATAAAATAAGAACATGTTTTCACTGGGGAATGTATTTTATGCATGACTAAAAATTATTTTTATATCTATTTATTATTAGTTTATTAAGATGTTATAAATAACTAGAGGCCCAGTGCACAAAATTTGTGCACTGGAGGTGTGTGTGTGTGTGTGTGTGTGTGTGTGTGTGTGTGTCCCTCAGCCCGACGTGCACCCTCTCACAATCCAGGAGCCTTCAGGGGATGTCTGACTGATGGTTCATCCTTAGCGCTGCCATGGCCGCTGAACTCACAAGCCCTGTGCCTGGCTTCTGGCTGAGTGGCGCTACCCCTGTGGGAGTGCACTGACCACCAGGGGGCAGCTCTTGTGTTGAGCGTCTGCCCCCTGGTAGTCAGTGCATATCATAGCAACTGGTCGTTTGGTCGATTTGCATATTATCCTTTTATTATACAGGATTATATAGGATAGTTACATTCTCCTACAGATGTAATTCTTTTTAAAAATATATATATTTTATTGATTTTTTACAGAGAGGAAGGGAGAAGGGATAGAGAGTTAGAAACATCGATGAGAGAGAAACATCTATCAGCTGCCTCCTGCACAGCCCCCACTGGGGATGCGCCCACAAACAAGGTACATGCCCTTGACTGGAATCGAACCTGGGACCCTCCAGTCCACAGACCAATGATCTATCCACTGGGCCAAACCGGTCAGGGCCAGATGTAGTTCTTAAACTTTAGCTACAACAGAAGTAGTTGAGGTCTAGTTACAACAGGCTGCTGGGACACCCTTCTGAGTTTCCTATTTAGGAGGAAGGGGTGGGGTCACAGGTTGCATTTCTAACAAGCTCCCAGGTGATTGGTGTTAGGGGACTAGACTTTAAAAACCGTATTATAGAGAGTTAAATAATCCTTGAGTGCACCTGTTAGACAATGCTCCAATAGGACTTAAGAAGCCATGCAGTCACCCTTTTGCCTTATATCCAAGTTTAGATGATTCTTCTTCCTTTTTTTAATCTTCACCTGAGGATATTTTTGTATTGATTTTTAAAGAGAGGGAAAGACAGACAGAAATATTGATGTAAGAGAAACACATTGATTGGTTACCTTCTGCACAAGTCCCAACCAGGGCCCTTGACCGGAATCAAATTCGGGACCCTTCGGTCCACAGGTCGATGCTCTAGCCTCTGAGCCAGATGAGCTAGGGCTAGATGACAATTCTTAACCCTGAATCGATCCTTAATCTATCCCGTGCATCCACGCTGCATATGACTATATAGAAGAACCCTTTATTTGGATAGCAGAGTAAGGATGAGGATCCAAGGTCAGTTTTCCTTGACAAATGCTTTGATTGAAGGGGCGCTGAAAGGAACTATTTTAACATTTTCAATATACAAACATTTCCCTGGTTGGCCTCATCTACATGTCACTGAACCCACACTCCATAAAATAAATTTTAAAATGTGTTCCACCTACTGGCTTTCTGGCAAATCACTTTAAGACTTACATATAACAACATAAGTGACTCTGAAAATAGAAAGATTTAAAACTAGGAATTAGGGACTTATAAGAGGTAAAGTTTGAAAATAAGAAAACTACGAGCATGAAAAATTTAACTGTGGGGCTCACTAGCATGCCAATGAGTCCAGAAGAAAGGTTCTGAACAAAAACATCTCCACTTCGCTCATGAAATTCTGGAATGTTTTCGTGTGTTTCCTTTTAAAGGGAGCATGGTCTAAATTGCTTCTTAACTGGCAGTCAAAAATTTTTCCCTGAATACTTTCTAATTATGTTATAGTAATGATGCCAAAGGGGACATTAAAGAATGAATAACGGTACTGACGCTTCAGTTCATATTCTCCATTTCATATTAACAACCTTCACATGTACTGACTTTCTCAGGGTAGGTCCAATGAAAGGTATTCGCTCCATATGTACTACACTAGTCCTCCCCACACAAAACTGGCCTGGAGGGCAAAATGAGACCAGGCAGATCAGATTAACCAACAACCTTACCTCACAGTTTCTTTTGTGTGGGTATTTTCCTGTACCAGTGAGGAGCCTTGAGTTGGTGTGTGCATGGGAGAGAGCTGGGGGGAGAGATTGATTTTGCTGATAGGACCCAAGCTGGGTCTTGGGAAGCTTATCAAGCCTTGGGCTAGACAGAGCTGTCATTATGGTGGTGTGTGAAGAGACTGACCTTGATAGCAAGAGTTCAGAGGTCAGGAGAACAATAATTTGGAGAGGCATTTTCCAGAATACCACATTAGCATCTGAATCAGAAAACCTAGAGGACACAAGAGGAAAAACTGGAACAACTTAGGAGGCAAGAGACCCTTTTGTTTTTCTTTAAACTACTGGAGTTAACATTTAACTGCTTACATCTCTAACTGTTTTAATTTTATAGGTAACACTTTGTAATGGAAACAAGAAAAGCGTGTGTCACAATTTTCTGATTTGAGGAATAAGGAGGTAAAAGGAAACTGAGAACACTTCACAGTTCATGACTATAAAAGACCCTTCCTGGGCTGTAAACATCTTGAAGACAAATAACTATTCAAAATGGTCTCCAAAGTAGGCAGCCAGGACCACTGGGGTTCTATCTAGAATAGGTATCAATTTCTCTTCTGATGTTGAAAATACTTCCATGTTAATATCAATGTGGCCAATAATAATTACAATAAGTCTTTGCATTTAGATAGATACCCACAGAAGATACAAAAACATGCTTATTGTAAAGAAGGGAAGTAGGAGGCAAATATAAAGTTATTCTTTGGCAAAGTCACTACAGAAGCTCTAACTCCTGCTTTCTAGGACTTGGTTCTAGTCAAGTGTGCTCTTTTAACTTAGCCTAAAATAGGGATTTAAGTTAGTCACAAAGGACATGGTAGTGGAATCAAAACAACTAAATCATTCTGCATAGATGTGGCTTTTTTCAGGATCTCTACCAGCACCATCTCTCTCTCTCTCTCTTTTTAAATTAATAAATCTTTATTGTTCAGATTATTACAGATGTTCCTCTTTCCCCTCTCCCCCCCATAGCTCCCCTCCACCTGGTTCCCACCCCACGCCCTTACCCCCTGCCACTGTCCTCATTCATAGATGTAAATTTTTTGTCCAGTCTTTTCCCGCACCCCCCACACCTTCTTCCCCCCAAGAATTGTCAGTCCACTCCCTTTCTATGTCCCTGCTTCTATTATATTCACCAGTTTATTCAGACTTAATTTTTAGGTTCACTTGTTGATGGATATTTATTTGTTGTCACTTTGTTGTTCATAATTTTTATCTTTACCTTTTTCTTCTTCCTCTTTTTTTAAAAAAAATATATTTTATTGATCCTCCAGAGAGAGGAAGGAAGAGGGACAGAGAGCCAGAAACATCGATGAGAGAGAAACATCGACCAGCTGCCTCCTGCACACTCCCCACTGGGCATGTGCCCGCTACCAAGGCACACGCCCTCGACCGGAATCGAACCTGGGACCCTGGAGTCCGAAGGCCGATGCTCTATCCACTGAGCCAAACCGGTCAGGGCTCTT
>NW_006293088.1:2529988-2541793 GCF_000327345.1 Myotis davidii | reverse complement strand
GGGTTGAAGTTTGTTGGGTTAGGCTGCAAAATCGCAGGTGGTTCCTTTTGTGCCACTGGCACATCTTGGGTGGGGATGTAAATTGAGTGGGGCGGGGTCTCAGAGAATCACCAGGGTGGAGCAAGCAGCAATGGCTGTCATCAGCCATCTCCACGACTCCGTGTCTCTGCGTCCCCGAGTCCCGCACTCCCACAGCAACAATGATCCCTCCGAGCAGCTCTGCAAGAAAGTCACCCTCGCTTTCTGACCCGCTGCAAAACAGTCCAGTTTCTCCCCATAGGAGTCTGGGACCCCCAAGTCTCGCCATAAATGAGTTCAGTGCATTCAAGAGCTTGTATCCCTTCCCGATTGAAAAAAACCACGCACCAGGTACAGCCGCCTCGCGTGCACCTCTGTACCTCTCTGTTCTTGGTGCCTCTGCAACTCCTACCCAGTCTCAATGTGCTTTTTTCTTTCCTTCTAATTGTAGAACTTCCACTCGGCCAGCTTTCCCGTGGTTCTGGATGATAGCTGTTTTGTCTTATAGTTGTAGTTTTAATGTTGTTGTGGGGGGCAGCACGTACAGGTTTGTACCTTATGCCACCATCTTGGTACTCCTGAACCAGCACCATCTCTTTCCAAGTGGGGCTAAAGGCTTTCCTAGGGGGAGGAGTGGACGGGGATGGGACATCCCTTGTTTACCTCAATTAGCATTTAGCACACTGTGTTGAAATTATCTAGTTAGAGTCTCCCAATAAGATTATATGTACTACTAGAGGCCCGGTGCACGAAATTCCTGCACTGGAGGGGGTGTCCCTCAGCCCAGCCTGCACCCTCTCCAATCTGGAATCCCACAGGGATCGGGCCTAAACCGGCAGTCAGACATCCCTCTCACAATCCAGGACTGCTGGCTCCCAACCGCTCGCCTGTCTGCCTGCCTCACTGCCCCTAACTAACCACTCCACTGCCAGCCTCATCGACACCTAACTGCTCCCCGACTGCTGGCTCCCAACCGCTCGCCTATCTGCCTGCCTCACTGCCCCTAACCACTTCTGCCTGCTAGCCTGATCAACCCCTAACCACTCCCCTACTAGCCTGATCAAAGCCTAATTGCTCCCCTGCCGGCCCGATCGCCCCCAACTGCCCTTCCCTGCCAGCTTGGTCGCCCCTAACTGCCCTCCCCTGCAGGCCTGTTCCCCCCAATGACCCTCCTCTGCAGGCCTGGTCACCCCCAACTGCCCTCCCCTGCCAGCCTGGTTGACCCCAACTGCCCTCCCCTGGAGGACTGGTCCCAACTGCCCTCCCCTGCAGGCCTGATCCCACCCAGCTGCCCTACCCTGCAGGCCTGGCCCCACCCAACTTCCCTCCCCTGCAGGCCTGGTCACCCACAACTGCCCTCCCCTGCCAGCCATTTTGTGTGAGGGTGTGATGGTCAATTTGCATATTACCTCTTTATTATATAAGAAGCTAGAGAACGGGAACTATTTTTTCTGAAAAAGTTTACTGAACTGAACCAACTCATGGAAGCAAATGGTTAGAGCCCTCATGAGTTGGGATGAAAACTGGTTCCAGTTAATCACAATCTACACTGGAGGCATCAGTGTGCCTTTCAGCAAGGGAAAGGTTAAACACTTCGAAAGTTTAATTATCCCACACTCTTTTTTTTTCCTTTTCTTATTTTTTTCCTCTATTGCAACATGACCAGAAATTTACTGGTTGATATAAAAACAACTAACTGATATAAAACAAAGCCTGTCTGGATCTCAGGCTTCAGGGCACATATTTTTATTATTAAAACTAGAGGCCTGGGACATGAAAATTCATGCACTGTAGGGGAGGTCCCGAGCCCAGCCTGCCCCCTCTTACAGTCTGGGAGCCCTCAGAGGTGGGAGGTGACCCGGTGATTAGGGGAAGGCGATGCCCCATCACACCTCTGCTGCTGCCACTGCCAGCAGTGCAAGCCTCGGCCAGCCCTGGCTACTTGCACCTCGAGCCAGACCTGGGCAGCTGGGCAGTCGCCATCTGAGGCTTGCCTGAGCCTCGGGCCAGCCCTGGACAGCTGGGGGGCTGAGGGGAGTGGGGGACTCTGGAGGCAGGTGCGCAGAGCTTGCCGCACGCCTGCCACCCTGGCGGGGCTAAGGAGACTGGGCGCCACCATCTTGTGGCTGTGGGCACCGCCATCTTTGAAGGCATGGCAGTCAATTAGCATATTCCCTCCTTACTGGCTGTGGGTGCCACCATCTTTGAGGGCAGGGCAGTCAATTAGCATATTCCCTCCTTATTGGCTGTGGGCACTGCCAGCTTTGAAGACACGGTGGTCAATTAGCATAATCCCTCCTTATTGGCTGTGGGCGCTGCCATCTTTGCAATGGTGTGAGGGTCAATTAGCATATTCCCTCTTTATTAGATAGGATTATTGTATTATGTTTCATATGAACAGCTGAAAACCTATTTTTGCCCTACCTGGTATATTTGGACATCAAATATAAGATTATATTGCTCACATTGTCTATTTTTTTTTAAATGGTAAATTTTATGTTTGGTATATTTTACCACAATAAGACAAACCAACTGTAGACATAGTGTGATTTCAACAATGAAAATAATAGATATAGAAAGAGATAAGAGTGATTATTACTATATGATTATCTTTATAAACATAACTCCCTGGTCTTTAACAGAACATCTGAAACAAGAGGAACTTTTATAATGGGCACAAAAAAATTTTAGATCCTATATAACTATATATGCCACAGGCAGGGACAAACGAAATTCCCTATTGGCATTGTTTTCACTTCTAAACAAACCCACACAACAGACCCAGGCCGTTTGATGAATAGGGTAGCGCTTATCAGCTAAAAATTAACAACATGGCCCTAACCGTTTTGGCTCAGTGGATAGAGCGTCGGCCTGCGGACTCAAGGTCCCTGGTTCGATTCCGGTCAAGGGCATGTACCTTGGTTGCAGGCACATCCCCAGTGGGGAGTGTGCAGGAGGCAGCTGATCAATGTCTCTCTCTCATTGATGTTTCTAACTCTCTATCCCTCTCCCTTCCTCTCTGTAAAAAATCAATATAATATATTTTAAAAAAATTTAACAACATGAAAATCAGTAATAGTTCCTTGTTACCATTTCAAGTAGACTTTTGATTCAATTTCTGGGGAAGGAGAGGAGGTCCAGAGTCTCAGTTTAATCTGATAAATTGTTAATTGCAGTTCTAAGGGGGCGGGGGTACTTTTTGTAAGTGGCTCTGTTTAGAAGTGAAAACAATGCTATTAGTCATACAGTGTCTGGCCTGGTGTCAAAACAGGAAAATCCTAGTTAGGCAGGAGAGAGCCAAACTGAAATATGGCATAATCTTATTTATTCTCTCCCCCAAAGTGTCAAAAGTTTACCCAGATTTGTGCTATGCATTTTCCCACTCTTCTCTCCAGCAGGAGAGAATATGTACCCACCTTAGAAAAGCATGTATCTGGAAAAATCCCAGGATCTGAACTTTATAAACAAACAGGAAGGATTCCTTCCTTTCCTAGGGGAACCCACTGGCTCTGCGCTCATTCACATCTCCCGAGACCACCACAGATCCAGGCTGTTCCAGGATTGCATAGGGCTAGAGGAGACAAGGAGAAATCACCATCTCATAAAGAAGATTAACCAGGACCTGGTCCATGGATCTGGAAGAAGCTAATACAACAAAGAATTTAGCCACCTAAGTAACATCTTATGCCTTCTTCATAGAGATTAGCATATGTAAGTGGTATTTGGACAATTGGGTGTCTTCCTTCTATGAAAATTTGAAAAAATGTAGATGGAGATTCAAATACTTCACAGTTATTTTCATCAAATATATAATCTTAATGAAAATAATCAGCCTTAAAAATAAACTGTAACAAATTGTTAACAGAATCCTAATTGTTAGTTTGCTACTTTTCTCCTCACAAATCAGATTTCCTTTCAAATGTAAGTCCTGGCTCTATACATATTTTATAACTTTATTTATTTACTTATTTATTTATTTATTTATTTATTTTAAATATATTTTATTGATTTTTTACAGAGAGGAAGGGAGATAGAGAGTTAGAAACATCGATGAGAAAGAAACATCGATCAGCTACCTCCTGCACATCACCCACTGGGAATGTGCCCTCAACCAAGGTATATGCCCTTGACCGGAATCGAACCTGGGACCTTTCAATCTGCAGGCCGACGCTCTATCCACTGAGCCAAACCGGTTTCGGCATTTTATAACTTTTTTTAAACATCCCATCTACTCTCATGCATTACCAGTTATTTTCTTCTTAGTTCTTTATATTTTCTTTGTATTGATTTATCTGTTTATTCTGTCTTCCCCTAGTAGACCCTGCTTCTTGTTCACACTTGTATCTCTAGTACCTATAACAGCACTGGGCATAAACACTCAATAAATAAAAGCATGAAAATGAATAAACAAACAATGAATGCAGTCACTTTTTAAGCTTTGAGAACTGGAGGATAACTTATAACCACTCTCCACTCCTTGTCTAGTACTTCATTTTCTACATCCCTCTCCATCTGAGTATGATATTGTATATAATCTGAACAAAAATTATGAAAGGTTGGTATTATCATCTCTACCCTATAGGTGACACAAATGAGATGTTAAATAATCTAAAGTCACCCAGTTACTAAGCAACAGAGATCTGGATGCAAACCTGTGGTTGCCTGGCACAAAAATCATGCTCGTAATGGTATTACTAACTAGCCTCCTTCCCTCTTACAACATATTCCTCCCATCACTTTAGGTCATGAGGTTCTTAAATAATGAATAGTACCTTTAATTATTAGCCAAATAGTTTTTCCTCCCCAAATCTCAGATCTTCCTACTAGAGCAGGACTAAGTGAATGGAGAAATCTCTGGGATACTTACATCTAAAATATTTCTTCAGGTTAAGTAAGTCTTAAGTAAGAAATTAGTGCTTATGGCCACAAACAAACTTATATAACCCAAGTACCCATCAACAGGAGAATGGTGTAAAAATAAAGTGGCATATTCACATTGTGGAACACTCATAGCATTTAACTACTGATAGATGAATCTCAAAAAAGAAAGTTTGAAGTCAGAATAGTGGTTACGTCTGTGGAGAGTGGTATTAGCAGCAGAGGGGGCATGAGAGAACTTTTTGAGGTGATAAAAGTATTTTGTATCTTGATCTAGGTAAGGGGTGGAGAACCTTCTTTTCTGCCAAGGGTTATTTGGATATTTATAACATCATTTGTGGGCCATACAAAATTATCAACTTAAAAATTAGCCTGCTATATTTGGTGAACCACGTAATTAACTCACCCCTGATGCCTTGGCAGGGCCAGATAGAACAAATGACTTCTTGGGCCCATGGATTGGGTGCTCCCCACCCGATCTACATGATGATCACAAGGCTGTATACATATGCAAAAAGTCTTTGAGTTGTATACCTAAGATTTGTTCATTTTGCTATATGTAAATTATGTCTTAATAAAGTATTATTAAGAAGAAAAGAATGGCTAGTTAAAAGCTGGTAGAGTGAATTATAAACCCTGTTTACACTGTTGTCACATGCCATCACCTACAACTTTCACCAGTAAACAGAAATAGCAGCAACCCATTGTCAGAATTAAAATTCATTATGTGAGGTCTTCAAGAACTGCTGGGGTCCAACCCCAGTAGGTCCAGGGGTCCCCAAAGGTGTGGACGGAGTCGGCGAAGAAGGAATGACACGGAGACAGCGTTCAGTTGATCAGCAGCCTTGCCAGGATCTCTAGCCACAATCTCCAGCCAAGTTCTGTGTCCATGTTCTCTTGCTAGGTTCTCCAGCCAGGTTCTCTAGGTTCTCCAGCCAGGTTCTGTAGCTATGTTTTTGCCATATTCTCTCGCTAGGTTCTGTCTCTAGGTTCTGTCCAGGATCTTTTGCCATGTTCTCTCCAGCGAAGTTCTTCTGTCTCTAGGTTCTGTGTAGGTTCTGTGTCTAGGTTCTGTCGCTAGGTTCTGTCTCTAGGTTCTGTTGCCAGTTTCTGTCCAGGATGTTAAAGAGATTAATTACCCGCCTGGCACTTAGTGAAGGGGTTTTATTCCCTCCCTAACTTCAAGGGAAAATCTCTACCTGGGGAAACAACCTTTCTCAGAGAGGTGACCTTGGTTAAAACACAGTGCCAAGAAGGTGAGCAAATATATTAAGAACAGTATGCCATATATGCCAGGTCCTTGAAACAGGATGGACCGGCTCCCGGCAAAGAACACATTACTCACTTAAAATGCACCTACCCTATAACTCATAGATGTAACTCAAACAGTTAGCAACATTTCAAGATTGGGATATGGGATTTCAGAAAGCTTACTAAATGGGGAGAGAAGGCAAAAAAGAACACAGTATAAAAGCCAACACATCCAATATAAAATCTATAACCCATAATCACTTCCAGAGAAAACTATGAAAAAGAAGAAATTATCAAGGCACTGCTTTTTTGAAAAGTATAATTAATTAAAGCATTGTTCAAGAGTTCATCTCCCAAAGAAGAAATGAAAGGTAGCTACTGAGATTTGAAAAGACAAAGAAGCCTCCCAGAATTCAAGTTAATATTTTTAAGTTAATAAATGACCAATCACAATTCTCACCCACCTAGAAAAAACACCCTGTAGATTCTTTACAATATCTCTTCAAATTCACAAGAGCTAGAAAATTTGAGCAATGGGCCTGATCCTGATTATATAGAGAATAAAGATCAATGTGCTCTAGGCCTGCTGAGCACATGCTGAGTATCCCAGAAACCAACAGTCATTCATGGGGAAGAAGTTAGAAATGACTTCTAACTTCTTTTGCGTTCTCCCATATCCGATTAGATTTCTACAATTTCATTCAAACATAAAATAAAGTTAATATATCTGTGCATTGGAGATATACAGGGATAGGGCATCAAGCAAAACGAAGTTCATTGTATCATAAAACACGAAGTACTGTGGGGCGATTATGTGGATATCTGAGACTAAACAGAGACACTACATAGTCTGAGAGTAACCAAAAATTGCTCGAGATGGTAGACCACTACTGACTGACTAGGGTAACAGCAGCATATAAACAACTGTAAACTTACTTTTGCCTCACCCTGTATATATATATTTTTTTAATTTAAATGCATTTTATTTTTAGACAACCTACATGACATGTTTTTTTCTTAAAAACAATGCCTCCACTCCAAACGAATCAAGGTCAAAATAAATGAAGAGCTCAAGATAAAATCAGTCCCATTTGTCCTAGTCTTGGTGTGTGGATGAAAAGCAGCAGCCAGTTATGATGACAGGTGATAGAGCCAAACTGCCCAATTTGTTAACATTTTTCCATTTCTAAACCTGGTCTCTGTTCTTCAAGCTTCCCTTTGACTGATTTCATGTAATCTGTGATGTACTTCTTGTCGGCTTCTTTTGTGAAGCTGGTTTCCTGCAAGTGATGGTTCATGACAATGTCAACACCAGTGATTACTGTGCTTTCGGTACCTTCGCCCTCAGGGCCTTCAGCGGAGGCATTTCCACCAATAAGCGAGTCATCAATGTTACCCTGTGTCCTACTGACCATCTTCCCCTCTACCTCCAGGCCCAGCCCATCCGCGATCTCGGGTCTTGTAGATACCGGAAAACATGTCATCATGGCTGATGAGGTCCCGGTAGATGATCATGATGGCGGCTGGAAGGAGACGGAAGCGCTGCCTTAGCAGAAGCGCTCGGTGCAAGCGTGGTGCAGCCGGAGCGGTGCTGGGGGGGAGCGGGGAGCAGTCGGAAAAGTTCACCCTGTATATTTTAAGTAAGCTTCCCAGTGATTTGTAGAAAAGTGATCTGCTATATGGTTTTTAGAACAGTGGTCTTGTCTCTTCCTCTTTTTACAGAGAAGGAAATCGAGAGCCAGAAAGTGAAGTGATTAGGTTCAGAGGCAAGTAGCTCGGGAGTGGCAAGGCCAAGATTGGGACAAGCATCTAATTTGTATAAAACAAAGGGCCTGAACCACAAGCCATCACTTGGAATTGCATGTGTGACTAAAAGAGAAGAAACTCGAAAGAAAAAAACAAATCCTTGGGAAAGATGATTCTATGGGGAGAATGTGGTGGGAAAATCAACTGTGCTCCAGGACTAGTTAACTGAGATGACAGGCTGAACTTTAAATCTTTACCTACCATTTATAGACTCTCCCCATATTAACAGACTCTCCTAACTGAAATGGGTGTGGGCTAATATTTAAGACGTTTTGAAAATCAGACCACTACTCTAATTCCAAGTGTAAGAACTTATACTTGAAAACTTTATCTTAACTTAAAGCTACCAAAAAAGGCTGTGACTTATGATATTACATATTAAACAGATGCCAAAATTAGCCTCAGTTTGAATAAAGGGCATTTTAGAAACAGTGGTTTAAACATTAGTCTTTTGAAATACCTATCCCAAGAACTACTCATTTGATCTGGGAATTGACCACAGACTGAGTCAAACTAACTGATTAAGAATTAAGGTGTTACCTTAGGATAATACCAGAAGGGGAAATACTCAACTTCCTAGAACCACCTGGCAAAGACTACAATGTACACAATTGTACATTCATAAGCACTGGCCAGGATTTCCAACGGCTTCTGTTCTGTCCCACCCTTTTTTTTTTTGAGAGAGATAAAGCAATCAGTAGAGAACTGCCACCAGCTCCCACATTTAGCCATTCACCAGCATATAGTAATCATATATTCCTTTCCTGTTCCTTTAGATAAACAGTAAATGTTCCCATTTATGGCCAACCTCTCCACTTATATAGTAGATTCTGCCCTGCTCACTGCTCAAGGACACCGCTCTAACAATTCTTCCTTTCAATCCAAATCATTCCCAATAGCATATAAACATGCCATATAATCTGCCATCTTAAAAAAAAACACCTGTTAATCCATCTCTACTTAGCATGTCATTTCTTAGCTCTCCTTTATAGCAAAATTCTTCAAAAAAATTAATGTATTGCTAATACTATTGTCTTCAACTCCTCTCTTCCTGTTTTTATAAAAAAAACAGTTTGTTGATGTTGAGAGAGAGAGGAAGGGGAAGGGAGAGAGATAAAAATTGATGTGAGAGCACAACATCAATTGGCTGCCTCCTGCATGCCCCCTACCAGGGATTGAGCCTGCAACCTGGGCATGCGCCCTTGATCGGGAAGTGAACTGGCAACCTCTGGGACAATGCCCAACCAACTAAGCCACACCAGCCAGGGCTCTTCCCATTCTTTTATAACCATTCCAAATAGACTTTCTTTCTTACCACTCGTTGAAAACACTCTATTAGCCCTATCTGGTTTGGCTCAGTGGATAGAGCGGCGGCCTGCGGACTAAAGGGTCCCAGGTCTGATTCCAGCCAAGGGCACATGCCTGGGTTGCGGGCTCAATCACCCCCAATAGAGGGTGTGCAGGAGGCAGCCAATCAATGATCCTCCCTCATCATTGATGTTTCTATCTCTCTATCCCTCTCCCTTCCTCTCTGAAAATAAAAATATTTTTTAAAAATACTCTTAAATTCAAGGTCAATTCTCGGTCCTCATATGACTTGACCTCTTGACATGGTTGATTATTTCCTCCTCTCCAGAAAACATGTTCAAGTATGGTGGCTTCCAAGATGCCACATTCTCCTGGTTTTCTCCTACCTCTCTGGCGCCCCTCTTCTAGTCTTGTGCTACTTCCTCCCTGATCTCCAAATGCTGGAGTCTCCCAGACTTAACCTCCTCTTCTTCACTCACTCTCCTGGTAATCTCATCCAGTCTCATGGCTTTAAATCCATCTGACACTAATGACTCCCTCTTGGCTCTCTAGGCAAATGTCTCTAACCTGCACCTCTCCCTGGAACTCCAGACACATAATGTGCATTTCAACGTTAATATGTTTCAAACTGAACTTTTTCTCTCTCCTGTACTTTGACAACCTTGACCACCCACAGTCTTACCTATTTCAATTAATGGAAACTCCATTCAAATGCCCAGACAAAAATCCTTAGAGCAATCCTTTAAAAAAAAAAAGATTGCCAAAACCGGTTTGACTCAGTGGATAGAGCGTCGGCTTGAGGACTGAAAGGTCCCAGGTTCGATTCCGTACCCCGCTGCTGCTGCCACTGCTGGCCCTTGGCCCTCACTTCTTAGCACTGGCCCTGCCCCCTGCCGACTGGTGGCTGGGAGGTGATCTGAGGCCAGGCCAGCTGGGGGAGGGGCTGTGGGAGGTTGAGGCACAGCACCCCGTCCAGCCTCTGTGGAGGCATGGTGCCAGGACTAGGCCCATGCTGCTGCCTCTGTGGCTGCCTCTGCGGAAGGGGCAGCACTGGGACCAGGGTCTCACAGCCCCTTCTCCTGCTGCCTCTGCGGAAGAGACCGCAGTGCTGGACTGACCCGCAACACCAGCCCTTGGCCCTTGCAGGTACTGTGGCTTTGTCCAGAAGGGCGTCCAGAAGACGTCCCGTCTATCTGGTCTAATTAGCATATTACCCTTTTATTAGTATTGATTGCTTTTTTTTTAGAGAGCGAGAGAAAGAGAGAAACATCAATTGGTTGTCTCCTGCATGCCCCCTAACAGGGATTGAGCCTGAAACCTGGGCATGTTCCCTGACCAGGAAATGAACCAGCATCCTTTCAGGATGTCCAGTGCACAGGACACTGCCCAACCAACTGAGCTACACCAGCTAGAGTCTCAGAGCCATCCTTGACTCCTATCTTTCTCTCTTTTTTAAAAATATTTTTTTGTTGATTTCAGTGAGGAAGGGAGAAGGAGAGAGAGGTAAGAGAGAATCACTAATTGGCTGCCTCCTGCACGTTCCCTACTGGGGATCGAGCCCGCAACCCGGGCATGTGCTCTTGACCAGAATTGAACCTGGGACCTGTCCATCTGCAGGCAAGGCTCTATCCACTGAGCAAAACTGGCTAGGGCATCTCCTCTCTTTCTCTTTCTCACTCCACATCCAAACCGTGGGCAAATCCCATTGGTTCTAGCCAATCTGTCCAGATTTTTATCTTTTTGTTAACATACCAGTTCAAGTCTCCATCATTTCTCATTTCTCACCTAGATTACTGATGCCGCCTCTTAACTCATCTCCTCATTTCCACACTTGCCCCCTTACACAGTCTTCTCAGAAACCCAAATGGCCAACCATTTCACTCTGGCCTTTACAATGGCCAGAAAGGCTTACATGAATGCATTCCTCTCCTTCATTATTTGTCAAACCTCCTCTCCAAGTATATTCCCCTTTGTTCACACTGTTGCAGTCACACTGGATTTCTCATGATCCCTTGACTATGCCAAGCACACTCCCACACCTGGATCTCTGCACTGGTTATTCTGTCTGGAATGTTCTTTCCTTGGATATCCACATGGTTCACTTCTTGAACCCAGCAAGTCTTTGTTTTAACATCACCTTCTCGATGAGGTCTACCCTGATCACCCTAGATATAACCACCCCCCCATTCTAGAGCCCTCCTTACCATGCTATAGTTTTGATTCAATAGCATTAATCATCTTCTATTACATACTTGTCTTTTTGGGGGGTGGGGGGGCGATTGGTTTATTCTGCTTAATCTGATACAAGAATCATGGCTAAAATGGTCTTAAATAGTCTTGAGTGGCTTATCATTCATGGGCAAAAATGTACAGACAGAGAGTGGAAGGGAGAGCAGGAGTGAGATAATCTAATTAGCGCTAATGCCAGCAGCGGTCCAACTGGAAGTGTGTGATAAGGGCGCACTCACCATCAGTTACACGTCCTGCATATGTGTGCCCTCTCTTCCAGGAGGGACAGCGTTAGAGCTCGTGATTTATTTTTTT
>NW_006293088.1:2515602-2528242 GCF_000327345.1 Myotis davidii | reverse complement strand
CATGACTCCTGGGTCCCCAGAGACTTCCCGGAACCGGAGTTCAGAGCCGTCGGGGGCTTGTGCCTCCCTCCGGATTCAAAAAGAGAGCCGCGTCCTCAGGTGCCAGTCCCTTTCCGCGCGCGCGAGCCCCGCGTGAGCCCCGTACCTCTGTGCTTCTCTCCTGCAGCTTCTGTGGGTCTCAGTGTGCCCTTCCTTCCTTCTAGTTGTAGAGTTTACAGTCAGCCAGGCTTCCTGTGGTTCTGGGTGAAGTCCGTATTGTTTCTCTGAGGTATTAATCAATTGTTGTGTGCGGCGTTAATTTCCCGGTGTTTATCTCTGCCGCCATCTTAGTTTCTCCCGTGATGATTTATTTGCAAGTGGTAGGAGGAGGCTTTACAGAGCAGAGCCAGTATGCCTTGCCCCCTCAACGATAAATGGAGTAAATGAGACAGATCTTCAGGCCTGCCTGTGGCCCAGGTTCCAGTTATCTTCGAGGCAAAAGGGAAGGCGCTGGTATGCAAACACGCACATGCACACAGAAGCATGCACAGTTGCACCTGCGCACCCATACACACACTATATTTGTCATTTTTTATATCTGTGTTCTCTCATTTAAATTTAATCTCCATTAGCAGTGGATTTCTCTCTGTTTTATTAAGTCATGTATCCCTGGCATCTAAAACAATACTAGGTACAGAGTAGGCAATCCATAATTATTTGCTTTATGAACAAATGAAGGATGAGAGAAGAATTAACTGAACAAAGGAAAGACTATGCTGTCATTTAAGGGAAGTCAAGCCCTGTTTTAAATGTCAAACTCTCAAAACAACTAATGACTTGATACCACCACTTAAATTTTGAAATGTTTTAAAATGAAACTTCTTCCAAATATTTATTCTCCACATCAGCAAACACTAACTACTTAGCTGCACAAACCTGAAATATAAGTCAGTCTGTATGACCCTCTCACCCTCCCATATCCAATCTATACAGAAGTCCCATTAATTTTAACATAAAAGTTCAGCTCAATTTCATCTACTTCTATCTCCTCTACTAGGACTCTAGTCTAAGCCATCACAGTCCTCACCTGTACTATTCTATAGCCTATCTGTTCTCTTTTATTTTCTTGCCTACTTCAATTTATTTCCTTCATAGAAGCAAAAGTGTTCTTTAAAATGCAAATCTTATATAATAAAAGCCTAATATGCAAACCGACTGAACAGTGGAATGACCAGTCGCTATGACTCATACTGACCACCAGGGGGCAGATGCTCAACACAGGAGCTGCCCCCAGCCTGCAGGCCCCAGGCCAGCCAAGGTGGGTGCCAGCAGGGGGGCCCCCAATTGCCCCACCAGTTTTCCTGCAGAGGGAGGTGACTGGCAGCAGTGGTGGGGGGCAGGGCCAGGGAGCGGGTGGCGCCAGGCCAGCCAAGGTGGGTGCCAGTGGGGGCCCCCAATCGCCTCGACAGTCACCTCAAAGATCAGTCCTGATCGCCAGCCAAGCCTAGGGACCCCTAGTTGGGCCATAATGCTCCTCTGCTTAAAATCTCAAATGTTCAGCCGAAACCAGTTTGGCTCGGTGGATAGAGCGTCGGCCTGAGGACTGAAGGGTTCCAGGTTCGATTCCGGTCAAGGGCATGTACCTTGGTTGTGGGCACGTCCCCAGTGGGGAGTGTGCAGGAGGCAGCTGGTCGATGTTTCTCTCTCATCGTAGTTTCTAACTCTCTATCTCTCTCCTTTCCTCTCTGTAAAAACTCAATAAAATATATTTTTAAAAAAATCTCAAATGTTCACAAAATTTGGTCTGTGAGTGAGTTGGCTCCTGTCTACATATCAACTCCATCTGTGCCAGTCTATTCCTTGATCATTATGCCACATCCACAAAGGCCTGATTTCAGATCTTCCAGCATGTCTGATTTTTTGCTGCTCTTGAGTCTCCGCACATGCTTTTCTCACTTCCCTCCACTCTCCATCCTTCAGAACTCAGTAAAAAATGTTGCCTCCTGTTTAAAGTAGCTCTCCCCCTCTTTGTATCTCATTCCTTGTTTGTTCCCTTAATAATTTCTCAATTTGCTTGTTTTTTGTTTCTTCCCCACTATAATATAAGCTCCATGAGGGTAGGGACCACAATAGCAAGTGTAAAAGGTAGGATATAGATGCCTCTTTGGAAATGCCTGAGAAGTATAGCTGTATGTAGGTCTCTCTCAGCTCTAAGAGCTGCCGTTCCAAAACGCATCACCCTCCAGATGGAGCATGTGTATGATTTCAAAAGGAATTAATAAAGACAAGGTTTCAATGCAACTCACATTAATTCCAACTGCTATGGACCAAACTATCTCTCTCCCAAAATTCATATGTGAAAGCCCTAATCCCAATGCAATGGCATCTGGAGATGGGACTTTAGGGAAATAATTAGGTTTAGGTGAACTCATGAGTGGTGGGGCCCTTATGATGGGATCAATGTTCTTAACTAAAAGAAGAAAAAACACCAGGACACTCTCTGCTATGTGAGGACGGAGCAAGAAGGCAGCTGTCTGAAAGCCAGGAAGACAGCCCTCACCAGCACCCTGATCTCAAGACGCCTAGCTTCCAGAATGGAGAAATAAATTTCTGTTGTTGAAACCAACCCGTCTATGTATGGTATTTTGTTATGGCAGCCTGAGCTGACTAAGTAAGACACCAACCAAATAAGAAGGCTCCACTCACAATATAACCAAATAAACATGTAAAAAGATACCTGGCACAGTAGCAATGTCTATCAAGATTCCCACCCCATACTGTTCCACTGCTTGTTTGATGCTCTTCCCCAAATAGCTACATATTTGAAGACTAAATACTGTTAAAGCTATTGCTTTAAATGCTCATCACTTGTAAATACTCAAATGCTAGAGGAAGACTTCACAGCTGGCACGAAAGGGTGGTGAGTAGCACCTTCCCTCAGGCACACTCCCCTCCCCACCCTCCATGCACTAAAACGGGTGACTCAGGCACACCAAGACATAGCAACACTGTTCTATTCGGAAAGACTCACTGATGTTTCAGTTAGGAAGTAATTTTGGCTGGGACTCATGACAGCATATAGAAACATTTCCTCAGGCAATCTTCCCATGGGATTTCTGTCTAAATGAGAATCTCAGGGGCTCTTTATTAAACTGTTTGTTTGCTTTTCTTTTAAAGTATAGGCATTTCAAAAATCTGAGTTTTTCCCTCTAAAACTAGGTTCTAATTGTAGATTAGAGTGGTAGAACAACTAGATTCTTTGAGATACTTTGTTAGAAAATTACTTTAAACATTCAGGAGCTTACAGGATTTATAAAAGGAAACGGCTAACACTGTATTTTTAAAAATTCAGTTATTTCTCTGATACTTTATACCTTGGAAATCTCAAAACACAGTCTTAAAAACAGTGGTTTTAAAAAAACACTGGGGGGAGGAAGGAGAGAAAGATAAAAAAAAATCACTCATTCCTATCTGTTAGGGAGAAATAAGGAAAAATAAGCAAAGTAGTTAGCGACACGTTACGAAGATGCCAAAGTCAGAGAGCTCCACTTTACAAGAAAGAGCTACACCTATGCCAAATAATCAAAGGTACAAAGTTTGGTTATAAAATAGAGAGAGGCAGTATGAGTATTTTGCAAATGGAACAATCAAAGCTGTTCTGGGGTCTGGACACCAAGTACAGGCAATAAGTTGGGTAAGCTGAGCAGGCTCTAAATTTTAGAATCTGTGATTCCAAATATTAATCAATATTGTACTAAGTGCAATAGGAGACAAAGGGCTAAAAAAGAAAACTTTCCAATATACAAATTTCTGAGGGCCCTAAAATAGTACCAACTCTCAAAAAACATTTTTTTAAATATATTTTATTGAGTTTTTACAGAGAGGAAAGGAGAGAGATAGAGAGTTAGAAACAACGATGAGAGAGAAACATTGACCAGCTCCCTCCTGCACACTCCCCACTGGGGATGTGCCCACAACCAAGGTACATGCCCTTGACCAGAATTGAACCTGGGACCCTTCAGTCCTCAGGCCGACGCTCTATCCACTGAGCCAAACCGGTTTCGGCCTCAAAATTTTTTTAAAGATTAACACTTGTTCATCTTTCTAATCCTATATAATAAAAGCCTAATATGCAAATCGACTGAACAGTGGAATGACCGGTTGCTATGACATGCACTGATCACCAGGGGGCAGATGCTCAACACAGGAGCTGCCCCCAGCCCACAGGCCCCAGACCAGCCAAGGTGGGTGCCAGCAGGGGGCACCCCTGATCACGCCGCCGGTCACCCCACAAATCAGCCCTGATCACCGGTCAGGCCTAGGGACCCTACCCGTGCACAAATTTCATGCACCAGGCCTCCAGTACTTTTAATAAAGAGCTTCATCTGTACAACAGCAAGTCCCACCTATGAGTATCTACTGTCACTGTGCTCCTCCCTCCTCTATTTGACTATTGCAGGGGGTAGGTATAGGAGCTCAAAGTTTGGGGAAGCAAATTGCAGCTGTTTTGATTCCTGGTCAGGGTACATACCCAGATTGTGGGCTCGACCCCCCAGTGGGGGGCTTACAAGGGGCAGCCAACAGATATTTCTCTCTCATCAATGTTTCTATCTCTCTATCCCTCCCCCTTACCCTCTCTCTAATATCCATAAAATATTTTTTTAAAAACCTCATGTCTCCTTACTCTTAGTCCAGTGCCCTTTCTAATACACCAGGTTGCTTCCCATTTAATAAAGTAGTAGCCCTAGCCAGTTTGGCTCAGTGGCTAAAGCATTGCGAACTGAAGGGTCTCAAGTTCAATTCCGGTCAAGGGCGCATGCCTGGGTTGTGGGCTTGATCCCCATTGGGGGACTTGCAGGAGGCAGCTGATCCACGATTCTCTCTCATCGTGGATGTTTCTCTCTCTCTCCCTTCCTCTCTGAGATCAATAAAAAAATATATATATAAATAAATTAAGGCCTTCACTTCTTAAAAAAAAAGTCAAAGTAGTAAATCAAGGCTGAAATGAATAGGAAATGTGCATAAGAAAAACATGAGTCACCCTAGTCCTGGAGTGAATTCCAAACTTGAAAAGCCAAATGACTACACAATGGAATACTACGCTGCAGTACGAAAGAAGGAATTCTTACCATTTGGAACAGCATGAATGAAACTGGAGAGCATTATGCTAACTGAAATAAGCCAGTCAGAGAAAGATAAATATCACATGATCTCACTCATTTGTGGAATATAATGAACAACATAAACTGATGAACAAAAACAGATCCAGAGACAGAGAAGTATCGATCAGACCATCAAACCTCAGAAGGAAAGTAGGGGAGGAGAGGGGTAAGGGGGAGAGATCAACCAAAGGACTTGTATGCAAGCATATAAGCCTAACCAATGGACACAGACACCTGAGGGGTGAGGACCTGAGTGGGGGTGGGGGGGTGGGGAGGCAATGGGGGGCTAAGGCCACATATGTAATACCATAATCAATAAAGAAAAAGTAAATAAAGACTGCAGAGAAAAAAAGAAAAGAAAAGAAACCTTATTTTGGTTAGTCCTTTTCTGAAGAAAAAAAAAAAGCCAAATGAATATTTGGGGAAAGCCGGCCAACAAATCTAGCAGAATACTTCATACTTGGTGGGCTCTATTTCTCTATTACATCAGCCCCTCAAATCTTATAACTGTGCCTTTTCAAACTGATATGCCTCATGAGTGCAAAAACAATGTTTTTGGGGTTTTTTTACCCCAAGAAAATTGAGGTTAAAAAAAAGGAGAAAATAATCACGATTCTTTCTGCCAGAATTCTGGCATAGCGGGACTATGCAGGAACGCATCTCATGTGGAATCTTCCCACACTCGAGTTGTTAAGAGTAACCAGCAGAGGCATGTTCCATACACTCCCCAAATATCTGAGCTGGAAACAACAAAAGGTATTCAGAGATCTTAGCCCTGGGACAATAGCTCTGTCAGTCCACTACAGTTCTCAAGACTCTGTGTTTCTGCTCTTCAACTTCATACCAAAGAGCATGTTACACCGTACAAGTACCTGAGAAAACCACGCAAGTGAATTCACACAGTAATATATAACAATTTTGGCAGGGCACCAATATGAATGATAAAATATAAATTTTTTAAAATTCAAAGACCTTTACACAAGCATATCACCCTTAGCATTTACATAGCATATTGGACAAAGAACCCGGGGCCCTAATAACCGCCCTTGAGACCAACACCAAAAAGGATTGCGGTTCTAGCCAGTTTGGCTCAGTGGATAGAGCGTTGGCCTGTGGACCGAAGGGTCCCAGGTTCAATTCCGGTTAAGGACACATACCTTGGTTGCAGGCTTCTCCCTGGCTGGGCCCTGGACAAGGCCCGTACAGGAGGCAACCAATCCATGTGTTTCTCTCACATCGATATTTCCCTCTGTCTTTCCCTCTCTCTTCCATTCTCTTTAAAAATCAATGGAAAGATATCCTTCGGTGAGGATTGGGAGAAAAATAAAAGGACTGGGCAGTTTCCATGCAAAGGGAATTACCTGGTAAGAAGGCAAAGATGAGCATTTTATCTCTTACCTGAAGCCAAAGGTCGGATCCACTCTTTGCTATTCAGGTCAAGTCTCCAGAGGTCATTGAAGGCAGCATTGCAGCTGCTTTGGGTACAGCCTCCAAACACATACATAGACTGATTGGCATCATAATAGCATGCACCTAGAAAGAAAACAATAAATAAATAACTGTGGGGGATGTGCAGGAGGCGGCTGATTGATGTTTCTCTCTCATCGATGTTTCTGACTCTCTATCTCTCTCCCTTCCTCTCTGTAAAAAATCAATAAAATATATTTAAAAAAAAGAGATCAATGTAGCTCAGAGATATCAGGAATAATATGGACACGATATAAATGAGAAAAAAAAACATGAAAGTCATTAAGCTTCTAGGTATAACCAGAAGCCAACAAGACAGGCTAGTTCAGTGATGGGGAACCTATGACACACTTGTCAGAGGTGACACATGAACTCATTTTTTTGGTTGATTTTTCTTTGTTAAATGGCACTTAAATATATAAAATAAATATCAAAAATATAAATCTTTGTTTTACTATGGTTGCAAATATCAAAAAATTCCTATATGTGACACGGCACCAGAGTTAAGTTAGGGTTTTTCAAAATGCTGTCACACAAAGCTCAAAAGGTTCGCCATCTCTGGGCTAGTTGGTACTGAACAGAAAACCAGTGCTGTAACATTGAAAAAGCCACAAGGTCTCTGAAAAGAGCCTTTTTATTTTATTTTTTTATAAAGATCTGATATTTATTTATTTATTTTGTTAAGCCTCATCTGAGGATTTTTTTTCCGTTGATTTTTAGATAGAGTGGAAAGGAGGGGGACTGAGTTTGCAACTGAGGTATGTGCCCTTTACAGAGTTACATGGTCTCGACTGGAATCGAATCCAGGACCCTTCGGTCTGCAGGCTGACACTCCAACCACTGAGCCAAACCGGTTAGGGCAGAAAAGCCTTTTAAATTAGTTGATTATATACTAATTAAATATATATCTCACCAATGGGCATCATTCTGAAGAAAAGAGGCAATGATTACGAGAGGTACTGTTCCTTTAAAATTAGGAAGATCAGAGCTAGAATCTAGATAAGAGGCTTGAGAGCTAAGTTCTGTTACCTTGCTTCTTTCTCACTAAAACCTCATTTAGTCTCTATCCCTTGGAAAAGATGACCACACTCTTCATACTCTTGCATTTAGCATCCTGGGTCTCAGGAAGAAGGCCGAGCAAAACTTCCCTTTCTATTCATTTCAAGCATACTAGTGGGGAAAAAAAGACCTCTCAAAGTCACGTGAAACTAGGCTTAAACAGTTAAGGGTCACATAAAAGGAAGGGGAAAAGGAAAAGAAATTGAGAGATTCAACCCACTAGTGCAGGGTTTCAGTGATCATTCAGCTTATTTATAGGTCTAGTTCGATTAAGCATGCCACTGTTTGTAAGATCTCTTCGGAACCCTGGCACCACTTATTCAAGTTCAGAAAAAGGGAAATGCCACTGCTATAATTACCTCTGTAATATGTACTAACTCTGGGAATAACCCTTCCTTTTTTCCTTCTTAAGTGAGCCCACCCTATAGGCTCTTTAAGGAATCTCTACACTAGAAAGGCCAAGTCAGAAAACTGGATGAGTTAAGAGCCAATAAAGCAGTGTGTTTAGTCACTTACACCCAATAATCTCAATCAGTGGAAGAAGTATATCCAAACCATCAGACCTCTGACACTGCAGTAATGGAGCTGCACACTTTTCAAATTAACAAAGAAATTAAAGAGAACAGAGATGTGAAGAAATGAAATACTATCGCCCGGCCGGTGTGGCTCAGTGGTTGAGTGTCGACTTATGAACCAGGAGGTCAGGGTTCCATTCCTGGTCAGGGCACAGAAATAAATAAATATATATATATATATATATAAAGAAATGAAACACTATCTAATCACCAATAGGCTCACACCTGCAAAATAGTCAATATATTCCCAGAACTCAAACACACTAGAATGGTATATGAAGATTTAAATGATCTCACAACTTCCACTGACTGTCTTTGTCTTTGAAAGTAACTTCTAATCTATATCTAAATCAGTTTTTTATCCACATCCCAAAAACAAAGTCTATTGAGAATTAAAATCCTATGTAATTACATTGCCCATGTCTCAAATTAAAAACTACATATAGCAAAGGATCAAATTAGACAAACAAAAAGAGTAATTACTGAAGCCACATTTTAATCTCCACTAAAGGAGCTCAATTAAGATATTCTGGTATTCTCATACCTTTCTTGAACTATTTTAACAAATGGGAAAATTTTGAACTGAACCAATAGTGCCAGGCAAAAAAAGAACATTCTTTTCCTCTTGATAATCCATGCCTCCAGAACAGAAATTAGCAATGTCGTATGGCTTCTGAAACCTTAAGTTGTGTCATTTTAACAATGTTTAATAAACAAGTTCATGATTTCATAACTAAAAGAGTCAGAGCTCATTTATGTCACACCATTCCTCAAAGATCAACTCTTAGCAGCTGCTTCCTTCGTGTAGCAAAAGAGTACAGTGCCTTTATTTATCAAAGAGGTAGCAAACATTCTTCTTCTCTATTTGGATTGAAAACCCAGCTGGCAGCTGGGCCCCATGAGGTTCTTAACCACGTGTATTTTAATCCTATACTAAAATAAGGCAGTCGGCATTTTCCTGCTTCTCTTTGAGCAAACAAAGGTTTCTGCAAGAGGAAGGCACAGCCCAAACTCCGCAAAGATAATAGGACTGAAACGACAAGTTTCACACACTTTATTTTCAATGTCCAGCAGTCAATTATCAACGAAGCTTGGAAAGGAAGGGAGTCAATTTAGGCAGCTAAGTTTAGAACTCAGATATAATGGAATGAGAAAATGGCCACCAATAATACACTCAAATATTTTAGGCATCCTAATGAACTTTGTTTAATGTCTATTTTTATTTAAGACACTATATGTTGGTCTGGGTGGGGGTGGGGAAACCGGACAAGTTCAATGGGTCTTGTAGAAAAAAATAAGAATTTAAGCAAATACCAGTGCTCAAGTAGTCATTTCCCTTTTACCAAAGTTCTCCACCCAAAGAGAATACTTTCCTTTCAGAACATCGAGACCATTGGAATGTGCCAAACAAAAGTTACAGTTCATAGTACAGTATGAATACTCTGCTAAGAAATAACATTAAAAATGTTTATTCCAATTGCTAAACCTCTTCAACCTTTGGAAATGGGCTTGATTGTTCCATGAACAATTATTGCAAGACACATCCCGCAAATTAATACCTAATAATCCCTATTCAAAGGCAAGTCAAATATTCACAATTATACAAACAGCAAGCGAATGACTCTCAGCATTCTGAATACTTCCCTCCTATATTACATTCCTCTCAAATGTTAAGATCTTCCAGTTGTTTCATATTTTCCATGATGCCTGGTAGTCACTCAATAAATGTCCACTCTAACTTTTGCACTTTCGGTTGTTAAAGTCTCTTTTGTTTCCCCCACTTGTCTCCAGAGAAAGGTCCTGAGGCATTTATCCCATGCTTAAAGAGACTATGCTGTCATGTGTCTCACATCTACAAGCCAGGACATATTTGATAGGGCCTGTAATTACATAACTATGGAACAAGCAAGGTTGGTTACCCAGTCTGGGCCTGCTGACTATTGCAGGAACACAATTTGCATGTGTGTGAAATGACCTGACCATATCTGGAGCCTAAACACTAAAACTTTTTTCAAGGCATGATGCTGGGGACTCAACAGACCACTACATCCTTTTGAAAAGGACACCCTACAATCTGAAAAGGACCGCCTACATTAATCAAGGCTTGCATGATTGGTCATGCATGCACCAAAAAAAAAAGCGGGGGGGAGAGAACTGGCTTTATTTTACTTCCCCTGCCTTTTTTGTCCCAGATATTTTTTATTATTTTTTATACTTAGGAAAGAAGCAGTACTGCTCATATCTCAGTTACAATTAATTTCACAGAATTTAATAAATTATCAACTATGATCATTTTGCAATTTAAAACATAGTTTTTAGCAAGTGTTCCTTTAATTCAATTTCCTAGCAACTCTTTGGCATAAGAACTTGTCATACACATTTTACAGATGAAGAAATTATGGTGAGAAGGGCCAAGGAACTTGCTTCCCAAGTCCAAAGTTCTTTTGCATGCAGCCTCTCATATATAGGTAATTATGGTAAGACACAGATGATTATAAATAACTAGAGGCCCAGTGCACAAAATTCATGCATGGGTGCAGTCCCTAGGCATGGCAGGTGATCGAAGCATGAGTGTCTGGCATAGAAGGGCAGGTCTCAGCTGACCTCTGGGCCCTGGGCAGCACCTGGGCCACCGCATGCCCCCCTCCGCATATGAGTCATGGCGCCCGAGTCCCCATGCAGAGATGCAGTGAGTGTGGCCAAACGCTGCAGGCCAGGGCGCAGTGTAGGCCGCCCAGCAGCGCCGCATGGAAGCCAGGCAGGCAGCACGTTCTCTCCCAGCCGGCCTTGCAGACCACTCCTGCGCAAACCTACAGGGAGCCAGGCTTTTATTACATAGGATAAGAGGAAAGTATCAAGTGTATTAGAGGAATATAAGCAAAGGAAGAAAGCGCTTAATCACCATGGTGGGGAATTTGAGAGTAGTTTTTGAAGAAGATGGCTTTTGGCTTTGTTTGTTTCTGAGATGGGTTTTAGAGGATAGGACATTTTCAGTAAATTAATGAGGGGCAACCAAGACTGGGATAGCAAAAGAGGAGGAGGGAAAGGGAAAATGAAATCAGGGCATCCAAGGAAAGAAATGAAGTAGTGAGTTTAAGAAATCACAAGGAGTCTTGTGTGGTCTGACTGCGTAAGGAGGCAATAGCAGTGACTTAGGCTGAAAAGGTAAGGTGGAGCCTTGAAAGCCAGGTGGAGTGGAAACTTCTACACGTAATGTAAAGAGACTGAGGCTTTTTGGAAGTGGAATGACAAGGCTGGTTTTATGTTTCAGATTTGCTCTGTTTCCCGACAGGAGCTCCTGTCATTTCGAGCATGCCAATTCTTTAAGTATAGGATCATCCCAGTCACTGCAGGACATTTGCCTGGTCTTTGCCTACTAAATGCCTGTAGTGCTTTCTAGTCGAGACAATAAACAATGACTTTACATATTTCCAAATACCCTAGGAGGTGGCACTGTCCCTAGTTTTAGAGATGATTGCCAACATTGTCTAGTCCAGATTCAAATGAAGAGAAAAGGAAGGCAAGAAGACTATTTAGACAAAACTTAGGAAAGATGGAATGATTAGATTATACATGGGAGTAATGGGGAAACAAAGGAAACATAATGAGAGAGATTGCTGAGACAGAACAAAATCAACAGGATTTTACTTTTATTTTTGAGAGAAATTGAGGAACTGAGGATGAATCCAAGTTTTCAAGCTTGTATAATTGAAAGCATGATAAATGCCATTAACTAAATTAGGGAGAGGAGAAAATTTGGAGGGTATTACTGAATTCGGCTTTTAGCTGACTAAACATGGAACATCTGTGTATCTCTACGGCACTAGGGCAAAGAATTAGAAATGCAGATCTCGAGCTCAACATGAGCTGAGAATAAGAAATAAAGTTGATCTCAAGGTATAAATACAGGGTTGAAAGAGGAAGAAACTAAGGAAAGAAATCCCTTGTTTTCAACCCGTTTTGAAAACTGCTATTTCTCTGTAACAGTCTTGCCGGGAGCCGGTCCATCCTTGCTGTTTCAAGGGACCTGGCATATATGGCATACTGTTCTTAATATATTTGCTCACCTTCTTGGCACTATGTGTTTTAACCAAGGTCACCTCTCTGAGAAAGGTTGTTTCCCCAGGTAGAGATTTTCCCCTGAAGTTAGGGAGGGAATAAAACCCCTTCACTAAGTGCCAGGCAGGTAATTAATCTCTTTAACTACGAACAATCATGCTTAAGTACATAATCTTTACTCCCTGGAATGGAGATAAGAAACGCCCTAACCTTTGGAATAGAGATTGATAGGATTGGAATCAACTGGTATAAAAACAAGACAACAGGAGGCAGACCTCAGAAGACAGACCTTAGAAGACAGAGCTTAGAACACAGAACTCAGAACACAGAACTCAGACG
>NW_006293088.1:2514697-2515487 GCF_000327345.1 Myotis davidii | reverse complement strand
CATTCCTTCTTCGCCGACTCCGTCCACACCTTTGGGGACCCCTGGACCTGCTGGGGTTGGACCCCAGCACAGTCTTCTTTAGTTCGCCAGTTAGACAACATGTAGACAGATGGAAAGAAACATGAGAGACCAAAAGAGACAATAAGACACAGAGGCACCTCTTTAAAAAAATCTATGGTACCTTTTTT
This sequence comes from Myotis davidii, assembly GCF_000327345.1. NCBI lineage: Eukaryota > Metazoa > Chordata > Mammalia > Chiroptera > Vespertilionidae > Myotis > Myotis davidii. The sequence goes on along the minus strand of NW_006293088.1, from coordinate 2,515,299 downwards.
CAGATTTCAAGTAGATATGAAACAATTTTTAAGTAAAAACAAGTATCAAAACCCACCAATCTCTGAAATTCTGGGAGCTTACTCACTGTACTATTCCTTTCTATTTCCCCTTCAAATAACTGCCTCTATTTTATGATACTTGTTCAAAAGCTAGTTAACTGAGAAAAAGTTATTCCCCTTTTCTCATCAGAAAGCTAAACTATGGCTATGATAAATATTCATCTCTGAATATTTCCTACTCTGGTTTTTATTTCACCTAGATTCATTCTATTTTCCTCACAGTTTAAAAATCTAAAAAAAGAGAGAAACCAAGATGGCGGCAGGTAAACACCAGAGTTTGCTGCCTCGCACAACAACTTCAAAAATACAACTAAAAGACGGAACAGACATCATCCAGAACCACAGGAAGAATGGCTGAGTGGAAATTCTACAACTAGAAGGAAAGAGAAAAGCATACTGAGACTCAGAGGAGGAGCGGTGTGGAAGTAAAATACTAAGGTACAGAGGCGCACGAGGAGCGGGCTGGTGGCTGAGGGCGCGGTTGTCTTTTGCAACTGGGAGGGAGGCCCAGGCTCTGAGTTCCAGCTCTGGGCGAGTCTCTG
>NW_006293088.1:2511285-2513378 GCF_000327345.1 Myotis davidii | reverse complement strand
AGAAAAAGGTAAAGATACAAATTATGAACAACAAATATGCATCTATCAACAAGTGAATCTAAGAATCAAGTGAATAAATAATCTGATGAACAGAATGAACTGGTGATTATAATAGAATCAGGGGCATAGAAAGGGAATGGACTGACTATTCTTGGGGGGGAAAGGGGTGAGGGGGATGCGGGTAGAGACTGGACAAAAATCGTGCATCTATGGATGAGGACAGTGGGTGGGGAGTGAGGGCAGAGGGTGGGGTGGGAACTGGGAGGAGGGGAGTTATGGGGGGAAAAAAGAGGAACAAATGTAATAATCTGAACAAATAAAGATTTAATTTAAAAAAAAACTTTAAAAAATCTAAAAATAGAAAGAAAGAAAGAAGCCTTGTCTCTACTTCTTATACCAATTATCTGTAGGTAACTGAAGTTATTCCTCCCTCAACAATAAATATTGGACCTAACATGGGATCTTCCCATAATTTCATTAAATATTCTCTGCGAGGATTCATTTTACAGTCCATTGCAGTGATTGTCTGTGGACTCCTGAATAGCGTGGTCTGGGGACTCCTGAATACATTTAGGACCCTTTCAAAACTATTTTAATAATAATAAAAATAATGCCCAGTTGGCATGGCTCAGTGAATGAGTGTCAGCCTATGAATCAGGAGATCACGGGTTCAATTCCCAGTCAGGGCACATGCCTGGGTTGCAGGTTGGCTCCTCAGTTGAGGGTGCGCAGGAGGCAGCCGATCAATGATTCTCTCTCATCATTGACATTTCTATCTCTCTCCCTCTCCCTTCCTCTCTGAAATCAATTAAAATAATAATAATAAGTCCAAGGAGGAAGGGGAAGAGGAGGGGAGGCAGTGGAAGAAGTTAATTGCCCTCAGTGTGTTGACATTCGCACGAACAGTGCAGAAACAGTGCTGCAGCCTGTGCAAGATCAAGGCAGCAAGCAAACTCAACGATTCTAGGTATCATTGTGTTCTTCACTGCCACACACTGATGGTTTAAAACAAACAAAGCCAGTTTCTGACTTCACAGATCCCCAAAAAGAGTCTCACACATGAGCTCCTTCCCAGAGGTCCAGGAATCACACTTGGAGATCCACTGCTCTAGGGGATTTTACAACAGCACAAATGAAAATAGCTCCTTGCCCTAAATGGTTTGGCTCAATAGATAGCGAGTGTCAGCCTGCGGACTGAAGGGTCCCAGGTTTGATTCCGGTCAAGAGCATGTACCTTGGTTGCGGGCACATACCCAATAGGGAGTATGCAGGAGGCAGCTGATCGATGTTTCTCTCTCATCAATGTTTCTCTCTCATCAATGTTTCTAACACTCTATCCCTCTCCCTTCCTCTCTGTAAAAAAATCAATAAAATATATTTTTTTAAAAATAGCTCCTTGAGAGAACTAAAAACAGAGCAATAGTTTGGCCTGTTCCTTTGATCTATTTAGATCCAATTCAAACGAAATAATGAGTTATAATTATTTATTAAACTATCTTCCGCATACAGAGTATAATAGATGATCTGGGGTAGCCTCCAATGATCCTCACTTTTTGGTATTTATACATTTGGTCAATCTCTATGTGACCAATAGAATACAGCAGAAAAGACAGTATTCATCTCAGAGATTAGGTTGTAAAAGACACCACAGCTTTTGTCTTGGTGTCTATCTGTCTCTTTCAGATCATTTATTCTGTGGGAAGCCAGCTGCCCAGTCGTGAGCAGCTCTATGCAGTCCATGTTAGTAAGGAACTCCTCTTGTCAGTTACTTGCTTGAGCTTGGAAGCAGAGCCCCCAAGGCCCCAGTCAAGCCTTCACGTGACTATCGCTTTGGCTGTCAACTGACCGCAACCTCATAAGAGAGCCTGAGCCAGAATCTCCTAGCTAAGCCACTCCCAATTTCGTGACCGGGAACTCTGTGAGATAATAAATGCTGTTTTAAACTAAGATTTGGGGTATTTTTTACACAACATGGATAACCAATATACTCTCCTTCCCCTCAAGAGTTCAAAATATAGTTTTTTGTGTGTGTTTTTTTTTTAATACATTTTGTTATTGATTTCAGAGAGGAAGGGAAAAAGAGAGATAGAAAC
>NW_006293088.1:2477815-2511274 GCF_000327345.1 Myotis davidii | reverse complement strand
ATGAGAAGTAATCATCGACCAACTGCCTCCTGCATACCCCCACTGGGGATCAAGCCCACAACCCAGGCATGTATGTGCATCCGCAGGCTGATGCTCTATACACTGAGCAAAGCCGGCCAGGGCAAAATACAGTTTTTTTTTTTTAAAAAGACACATACATATAAGCTAAAAATGAAAGACATTAAGTGCCAAATTAGAATTCTAGGCAACATAAACATAAGCTCAGAACAGAAACATATTTTCTATGGGCTAGAGAGAGAAAAGGTTTCATGAAGGAGCTAGAACTTGAACTGAATCTTCAAGGAGAGGCAAGCTTCTGCTAAGTGGATGGGAATACTCCAGGGAGGAAGAAACAAGTATGACAAAGTGATAGCTTGAAAGAGGAGAGCTCTTGGGAAACATTGGGAGATGAAGTGGTGAATTTAGACATAGGTCAAAAGAAAAAGGGCTCTGAATATTAGACTAAGTTTAGCTTTTATCTTGTAGGCAATAGATAGGCACTGAAAGTTTCTGAAAAGAAAAATAATATAATTAAAGCAGTAATTATGAGAACTTTCTAAAAGGCACTCCTCTCCCTCGGTGAGCTCTCTCTTTGCAGACCCATTAATAAATGCACCTTTACTGGCCTATAATATACATCTCAATTTCACTTTGATGGAAGGATATGAATCACAATAGAATAAAATGTATCTACAAAAATCAGTTAAAATAGAGAGTTAATTTTAGCCAAAACCGGTTTGGCTCAGTGGATAGACCGTCGGCCTGCGGACTGAAAGGTCCCAGGTTCGATTCCGGTCAAGGGCATGTACCTGGGTTGCAGGCACATCCCCAGTAGGAGATGTGCAGGAGGCAGCTGATCGATGTTTCTCTCTCATCGATGTTTCTAACTCTCTATCTCTCTCCCTTCCTCTCTGTAAAAAAATCAATAAAATATAAAAAAAAATAGAGAGTTAATTCTAGAATAATTTTAAAACTCTATATCTATTTGCCAGGACATTTTATTTATAATTTTACTATTTAAATTTATATTTTATAATCAATAATCTTCACATTCAAAAACTTTGTGTGACTCCAGGCAAATTCGTGTTTGCTGAACATACACTAAGTTAAAATAAAGAGCTATTGTAAAACTCTGGCGCAAAATCTAGAAATACTCTCGTGTATGTTGTTCCTTTGTTTTCGTCTTACATGATGTCAGATGTTTAAAAGTCTAAGCATAACACCTTGACCTCTTTGGAGTAGAAATACTACAAAAAAAATCAATGAAAAGCAGAATATAAAATTATACCAAAGTACCAACAATGTATTTAGGCTCGTGTTCTTCCCTAATTCTGATTGTAAAATGAATGTAAGTCCTCATTTTACATTCTCATCATTAAAAGGTCAGACAAAATACATGTCTCCAAAGTAGTTTTTGGAAACACAGGCAGGGTGGGATCTGCTTTCTCAGTAAATACTTACTGTGTGAGAACCGCTGAGTGATCGGGGTTCCAGGATAAGGGTAAGTCCGACTCTCCCACTGAATGTTTCCTTCCTGAACAGCCTTTATGAAACCATGATAACACTGGTGAGCTACACCTAAAGACAAAAGTAACAAAGGCCTCAGCCTAGACACTTCACTTGTAAATCAAATTATTAAAACCATTTAAGTGTTTTATAATTTTATAAAACATAAGTCTCTTTGAAAAACTCCAAATTTCTTTGATTTTTCATTCAAAGAAAGAAAACAGAGACCGGGCCTGGTAGCTTAGTTCATTAGAGCATCGTCCCGATATGCCAAGGTTTCAGGTTCAATCTCCGGTCAGGGCACATACAAGAACCAACCAATAAATACATAAATAAGTGGAACAACAAATCAATGTTTCTCGCTCTCTCTCAAAATCAATAAATAATTTTATTTTTTTAAAAAAGGAAGAAAAGAAAACCATAGAGTTTTAAAACTGGAAGATCCAATCCTTTCATTTTCCAAGTTCAGGAAGGTTAAATGACTTGCTCAAAGTTACAAAATTAGCTCACTCTGTAACTCTGCTCCCCTTTATGTTATATCATGATGCAACACAGCAAAATAACTGGTGTTATTAACTCCAAAGCAAAGGGGCTGGCAGACAATTTAGCTTAGTGATAAAGAGTATGGTAAAACAGTACCTGGAATATAATAGGTGTTCAGTAAATATCTATCATTAGGCCATGGCAACTAAGCATTCTCCATCTTAAACAAGGAGATAATAATTAGTTTATAATGGACTATTATTATTTATAACTCAATTATTTGTAATTAAGAAAGTCTGTTTTAAAAAGTGAAAGTGTGCCCAGCTTGTATGGTTCAATGGTTGAGCACTGACCTATGAACCAGGTCATGGTTTGATTCCTGGGCAGGTCACATACCCAGATTGTGGGCTCAATCCCTCGTGGTGGGGAGGGGTGTACAGGAGGCAATCCACTAAGAAGCAACTGATTGATATTCCCCTGTCACACTGACGTTTCTCTCTCTCCCCCTTTCCCCTCTGAAAAACAAACAAACAAATATATCCTCAGGTGAGAAAATCCTATATAATAAAAGCCTAGGTGGCATCACATATGATGTCGCCACAAGATGGCTGGCAGGGGAGGGCAGTTGGGTGCAACCAGGCCAGCAGCGGAGGGCAGCTGGGGGCAACGAAGCAGTTAGGAGCCAGCAGTCCCAGACTGTGAGAGGGATGTCCGACTGTCCAGCCCGGCAGTCAGACATCCCCCAAGGGGTCCCAGATTGGAGAGGGTGCAGGCCGGGCTGAGGGACACCCCCAACCCCCGCACGAATTTCGTGCACCGCGCCTCTAGTAAATAAATAAATGTCCGATAATACGTTCATACATGTGATTAGATCAGAGCCCCTCATCCATGATCCTTCCACCTCTATTTAAGAGGTGAAACCATCTATTTCCACAGGGTAGGGAGCCAATCTCTCCTGAAGAGTCCACTAACTCTTCTGACAGAAGCAGGCTATGCATACTAGTATTACTTGTTATAAGCAGCTTCAACAAAGCTGGTCCTTAGACCTCCAGGATAGAGTTGGATAAGTGACAAGATCCACATTCCCCATGAGAACCACTCTGATGCAAGGAAAAGCTTTTAAGGCTGATTCTTATGTACAGATTTTTCTCTTTCATATTTCTGGCTGCCTTGCTCCACCAGGAAAGAAGCAATTGATAGAACCCTTTAATCAAAGATCATTCAACTGGCTTGGTCATCTTTATTTTTTAAAAAAAGGGGTAGGGGCTTTCCACCTAAAATGGAATGAAGCCAAATAACTGCTATCGATTAATTAAAAATAAAATACAGCCAGTAATTTCAACATTTAGCTAAAGTTGAAATCTTGATTAGAAAATAGAGGGGGAAAAGGGAGAAACTCATTTTTAAAAGTAAAAGATATCCATAAGGCCTGTGTTGTTTAGAGATAAAATCAAGGGGTAAATGCTTTCACAAATCCCTATTTGCCACAACTCGCCACTTTGAGAAATGATATGGCATCATCATGGACTTTAAAGACAGGCTGCCTGTGAATCTTTGATCCTCCGTTTAGTATCTGTGTGACTGTGGTTAAGTTACTTACCTGTGCCTCACTCAGTTTCTCCATCTATTATAGTTTGCTGAGAGGACTGTAAGCAGTTACAATAGTGCCTGACAATGGTAAGAGCTATAATAATGTTAGCTATTACTGTTACCCCATATCCATCCCTACTTTGCCTGTTCAAGAATACAACTTATCAGATCAACTCTAAGAATATGCAGAAGAAAAACTGCAAATTGATTAAATACTATAGTATTCAAGCTGTTTATAAAGCTATTCAGGATAAAAAGAAAAGGGAAATGTACAATATGAACTAACACTAAATTTTAGAACCATAGTAAATTTAAGGAAGAAAAGAGAAAAAAGCCCTGGCCAGGTGGCTGAGTTAGTTGGAGCATCATCCAGTACACCAAAAGGTTGTGGGTTCGATTCCCAGTCAGGGCACATACCTAGGTTGCAGGTTTGATCCCCAGCTGGGACGGGGCGGGGGGACACAATTGATGATTCTCCCTCACATCTTTTTTCCCCCTCTCTCTCTCTCCCTCTTTTTCTCTCTCTCCAATCAGTTTAAAAAGAAAAAAGAAAAAAAAGGAGAAAATAAAATTTAGAGTTTAAAAATAATTCATTCAAACGCATTTTAAATAAATAAATAAACTTTCCACATCCCACTGTCCCCCAGTACCTTTGATAAGTCGATACCATTGTTTGCAGACAAGGGCTGCAGTTTTGTGTTCTTGGTATGGTGAAAGAAAGGATAGGATGTATTCCAAAACCTCTTCAGGCAGCTCAGACATGGACCTATTATGTCTAGTCTCCTCAACCTCCACTATTGGTTGGGGCTCCTCATCTTGCTCCATTGTCCCTTCTAGCACAGTTTCTTCTTGGTCCACCGCCATGAAACTGTCATCTTCACTGTCCGAGGAACTGGCCATGACATTCCACTCGACAGCTATCGTGGGAAAGAAACAAACATCAGTATACACTGCTAGCAGCTCTGAAATAACGTAGGCAAATGCACCCAAGTTGTTCAGGATTTGTTTGAGACCCTCACTATGAAATGTGTTCTCTAGCACTTTCATACACTAGTTGTGAGCCACCTTAATTTGATAGGCACAGCTCAAGCATCAAGCCCATCCCAAATAACAATCCCTTAAGGCTTCTGGTTGTATTTTTTTCTCTCCACTGAAAACCATGATAGGTACAACTATACTAGTAAAGCCAGAAAACAGGTTCTCTAACAATTCCCCTGACTCAAGGATCTGACTGGAAGATAGCAAAGGGAATAACAATTAGCCTCCCTTAGCCAGTAACTTAATTTAAGACCTCACACTCAAAAGGAAAAACTAACTGTGGTGCTAAAAGAGTAATAAGAATATTCTGAGGCCCTAGCCGGTTTGGCTCAGTGAATAGAGCCTCTGCTTGCGGACTGAAGGGTCTCGGGTTTGATTTCGGCCAAGGGCACATACCCAGGTTGCAGGCTCAATCCCCAGTAGGGAGCGTGCAAGAGGCAGCCAATCAATGATTCTCATCATTGATGTTTCTATCTCTCCCTTTTCCTTCCTCTGAAATCAATAAAAATATTTTTTTTAAAGAATATTCTGTCCTAGCTGGTTTGGCTCAGTGGATAGAGCATTGACCTGTGGACTGAAGGGTCGCAGGTTCGATTCCAATCAAGGGCATATGCCTGGGTTGCGGGCTTGATCCCCAGTAGGGGGCATGCAGGAAGCAGTCGATCAATGAGTCTCTCTCATCATTGATGTTGCTGTCTCTCTCCCTCTCCCTTCCTCTCTGAAGTCAATAAAAATATATTTAAAAAAGAGAATATTCTGAGGATGTGATTTTAGATATAATAGTTTTTCTAGCTTTTACACAATTCACTTAAGAGGATAATAAATAGTACAAGAATAGGTCTAACTAGCTAAAATACCAAATACACAGCAATATTTATACTAGAAAACATCGTAACAGATCCAGGAAGTAAAAAACTGGAAATAATACAAATGCCCCTCAACAATAGAACGAATAAATGTGGCACATTCACAATGGAATGCTCAATGGCTCAATGGATAAAGCATCAGCCTGAAAACTGAAGGGTTCCAGGTTTGATTCCGGTCAAGGGCACATACAACAAGGAGCCACAGGTAAGCCTCAACATAATATTGAGCAAGAAAAATTAGAAGAGTACTTACTACATGACAATGCTTATGTCAAATTCAAAATTAGGCAAAATTAATTTAAGCTGTTGCAAGTGAGGGTAGTGGGTTACTTTTGGTAACTACTGGGAAGCTCCTGGGGGTGCTGGTAAAGTTGTTTCCTGATTGGGTAATGGTTACACAGATGGGTTCAGTTTGTGAAAAATTCACCAAGCTGGATACGTAATGCACTTCTCTAAAGTTTACTAAAACACGCCATGATCAAGTTACCTCTAGCAGAGATAATTAATTTTAAAAATTATTATGGCTGATTTTAAATTTTCTTCTTTGTGCTATCATCTGTATTCCCTAAATTTTCTAGAAAGAGAACATGTTAAAAACATACACACAGGGCTCGGACAGTGTGTCCCAGTGGTTGAGCGTAGAGCTATGAACCAGGAGGTCAGGGTTCAACTCCCAGTCACGGCACATGCCAGGGTTGTGGGCTTGTTCCTCAGTAGAAAGCATGCAGGAGGCAGCCAATCAATTATTTTCTCTCATCATTGATGTCTCTCTCTCTCCCTCATCTCTTCCTCTCTGAAATCAATAAAAATATATTTTTTAAAAAACATACACACCGCCCTAGCCCATTTGGCTCAATGGATAAAGCATCAGCCTGAAAACTGAAGGGTTCCGGGTTTGATTCCCATCAAGGGCACATGCCCAGGTTGCAATCCCCAGTAGGGGACGTGCAGGAATCAGCCAATTAGTGATTCTCTCTCATGATTGATATTTCTCTCTCTCCCCCTCTCCCTTCCTCTCTGAAATCAATAAAAATATATATTTTTAAAAACCTGGAAGAATGAGCACATTCAAGAAAATGAAAACATGAAACTAATGAAATTGCTTCCAAGACAATTTATCTACCAAATTAGCTCATGATACTGCAATGTGTCTTAGAAAGGGGTGCTAGAATCTTGATGATGATAACCAATTGGCTAACTGGAAGTGGTGGAGCAATCTAAATCCTCCCAGTTGGGGGAGGAGGGGGTAGTGGTGAAGAAAGGACACCAGCAATTCCCTCCATTCCCCCAAAGTTAAGAAGTACTGTCATAGGTAAACGGTAAGTTGTATTAGATCAGCGGTTCTCAACCTGGGGGACGAACGACCCTTTCACAGGGGTCGCCTAAGACCATCGGAAAACACATATATAATTACATATTGTGTTTGTGATTAATCATTATGCTTTAATTATGTTCAATTTGTAACAATGAAATTGGGGGTCACCACAACATGAGGAACTGTATTAAAGGGTCGCAGCATTAGGAAGGTTGAGAACCACTGTATTAGATAAAGGATCCTAGGTAGTTAGCCCCATCTGCCCCACTATGGGTGAGCTGTTTATCCCCACACTTAACTGCTAGAGGGAAGGCCTTTCCATTTCCAGCCCTAACTTCAATCCAAAAAAATATAGTCATGTAAAATATAAAACAAAAATTTGAATTTTTTCCTGGAAAAAGAAAAGCTGCCCTTTTCTACTGGAAAAAAAAATTACTTCCTATATGCCCTCCTATTCTTTCCCCTCAAGTTATCATTTTTTATCTCCCATTGGCTATCTTCCCAAATTTATTGATTTTTCTCATATTTTTAACATCTACTCAGCCCTGAAATTCACCAAAGAATCCAGAAAAACCAATTCCTTGAGTTTGGCTGTATTTTTCACATTTCAGTTAATCACAGAATCTCAAATACAGATGTTTCTTATACAACTTTTTTTTTTTTTAATTCTCATCGGAGGATATTTTTCCATTGATTTTTAGAGAGTGGAAAGGGGGAGGGAAAGAAAGAGGGAAATATCAATGTGAGAGAAACACATCAATTGGTTGCCTTCTGTATGTGCCCTGACCACATCCGGGGAGGAGCCTACAACCTAGGTACATGCCCTTGACTGGAATAGAACTCGGGACCCTTAGGTCCGTAGGCCGACGCTCTAGCCACTGAGCCAAACTGGTTAGGGCTCCTATACAATATTTTGACAGATTGTGAGCCTAGGGTCTGCTTCAGAACAAACTGAATCATAAAACCTGCAAAAGGATATTTTCATTACTATTTTTACCCCAGAAACAAAATAAATCTGTTTGGCTCCATAAAACAATTTACTTCTTTTCCAGATCTCAAATTAGCAAATCCAAAGAAAGGACTCACACTTTTGTTAAATCCAGTTTTAAGCAATTGTCACCATTCAACCATTTCACTGCCTACACAAGCATCAAACCCTATGCCCCTGAGAGCATGCCTGCTATCTTGGCCCTGAACACAGACGCCAACGAAAACACAGGGATGGGCTCAGATGCAATGCCTCTGTAATTACATGCGCAGCATCAATTTGCACAGCCCTTCATTTTCACTTTCTTGATTAGGTAAAGAAATCATCACTTATATTCCCAGAGGACATAGAGGCATTCCGAAACAGTTTTTCATTTTTTCATGCCAAAAGAAGCCCTACAAAACATTTCACATGTAAGTGTACTTATTTAATGAATGTGATTTTCATGAAAAGCCTTTAAAAGAAATCTTCTCACCCTTCACATTTGTGTTAGGCCTTCTCCGTTTCACCAAAGTGAGAAACCACAATTTGAAGTCAACTTACTGGACTACTGAGGGCAGAGACCATTTGCCTAGGCACCTGTCTTTCTAGCACTAGACATTGAAATGAGCCAAGGTTTATTGACATTTCTACTCACAAAACCCTTGTGCTGACTTCACATTATTTTATAATAGAAATGACATCATTAGTACATCCAGGAAATAGCAGATCCTACCCTTATATGTCACTGGACGTTGTCAAGATATTTTATTGGTCAGAATGAGTATACTTCTATGGTTCCTTGAATTTTGACCTTTTAAGGTGTACACTGGCTGGCCTGAGAGTCTGCTGCCAGACTCATGACCCATACCACACCCAATGACCCCTTGCTAATTCAAGAGGAATGGTACTGAAGCAACCACTTATTAGGCCCAATGGTATTTTTTCCTTTGAAAAATTACTATACTACATCAACTAACTACATTCAAACCAGTTTTGAAAATCCTTCTGAAGTACAAATTAAGGTTAAGATTCTGAGACCAGGAGATTTGGCTACTGTTTCTAGCTGCAATGTTATGTGACCCAGGTAAGTAACAGAGTAAGATAGGAAAACCTCTTTATCCCTAAGTAATGAAAGTTCCCTACCTACTTCATAAAGATTTTATAAGAATAGCAGATATCAATAAACTACTCTGAACTCAGAAGTAGTACGTTGTAAAGAGTTAAAAAAGATTCAAAGAAATTCAAGATGGGAATGAGAGTACTTTGTTTTTCACTTAAAAGTAATTGCTAGCCCCAACCGGTCTGGCTCAATGGATAGAGCATTGGCCTGCAGACTCAAGAGTCCCAGGTTCGATTCCTGTCAAGGGCATGTACCTTGGCTGTGGGCACATCCCCAGTAGGGAGTGTGCAGGAGGCAGCTGACCGATGTTTCTCTCTCATCGATGTTTCTAACTCTCTATCCCTCTCCCTTCCTCTCTGTAAAAAATCAATAAAATATATTTTTTTAAAAAGTAATTGCTAGTCTTAGTATAATATTTGATTAATCATGCCTGTGATTTCTGTACAACTGGACATTTGACAATCCTCTTGGAGTAAACACATCTTTCTGAAAATCAGAATACACTTTACTTACCTAAAAGGAAGCTGAAGATTTAAAATGCAATCAAACTTACAATCTTAAAAAGTTAAAAAATGCAATTAAGGGAACTTACTGACAGTAAAACAGAGCACTCAGACCCAACTAAGGAATGCATGGCTGGACTGAATGGGAAGCACTCAGTCATCCCTCAGCATGAGAACTTCTGCAGTTTCAGGGCAAAGCAGCAACCTTGCACAGATAAAAGGTCCCAGGTTCAATTCTGGTCAAGGGCATGTACCTTGGTTGCAGGTACATCCCCAGTAGGGGGTGTGCAGGAGGCAGCTGATCGATGTTTCTCTCTCATCGATGTTTCTAACTCTCTATCCCTCTCCCTTCCTCTCTATAAAAAATCAATAAAATATATTTTTTAAAAAGTGGGAAATGGTAAAATATAAATTTCTACCTTACTGCAGGCATTCAACAAACATAAAAGGAACATCTGCTATATGTGAAAATACTGTGCTTAGATTCCCATGGGAATTACAAAAAGAAGATAAGCCACTATTTCCTCTCAAAGAGAGTAGCCAAGTTAGAGCCAAAGACAGATGTGTGACACCAAATGAGAAGCTTTAATAGTCCAGGAAAGAAAGCGATGGCTTCCAACTAGGATGAGAAGGAAGTTAAACAGAGGCAAGCATTTGAGCTCTGAAGAATAGTAGGATTCAGAGAATGAAGTGGGAGAAGGTAAACGGATAAAAGATTTTAAAATTACTGTCCCTTGTACGGATATTCCTTGCCACTTACAGAATTACCTTTAGGACAAAAGGTAAAAACTATTTTTTACTCCATGAGTGATTTACCACACGCACATACTACTTAATATTTTATCTACATTAACAGAAGCTCATAATCTGAGACTCCTTAGATCACAACAGTCAATGTTTTGACAAAAAAAATCTAGAAATAGAATAATTTGGCATAACTATTGTTGCTATCAGAAAACTGTGAGCTATTTTGACAAGCAAATTCAGAGAGCTATTTCTATAAAGCATTCCAAATTTAATAACAGATATCAGCTGTAGTGAGGGTTTTTTTGTTGTTCTTAATCCTCACCCGAGGACATTTTTCCATTGATTTTTAGAGAGAATGGAAAGGAGAGGGAGAGACAGAGAGAAACATCAATGTGAGAGAGACACATCAATTGCTTGCCAACCACATGCATCCTGATCGAGCCTGCAACCGAGATACGTGCCCTTGACCGGAATCGAACCCGGGATCCTTCAGTCCACAGACTGACGCTCTCTCCACTGAGCCAAACCAGCTAGGGCTGCAACAGGTTTTTTCAATGATTAATTTCATCAATATGTTATACCAGGGTCGGCAAACTCATTAGTCAACAGAGCCAAATATCAACAGTACAACGATTGAAATTTCCTTTGAGAGCTAAATTTTTTAAACTTAAACTACATAGGTAGGTACACTGTTATTAACTTAATTAGGGTACTCCTAAGGCTTAGGAAGAGCCACACTCAAGGGGCCAACGAGCCACATGTGGCTCGCGAGCCGCAGTTTGCCGACCACAGTGTTATACAATTAAATTTTCCCTTAATGAAATAAAAAAATAATTTCCATAAACTATGCAGCAGTATACTTTATCATTCTTTACAATGGCTGATATTAAATGAAACCACTTTATGACTATTACAGAGTAGTAGCAGAAATGGACCAATTCTCAGAGCCATTCTCTATATTCATATGTAGCAGCCAAAGAATTACTAAGCATAAATAAATGGTCAAGGAAAACATAGCAGCCAAAGAATTACTAAGCACAAATGGCCAAGGAAAATGTAGCAGCCAGAGAATTGCTAAGCATAAATGGTCAAGGAAAATGTACTACTTTCAATCACCAATGGAGATATTCTAGGTTCTGCAAATTCTATATGGAGAACCATACATTCGAGGTTCAGGAAAATGTTTCATTTGGTAGAAAAAGTGTAATGTAACTGTAATATCCAAATTTACATTTTATGGAAGCTTGAATATTTAGATTTTAATATGCAAAGTATAGAATAATTCTGATTCTAAAAATTTTTTAAAGTATATTTTTATTGATTTCAGAGAGGAAGGCAGAGGGGGAGAGAGAGAAATATCAATGATGAGAGAATTACTGATCAGCTGCCTCCTGCATGCCCCCCACTAGGGACTGAGCCTACAACCAGGGCATGCGCCCTTGACCAGAACTGAACCTGGGATCCTTCAGTCCGCAGGCTGATGCTCTATCCACTGATACTCTCTCTCATCATTGATACTTCTGTCTCTCTCTCCCTCTCTCTTCCTCTCTGAAATCAATAATTTTTGTAAAAAGTAAGAAAAATGCAAAAGGGCCAAATAATTACACTGTAACACTGTATTAACTCAAAACTGACTGCATCCGGCAGCAGAAATGTTCAGAGCACAATTATCTCTTCCTCTATGCTCCCACAATACTAAGTATCTGCCTGCATACTAGCAATTACTATACACAAGCCCCCCCTTATTTGCTGGGGATATATTCCAAGACCCCAGTGGATACCTGAAACTTCAGATAGTATCAAACACAATATATACTATGTTTTTTCCTATGTGTACATACCTATGATAAACTTTAATTTATAAGTTAGGCACAATAAGAGATTAACAACAATCATTAATATAATAAAGCCTCATATAATAAAAGCCAAACAGTACCCTCGAGCAGTCATTCGACCAGTAGTTCGACTGCTCGCTATGATGTGCGCTGACTACCAGTGGGTGACAGTGGAGACGCTGCCGGCCCTAATGGGCCCCAAAGAGAGCTGGACTGCAGCAGGATGGTGGAGCAGGTGAGCAGGCAGCACCAGGCCAAGGTGGGTGCAAGCGGGAACCGATCGCCCCGCCGATCACCCTGCAGATGGCGACCAGCGGTGGCAGCAGGGGGTGGGGCCATTGCCTGGCTCTCAGGCGCAGAGGGAGCAGGGTGGGGGCCCAACCCCAATCAATCGACTTGCAGGCAGGATGGTGGAGCAGGTGAGGGGGCAGCGCCAGTCCACAGCAGGGTGCTAGGTGGGGCTGCGGGGCTGCAAGGCTGGGGGTGCAAGGCTGGGGGCGCAAGCTGGGACCAATCCCTGCAGGCCACCCCAAGGGACCCCACCTGTACACGAATTTGTGCACCAGGCCTCTAGTCCTATATAATAAAAGTCTAATATGCTAAGTGTCTGGTCGTCCGTTCAACCAATCGAAGCATAATATGCTAATGATATGCTAAGGAAGCTCAACCGCTCACTATGATGTGCACTGACCACCAGGGGGCAGACAGTCGACCGGTCGACCAGTCGCTATGACATGCACTGACCGCCAGGGGGCAGATGCTCCAACCAGTAGGTGAGCTTGCTGATGGGGTCCGGCTGATCAGGATTGAGCGAGATGGGATGGACACACCCTGGAGCCCTCCCGCAGTCCCTTCCCAGCTGACCAACCTCCCGTGTACCTCTCTGGCCCTGATCGTACACCAGTGGGGGCCCTTGGCCTGGCCTGTGCCCTCTCACAATCCGGGCTAAGGGATCCCTCCCCTCTGCCCCCAAGTGTGTGAATTTTGTGTACTGGGCCTCTAGTAACTAATAATAAAATAGATTATGACAATTTCTGTAATAAAAGTTATGTGTGTGGTCCATCTCTCAAAATATCTTATTGTACTATACTCACCTTTTCACTTAAAGGATGCACTTTACAGCTTCTCTGTCAAATCCGAATTGCCAGCATCATTACTTCTTGCACTTTGGGGTTATTATTAAGTAAAATAAGGGTTACTTGAACACAAGCACTGCAGTAACACGACAGCTGATCTGATAATGGAGGTGGCTACTAAGTGACTAACGGGCATGGAGCATTTATAGCATGGATATGCTGGTCAAAGAGATAATTCACGTACCAGGCAGGATGGAATGGGATGGCTTGAGATTTCATCATTCTACTCAGAATGATGCACAATTTCAAACTGATGAATTATTTATTTCTGCAATTTTCCATTTAATATTTTTGAACTCTGATTAACTGCAGGAAAGCAAATCCACAGATAAGGAGAGACTACTGTACTGAAGCTGTCTATGTCTCCTCCTCTCCCTTCAGGGCACAACAGAAAATAATTCTATTTCCTGCATCCATATAAGCCCTCAGCAAAAGGCTGCTGAATGAATAAGCAAACACAGCTTTACGAATTCATTTTAGAGCCAACAACAAAACCTAAATGTTAACTCATATTCTGATGAAAAAACACACAGAACCTTCATATGAAAAATTAAAATTAAAAATAAAATCAGAGTTCAGATGGTTAAAGACAAAACTAGAAGAGGGATGGTAAAAATGGGGTATAAAGAAGTAGGATTTTTTTTAAATTCTTATTTACTGATTTGAGAGAGACACTCTATTTGTTGTTCCACTTATTTATGCATTGATTTGCAAGAGAGAAACATCCATTTGCTGTTCCACTTATTTGTACAGTCACAGATCAAATCTGAAACTCTGGTGTACAGATATCAAATTTATAATAATCAAAATATAGTCAATTATATGCAAAGACAGAATCACCAAATCTTTTCTATTTATCCTATTTCTTTTCTGGACTAAATTTTTAAAAGTTTTCCAAGCAGAATTGACATTAGTAGTTTTTTACATTCCTGAGTCCCCTCTCCTGGTATAGCAGAAGTAGTTATCCAAAAATTAGTTGCAGTACAAACGAATACACTTTCATTAAATATACACTTCAACACTTCACACTTTCAGCTTAAAGATAGCTGCATTAACTTTAGACTTTAAAAATAAGGGAAGTCGTTAGTGAAAAAAAATTATGTATGTTAACAAAAAATACATTCACAAAAATGACTTAGTAAAACAGAACCTAATTTGAGGTTTCTTTATCATTTCATACACTAAATGTGAAGGTGGTCCCTCAAATTTCATTTTTGCTTTCTCTTTCCTTGCTACATCTCCTTAGGCAACCATGTCTGAAAAACATGATATGGCTGAGATTGAGAAATTCGGTAAGTTGAAATTGAAGAAGACAGAAAAACAAGATAAAAATCCACTGCCTTCAAAAGAAACGATTGCGTAGGAGAAACAAGCAGGCGAATTGTAATGAGGAACACACCGCCAATAAGCACTGTACATTCCACAAGCACTGCCTTCTTATTTACTTTTACTAGCTGTTTAATCTTGTAAGATGCAAGGAGGTTGGATCAGGTTATCAGAGAAATACTGACAACAAAGCAGCACCTACCTATCCCATCTGCCTGTCTGGCTGACAAGGAAGGAAAAGAACTTGCATGTTGGTGAAGGAAGAAGCTAGGAGGAAGGACAATTAAATCTAGAGTAAAAACCAAGCTGGTCCAGCCCTGGCTGGTGTGGCTCAGTTGGTTGAGTATTGTCCTGAGCACCAAAAGGCACCAGTTCAATTCCCAGTAAAGGCACATGACCAGGTTGCAGGCTGGATACCTGGTTGGGTGCCTGAGGAAGGCAGCCCATTGATGTTTCTCCCTCTCCCTTCCTCTCTCTCTAAAAATCAATAAAAATATATTTTAAAAAAACAAGCTGGTAGAAGGTGTCCTACAGGCTGTAAAACGTAGTTTAATTAGACTGTTGTTGTTAAATTGATTTTAATTATTGGAATGCACGTTTTAATATGCCGGAGGGAAGCCTGCGTCCCAGGTGCCAGAGGGAAGCCAGTGCCGGCAGCTGGGGTAAGGCCTAATCTTGCATGAATTTCGTGCATCGGGCCTCTAGTGTGTGGACAGACAGACACATAGATATAGACTAGAGGCCTGGTGCATGAAAATTCATGCACTGGAGGGGGGGTCCCTCAGCCCAGCCTGTCCCCCCTCACAGTCTGGGAGCCCTCAGGGGCGGAAGGTGACCCAGTGATCAGGGAAGGCGACGCCCCATCACACCTCTGCTGCTGCCACTGGCGGCAGCGCAAGCCTCAGCCAGCCCTTGTTACCTGAGCCTCGGGAAGCCCTGGGCAGCTGGGCAGCTGCCATACGAGGCTTGCCTGTGCCTCTGGCCAGCCCTGGGCAGCTGGAGGGCTGAGAGGACTAGGGGTCTCCAGAGGCAGGCACATCGAGCGGCAGGCCCGGCCTTGCCACACACGTGCTGCCCCAGCAGGGCTGAGAGAACTGGATGCCACCATCTTGTGGTTATGGGCGCCGCGATATTTGAGGGCATGGTAGTCAATTAGCATATTCCCTTATTGGCTGTGGATGCCGCCATCTTTGAAGGCAGGACACTCAATTAGCATATTCCCTCCTTACTGGGCGTGGGTGCCACCCTCTTTGCGATGGTGCAAGGGTCAATTAGCATATTCCCTCTTTATTAGATAGTATATATATGATAAAACTATCAAGAAAAGCAAGGATATTATCACAAAAGACAGAACAGTGGTTACTTCTAAGAGAAATAAATGGTTGTACTCAAAGAGGGATACACTGAAAGTACCTCTGGGGCACCAGCAATATTTTCTTTCTTGACTCAGATAGTAGTTACACAGGTGTTGGCTTATAATTATTCTTTAAAATGCATATATTTTATGCTCTCATCAATCTTTCACAATTAAAAAAATCTAGATAAACCTAACTTTTAATACTATTTAATAATAATATGTAAATACTGCTGCAGATATTATTCTGAACAGGAGCTCACATATTTCATCTAAAATAGTGTCAGCTTAACAGTGCACAGCAAACCTACCTGTTAAAGGTAAAAAGAACAGCGAAGTCATTAGGAATGCAGATGAAAAAGGAGGAAATCTCAAGGTTCCAATGCTTCTCAAATTTTAACGTGAATCTCATTAAACTACACCTTCAGATTCATTAAGCCTGCAGTAGGACCTTTCTGCATTCTAAACTTGGTGATGCCAGTTCGTGGACTCTTAAGTACCAAGTTCTTAAGTAATCATTAAAATGCAGCTGGTGTTTACACTAGATGATAAAAGGAAAGGGAATCAATAGGTATTGAGGGTATGTGCCAGGTGCATTAACTCATTTAATCCTACCTCAACTCTATCAGGGACATATTATGAATTATATTTTACAGATGAGAATAATGGGGCTCAGATAAATTAATTTGCCTATGATTACATAGCTTTGTAAAAAGAAGAGGAACCAGAACATGAACCCAATTCTATGACTCCATTTTTAAAAAAGAGATAGCATAAATTAGTCATTGAAATGAATTTAAAATCATCAGCAAAATAACTGTAACATGCTCCATTACATGGTATCTTGCATACAGACTATCACCTTCCCCCATTAGCTCATTCTTCAAAATGTCATTCCCTTTACTGTGATTCCCCTGCTATGATGCTTGTCATTGTTATCCACATTTGAAGTATTTTAGCAAAAGACCTATCTAAAATCTAACTTCCTGACTCCAATCTCTTGCCCCATCAATATTTTTGAAGGCTCTAGGAATGTGAGAAATGAGAAGCATGATGAAAATGGTGTTTCAGGAAGTAGAATTCAAAGTACTCTGCAATTCCACAATTGGGATTTCAAATTGCTGTTTGCATATGGAGCAAGCTTCCACACTGACACACAAAAATATCCCACAAAGGCCTTAGGCAGGTAGCT
Source organism: Myotis davidii (assembly GCF_000327345.1). Taxonomy (NCBI): domain Eukaryota; kingdom Metazoa; phylum Chordata; class Mammalia; order Chiroptera; family Vespertilionidae; genus Myotis; species Myotis davidii. The sequence continues at coordinate 2,494,293 of NW_006293088.1, read as the reverse complement.
CAGTTGGTTGGAACATTGTCCCAATATGCCAAGGTTGTGGGTTCAATCCCTGGTTAGAGCACATGCAAGAAACAACGATTGCATAAGTAAGTGGAACAACAAATCAATATTTTTCTCTGTCGCTCTCTCCCGCAAATCAATAAAAACAACAACACTGCCCTAGTTGGTTTGGCTAAGTGGATAGAGCACCAGCCTGTGGACTAAAGGGTCCAGGTTCAATTCCAGTCAAAGGCAGGTACCTTGGTTGCAGATTCCCCAGACCTGGTTGGGGTTCATGCAGAAGGCAACCAATCCATGAGTCTCTCTCACAGCGATGTTTCTCTCTGTCTCTCCCTCTCCCTTCCAATATCTCTAAAAATCAATGGAAAAACATCCTCGGGTGAGGATTAACTAACACATACACACACACACAAGACAGCACTTATGTATTCTGTAGGATAATGCAAATAAATGTACAGAACTAAAAATCAAGATTTTCAGTTTATCTCTTTTCCACTGCCAACCCGCCACCATCATGGGTCGCATGCACACTCCCGGGAAGGGCCTGTCCCAATCGGCTCTGCCCTACCACCGCAGCATCCCCACCTGGCTGAAATTGCCGTCTGACAACGTGAAGAAGCAGATCTACAAACTGGCCAAGAAGGGCCTGACTCCCACACAAATCGGTGTGATCCTGAGAGAGTCGCATGGCGTTGTACAAGTACGGTTTGTGACAGGCAGTAAGATCCTGAGAATTCTTAAGTCTAAAGGACCTGCTCCTGATCTTCCTGAGAATCTCAACTATTTAATTAAGTTCGAAAGCATCTTGAGAGGAACAGAAAGGATAAGGATGCTAAATTCCGTCTGATTCTGATCGAGACCCGTATTCACAGGTTGGCTTAATACTATAAGACCAAACGAGTCCTGCCCCCCAATTGGAAATGAGTCATCCACAGCTTCTGTGCTGGTTGCATAAAATATCTATGTACTCAAGCAATAGAAGCATTGTTTAACTAAAAAAAAAGATTTTCAGTTTACATTAAGAGAGAAACAAATAGCCGAAACCAGTTTGGCTCAGTGGACAGAGCATCGGCCTGCGGACTGAAGGGTCCCAGGTTCAATTCGGGTCATGGGCATGTATCTGGGTTGCGGGCACATCCCTGGTGGGAGATGTGCAGGAGGCAGCTGATCGATGTTTTTCTCTCATCAATGTTTCTAACTCTCTATCTCTCTCCCTTCCTCTCTGTAGGAAATCAATAAAATATATTTTAAAAAAAGAGAGAGAGACAAATATAAATCTAAAGGGAAAAAAAGCAGAAAAAAAATGACATGGAAATAAATTTACTTGAAACAAAAACAAAAACAAAAAGCCCTGCAATATGTTCAAAGTAAACTGGAAATATCAAGCCTGGCCAGTGTGGCTCAGTGTTTGAGCATCAACCCATGAATCAAGAGGTCACTGTTTTGAATCCCGGTCAGGGCACATGTCTGGATTGCAGGCCTGATCCCCAGTAGGGGGCATAGAGGAGGCAGCTGGTAGATGTTTTACTCTCATCGATGTTTCTACCTTCTCCCTCTCTAAAAATCAATAAACATTTTAAATTGGAAATATCAATATGAAGTTCTGATTTCTAAAAAACATCTTTTCTAGCTCTGCCCACTGAAAGGATCTAGAAATAATAAAGACCTAGCAGCAATGAGCTTGGTTTCTAATGGAATTCCCTATAAAAAACAACTTGGTCTTCCTAAGAAAATGACTGATTTCAGGTCAAGGATGGGGGGAGTACTAGGTGAATCTGAGATGTCTTGTTGTGACAGGAAACAACCCAAAGAGCAATGGGGGCAAGTCAAAAGGACACACCCGCTTAAAGAAGAGACTTATACTGTCCAAAGGTCAGTGTCAAAAAGACTACTGGCTGTAACTAAGTGTAAAAGACTAATGGCTGTAACTAAGTGTAAGGGGAACCTTTACAATGCAAAGATCTAGCACTTTCACGTTAACCAAGTCATCAAATTATAGTAGAAAAATCTGACATGAACAGTGTCACAAAAGATTGATAATATGAATATAATTAAGCCTTTAGTCTTGTCTTAAAAGGGGATAAGGGATAGAGTTAAATAACACAGGAAACATTGAGACAAATCATGAATCAAAAAAGTCTACCAGAAAACCAGACTGGTCTCTTCAAAAAGTCAATGTCATTGCCCTAGCCCAGGGGTGGGCAAACTTTTTGACTCGAGGGCCACAATGGGTTCTTAAACTGGACCGGAGGGCCGGATTTAGACTGAAGGGTCCCTGTTTCAATTCTGGTCAAGGGCACATGCCTGGGTTGCAGGCTCAATCTCCAGTAGGGGTTGTGCAGAAGCCAGCCAATCAATGATTCTCTCTCATCATTGATGTTTCTATCTCTCTCCCTCTCCTTTCCTCTCTGAAATTAATAAAAATATATTTAAAAAATAAATAAATAAAAACAAATAACAGCAGAATGCAATTTGGAAATCCCCACTGGATCCTGGTTCCTACTACTCAGTCCTTTGCACCTGCTATTTCTTCTGTCCACAAAACTTAGCATTAAATATCCTACCTTGTATCTTTCAGCATGAATATCACCTTCTCACTAAGGCCTTCTCTACACCAATCTCAATTACAGTCATGTGCTGCACAATGATGTTTCTGTTAAGGATGGACTGCATATATGATGATAGTATATCAGATAGCCTCTGTGTGTGGAAGGCTATACCATCTAAATTTGTGTAAGCACACTCTATGATGTTTGCACAACAACAAAATCACCTAGTGACACATTTCTCAGAATGTATCCCCATTGTTAAACTGTGATTAATGTAGTCTTCCCTTTCTGCCCCATGTCATTATCACACCTTGTTTTATTTGTAGTCATTATTATATGAAATTTTGTTCATTCATTAACTGCTTTCTCCAATCTCAAACTAAGATAGAAATTAGAGACCTTGCCTATATTTTTGCCCGCTGTATCTCTAATACCTTGAACCATGCCTCGCGTATAAAGGAATTCAATAAATGTTTGAATAAATGGACCAATGAAACAAAAAGGCAAGAAAAATTAAACAGACACTTGGGATCATGTAATGCTTTAGAAAACTCATGAGGAACATCAACCCATAAGAATCTAAAGTACAGCAAGTCCTCACTTAACATCATTAATAAGTTCTGCAGCTTTAGCAAAACAACATATAACAAAACCAATCTTACCATAGTAATTGATATAAATAGAAGTTAAGTGCCCGGCTGGAGTGGCTCAGTGGTTGAGTGTTGACCTATGAACCAGAAGGTCACGGTTCGATTCCTGGCCAGGGCATATGCCTGGGTTGAAGGCTAAATCCCCAGTGTGGAGCATGCAGGAGGCAGTCAATCAATAATCCTCCTTCATCATTGATGTTTCTATACCTCTCTCCTTCTCTGAAATCAATAAGTATATATATATTTTTTTAATTGTGCTAATATAAACATAACATAAAATTTGCCATTTTAATTGTTTTTAGGTATGCAGTTCAGTGGCATGAAGTGCAGTAAAATTGTTGTGCAACCATCACTACCAACCATCTTCAGAACTTTGTCATCATTCTAAGCTGAAACTTCATACCCATTAAACACTAACTCTCTGTTCCCTCCTCTCCCCTGGCAACTACCATTCTACTTTCTGTCTCCATGAATTGGACTACTCTAGGTACCTCATGTATGTGTAATCATACAATATTTGTTCTTTTGTGTCTGGCTTATTTTACCTAGCAAAATATCTTCAAGATTTCATTACCATTACGTTACTTTTAAGTTAAATACAATGTGAAATTCTAACCCATCCATCATTATGATTTATTAAGCATGCTTTTGGAAGAGAGAACTGTGTTTACTGAGAAAAAGAGGAGAGGTGAGGAAGATAGACAAATAGAATCTGAAGGACCCACAGGAACATAAAACTTTAGATTCACTAATAAGGAAGAGAGCAGCTTGTTTGATCTTCACTAGACCAAATAATCTACTTGGAAAGATGTTACTAAATATCGCAGAGCGAAAGCTAAGAAAGCAGTCTTGCAAACACAATACTGCTTGATCCCAAGACAAGCCAAGACACTGTTGCTTTTGGGCAAGAAACAGCAAGGCTAACAAGTTTAAAAAAAGAAAAAAGCTTTAAGAAATACTGAAATATAAGAATAAATTCCACTTTCCTTTGACTTTCATCTGAAAAGCCAGCAGATAGGAGAGGCAACCTTTAGTAAAACTATATTTATGAATTCATAACTAACATCAATCTCTCTCCAAACAATACAATAAAAGTTTCATTCTGAAAAAGATTTCTTATTCTCTAAATCACAACACAAATTAAACATTTAAAGTGAAAATAATAAAGGGAACAAAAATTTGGAGAAGTATGCCATACTAGTGAGTTCCTTAAAGTAGCTGAAATAAAACCTAAAACTTGTTTGCATTTATAGAAATGAAATGAACTACCTCAAACCTACATATTACCAAAAGATAAAATACGTTACTGTCTAAGCTAAGTTACTGTCCAGAGTAATAAAATTTTTCTCAAGTAACTATTGCTTTATATAATAACTAGAGGCCTGGTGCATGAAATTCGTGCATGTGGGGGGGGGGGTGTCCCTCAGCCCAGCCTGCACCCTCTCCAATCTGGGACCCCTCAGGGGATGTCCGCTGCCGGTCCGACAGGGATCGGGTCTAAACCGGCAGTTGCAGTCGGACATCCCTCTCACAATCCGGGACTGCCTGCCTGCCTGCCTGAATGCCCCTAACTGCTTCTGCCTGCCAGCCTGATCCACACCTAACCACTCCCCTGCCAGACCAATCGCCCCCAACTGCCCTCCCGGTCATCCCCAATTGCCCTCCCCTGCTGGCCTGATCGCCCTCAACTGCCCTCCCCTGCTGGCCCGGTCACCCCCAACTGCCCTCCCCTGTTGGCCCAGTCGCCCCTAACTGCCCTCCCCTGCCGACCTGGTCCCTCCCCCAACTGCCCTCCTCTTCATGCCCGGTTACCCTTAACTACCCTCCCCTGCCGGCCTGGTCACCCCAAACTGCCGACCTGGTCCCCCCCCAACTGCCCTCCCCTCCCAGCCTGGTCACCTCCAACTACCCTACCCTGTTGGCCTGGTCGCCCCTAACTGCCCTCCCCTGCCGGCCATCTTGTGGCTGTGGGCACTGCCATCTGTGAAGGTGGGGGCAGTCAATTAGCATATTCCCTCCTTATTGGCTGTGGGCACCACCATATTTGCAACAGCGTGAGAGTCAATTAGCATATTTCCTCTTTATTAGCTAGGCTATCTGCACATTTATCAGTTTTATATATATAAACAAGCATCAAAGCACCACAAGATACTCCCATCTTTGAAACAAAACACAAGACAGCAACACTGGATAAAATTAAATAAAAACTTGGAAAAAACTTTACAAATTAAAAAGTAGAAATTTAGCCCTTGCTAGGTAGCTCAGTTGGTTAGAGCATCATCCCAATACACCAAGTTTTCAGACTCAATCCATGGTCAGGATACATACAAGAATCAACCAATGGTCCTAACTGGTTTGGCTCAGTGGATAGAGTGTCGGTCTGAGGACTGAAGGGTCCCAAGTTCGATTCTGGTCAAGGGCATGTACCTTGGTTGCGGGCACATACCTAGTAGGGAGTGTGCAGGAGGCAGCTGATCGGTGTTTCTCTCTCATCAATGCTTCTAACTCTCTATCCCTCTCCCTTCCTCTCTGTAAAAAATCAATAAAATATATTTTAAAAAAAGAATCAACCAATGAATTCATAAATAAGTGGAACAACAAATTTATGCCTGTCTGTCTCTCTAAAATCAATCAATAAAAAAATAAAAAGTAGAAATTTAATACAGAAAAATCAGAATTAAAAGCAAATATGCTCCCTGGCTGGGTGACTCAGTTGGTTGGAGCATCACCCCATATACCAAAAGGTTGCAGGTTCAATCCCCAGTTAGGGAGCACAGGAGAGGCATCCAATCAATGTTTCTCTCTCACATCTATGTTTGTTTCTCTCTTCCTTCCACTCTCTCTAAAATCAATAAAAATGTATCCTTGGGTAAGGACAAAAAAAAAAGAAGCAAATGTGCTTTCCAACAGATGCATGAGTAAGAAAAGGCAAAATTAAACATAATTTTACAAGACATCCTATCTAATAAAGACAGAATATGCAAATTGACCATCACTGCACGACAAAGATGGAAACGCCCACAGCCAATAAACGGGAATATGCAAATTGGCGGGACAAAGATGACAGCGGCTGGGACGCTTGCGTCATTGCCATGGCAAGCGTTCTGCCCCGTCCCGGATGCTCCGGGCCTCTGGGTAGCGTGCAAAGGCAGAAGGCGGCTCTAGGCCGGAGCAAAGGTGGTGCCGGCAGCCAGGGGAAGGAAGGCCTATTCTTACACGAATCTTCGTGCATCAGGCTTCTAGTATACTTGAGGCCCAGTGCACGACATTCGTGCATTGGGGGTGTGGGAGCACCTCAGCCTGACCTGCACCCTCTCCAATCTGGGAGCCCTCAGGGGAGCCCTCTCCAATTCAGGAGTTTCTGTCTATCTTTGCAATCATATGAGCAAATTGTCTGAGTCACCAACTCAGTTTGGTTTGTTGCTCAGAGAATAATAGAGGCATTTTTTTTTCTTGGCTTCATTGGTGGAGATTTCCTATCCTCCAGCCATACCCTGTGGGACCTACATAGCTAAGTACTTTGCACAAGGCTCACAGTTACTGGATGATATGGTTAGAATTAAAACCAGGCCTTCCATTTCTAAGATCAATGCTTTCTACTGGTACATGCAACTGCTACAATGATGTTACCTGACAGTTACTTTGGTCAGTGCTGCCATAAAAGCTCAGGCCTCCCACAAGAAGGCTGACAGCTCCCTGTAGTGTTTTTTAATTGATTAAACTAGTGGCCCGGTGCATAAAATTCATGCACATTAAAAGGGAATCAATTAGGTGAAATATTTTATTATTGCTATTTGCCCTTTATCTATAATAGAAGTGTCAGAGATGAAAGAAAATTAGTAAAATGTATATGAACATCTCCTTCCTGTCAGAGTGTGGGGCATGCCGCGGGACCCAAAGTCAAGTCCCTGCCCACCCATGCACGTCTTGAAATTGTGTGAGACCCAGACCCAGCTGGCCTCACCCCCGTCAAGCCCCACAGGGTGGGAGATGCAGCTTCAGGTTCCCCATCAAGCTCTGCCAGGCGGGGAGTGCAGCCTCAGTCCCCCGGGCTGGCACCAGGTTGGGGGTGCGGTGTCAGGGATGTGAGAGTGAGAGGACGTGATGACCATTTGCATATTAGCTCTTTATTATATAGGATTTTTAATCTTCACCCAAGGATGTGTTTTTATTAAAATTTAGAGAGGAAGAGAGAGCGAGAGAGAGAAAGAGAGAGAGAGAGACATGATGTGAGAGAGAAACATCAACTGGCTGACTCCTTTTCCCCCTATGTTTCCTGACTGAAGATCTAACCTGCAACCTTTTGGTATATGGGGTGATGCTCCAATTCCTGGTGCTCTTAGTTTTCCCTTTCTGCTCTGTCTCTGTCCCATGGCCTACCACTCTGCCAAGTCCTCCAAGCCGCCAGCTCTCCCTCTCTGCTCTCCGTCTGGCAGCTTGGAGACCCAAATTCTTCAAGCCGCTCCACTCTCCGCCAGCTCTCCCGCTCTGCTCTCCTCCCGGCGGCTTGGGGGGGGAGCGACCAAGGAAGCCACGTCCCCTCAAGCCACTGACTCTCCCACTCTGCTCTCCGCCCAGCGCCTGTGTATGCAAATTAACCCACCATTTTGTTGGGTTAATTTGCATACACACTCCTGATTGGCTGGTGAGCATAGTGGAGGGATGGTTAATTCACGTTTCGTTCTTATATTAAGAAGATAATAAAACCCTAATATGCAAATCAATTGAACAGCAGAACGACAGGTCGCTATGACATGCACTGACCACCAGGGGGCAGACGCTCAATGCAGGAGCTACCCTGATCTAGGGCAGCTCCTGTGTTAAGCATCTGCCCCCACCCTCACCCCGCCAAGAGGGAGGCGACCAAGGCGGTGATGGGGGGGCATGGCCGGCCAAGGCAGGTGCCAGTGGGCGGGGGGGGGGGGGGGCAATCGCCCCACCTGCTGGTCACCCCGCAGATGGCCCTGATCACCAGCCAGGCCTAGGGACTCTACCCTATATACTGGGAACAGTCCCTTAGATTTAAAAACTAAAATCTAGCAAGGCTACTCTAACACTGAAAAAACAGGATGATACAGCGATGACATACATGGACTCTGGCTTGCATATTTTTTGGTCAGCCCTGATTATGACACTTACAACTGCGTGACAAAGCCAATTAACTTTTCTCTGCTTCAGTTTTTCCACCCAAAAGATGGGGAAAATGGTACTACTGCCTCAGAAGGATCATGTTATGTACTACTTTTTATAATTAGGGCAAAAAAATGTAGCTGCCCATACAACAGCAAGATGCCTTTCACCTGTATGAAAAGTATAGTCACTGGTACATGCGGCATCCCAGATTGCAAGAGGGATGTCCGACTGCTGGTTTAGGCCTGGCATCCCCTGAGGGGTCCCAGATTGTGAGAGGATGCAGGTGGGCTGAGAGACCCCCCGCCATCCCATGCACGAATTTCATACACTGGGCTTCTAGTTTAGAATAGTATCACAAGAAACAACATAAAAATAGGCTGTATGAAAAAAAAAAAGGCTATATGATGAGCATATACTGGGTAATTTTTTTTTTCTTTTAATCTTCACCCGAGGATATTTTTCCTTTGATTTTAGAGAGAGTGGAAGACAGAGAGAAACATCAATGTGAAACACATTGATCAGTTGCCTCCTGCATGCACCCTGTCCAGGGTCTGAGCCAGGGAGGAGCCTGTAACCAAGGTACGTGCCCTTTACCAGAATCGAACCTGGGACTCTTCAGTCCAAAGGTTGATGCTCTATCTACTGAACCAAACCAGCTAAGGCATAATGGGCAATTTTTAAGTTACCTGTATGTAGCTCATATCCTTCAACATGTTAACAACCTATCATACTATAGAAAATGAACAAACACATTCCCTCCACTTTTCTATCAAACACAACCATTAAGCATTCATTTTCAGTTAAGACACAGATCGTACATGTTCAACTAATACTGATCACTTAAAGATTCCATTCAACCCAAAAACTCATAAAATTCTTACAATGTAGGCAACAACATGAAAATTAGTTATAAAACTACCACAGCACTAAGATGAGAAACTTGTAATGGGATACAGAAGTACATTATCAAAGACATTAAGCTTCAATACACACAGATTCTATAAAATAGTTTAATATAGCTCTGGCTTAAGTGGTCAGTTTCACCCAACTTTTACTTATTTTACTTATTACTGGAAGGAGGAGACAGTACTAATAACCACTTACAGTCAACATTCTGAGTGACAACTAAACATTAAATGTGATCAAATTAAAATCAGTGTTTCTTGTGCCAGTTATAAAACAAAAACAAAAGCATCATCACTGTAAGTTAACACCATTCAATAATCTGAGATATTTTAATTGCAGCTGCAATGTTTGTGTTAGCAGCCTGAGTGTATGACTCACTCTAAGAAAGGTTCTCCTAAGACTTTTGGATTTTTGAGAATGCAGAAACCATAACTGGAGCATACTGTGTGGGAAGTATCATGACAGTGAATGAATAAAAGAAGAAAAGAAATCATGATATAATTTTTAAAAAGTTTTTTATAAAAAGCAAATCACTTACAAAAGGAAGATTTTTCTGCAGAATAATAGGAAAGGCACTGAGAATCCTTGGTGGGTTGGATTCAGGGCACTTCTTATACTAGAATTAGAGGCCCAGCGCATGAAATTCGTGCACGGGTAAGGTCCCTAGGCCTGGCCTGTGATCAGGGCTGATCTCCCTGCCCCCCGCTGCCACCACTTGCCCTCTGTGTGTGGGGCGACTGGCAGGGCAATTGGAACCCAGTGCCACCTGCGACCACTGCCACCCGGGAACCCTGGTTCCCAGTTCCCCATTGGGCGATTGGGGCCTGTGGGCTGGGGGCAACTCCTGCATTGAGCGTCTGCCCCTAGTGGTCAGTGCACATCATAGCTGACCGATCATTCCACTGTCTGGTTGATTTGCATATTATGCTTTTATATATATATAGATATAGAAGATATACAGTAACTTACTGGTTTCCTTGTCTGGCTCAACAACTAGACTGTGGGCAACCTAAGACCAAAAGCTGTATGGTCTTAGAATCATTAGTACCAACTTTCCTAAATGCCCAGAACATAGGGCCCTAGACAGGTGTTTTCATAAAACTGACTATTGAATAATCAATCTTACATTTGCCTTTTCTTTTACAAAGCAGTTTTACAAACATTACCTTTTTTGAGCCACAAAACAATCTTGTGAAGTGGGAAGGGCATTATTTAACCAAATGGCTTTTGTTTTTATAAAGAGTTGTTAATTCACTGACCTACACAACCCTGAGACCACAAAGATAATCACGTATTTATTCATCATTGTGATGCCATCTCCTTGGGACTTCCAACATTCTTGTAAAACCCAGAGGATTTGCTAGCATGTTCTGTGCTGGCTCTTCACCACAGGTAGGAAGCACACAGCTTCAAATTTTACAGAAGGGTTTTAAATACATAAAATAGTGTTTAAAGACGGGTCTTCTAGAAACCAGACATTAAGAAGCACCCTAAGCTATTTTTCCTGACCCTGTTCTTTTTGAGAAGGGAAGGAATTACAAAAGGCAAAATGCTGGAGAGTGAATGATGTCATGATTGTCATGAAGTTGCATCAATACCTAATGATGATTTAGCACAACAATGCAACACATTATGCCAAGAAGCATAATGTCAAACCACCAAGATGTTTTACTGCATTAATTTCATGACTCTTTATTATTAGCAAATTGAAATAGTGACTCTCCAATTTTCTAAGACGGAGAAGTTGTTGGTTCAGGTTTATGTCCTTAGCAAAGGCACTAAAAAAATCTATAAATCTCTATGGAGATGGCTTTAAGAAAAGGTAAAATCGCTGATATTAAGCTAACAGTTGTCATTTTAACAATTAAAAGCGTTATAAAATAGACAAAACATCCCTGGATCAACGTAGATTGAGTAATACATTTATACCAGGCATGTCGAAGGCAGTCACAGGGTATAAAATAACTACATACAAATGAAAAGATACCCAATCAGATTACACAGATGAATAATAGGCTCCAAGTTAGGAACTTGACACAGCATCATTATTCACTGTCAAAGCTACAGAGTGAATGTTGAACGTTCAAATCCAAATGATGGCACTTCCCCTGAAAGTACCCTGTCCACATGACGTCATCATTTTAAGCACAGCAAAAACACATTGAAGTTACAAAAGGTGTTCGGAGTGTCGAACCCAAAGCCATCCCCTTCCACCATCCCCCACAGCACAATTCCGACGGAGGCCATCAGCCCTCAAGAAAAAGACCACAAGACGTCAAACCGGCTTCCCTCCGGAGAAAAACGACACCAGCCTTTTAAACGAGCATTTGGACAACAAAAAGTTGTTCTCAAAAAGGAACGAGCACAGAACAAGGTCCCTGCCAGCGAGCGAGAACCGGTAATGGGTGTGAATCTTCATCCCGCGCCATCAGAATCCTACCATAGAAAAGTCCCAAAGCGTGGCAATTAAGAAACGAAGCTTTCCTTTTTCCTGGTAAAATCCGGGAGATTTTACGGACAACAAGCAGGCCCGAGGTGCAGACAAGCCTTGGATGTCAGCTGCCCAGCCGCCCAGGGCCGCTCGAGGCTCAGGTAATAGGTAGTGGCAGTAGCAGACCATCCAAAGGTTTCAAATGAGCGAGGACTTCATGAGCACGGAAGTTACTCTGCAGGGACTGTGAAGACCTTTTTTTTTTTTTCATTCGTTTACAAATCCATTCCCACCCTCCACCGTTGCCAGTGCCCAGCCGACTCTCGGCAGAGGGCTTCCCCGGCCACAACGTGGATGGCTATCGCAACCACCGAGACCCAGTCCCCACGTCGCCGGGGTGGGGAGGGACTCACTCGGGAAGCTCAGGGGTAGGTGCTTGTGTTTTATTTTTTTTAGGCCAATTCCAAAACCTGCCCTTCGCAGCTGCAGTCTGGGCGATGCTGGCCCCTCGCCGCAGCCCCAATTTGCGAGGGCACGGACTCCGGCTTCTCGGGCAAGGCGTTCAAGGTTCGGGGGTGGGGAAAGGTTACCTGCCGTCCCTACAGCCATCCCGGCCCGGGTCACGCACCCTGTCGTGGCCCCGGGGCGGGGGAGGACCGCCCTGGAGGACAGGGGCCGGGTTCACTCCCATCCCCATGGCTGGAGGAAGGGCTCTCCTCCTCCTCCTCGCCTAACCCAGAGGCCGAGGATGATGACTGCAAGGTCTCCCGTCCAGCCGGCACCGACCACCGCGCGGGGAGCAGGGCCTGCGCGGGACCCGGGGTGCCCACTGCTCGCTGCGGGCCCCGGCATAAAGGGCAGGAGGCGCCAGCTCCCTGCCGCGCCCCGGGATGGGAGAGACCTCACCTGGCCCAGCCCGCGCCACGCTCTCGGGTTAGCTCCGCTGAGGACAGCGGTGAGGGAGCCCGGGCAGGGCCAGAGCAGAAGCGCTCTGCCTCAAGCCGTGCTTGCCGCACTCGGGGTTTCTCACAGCGGGCCGGACCCCGAGCCGCCCTGAGCCGCCATCTTCCTCCACTCAAACGCCGCCGCCGGGGCTGCTCTGGCCGGGAGAAGACAGCGCGGAGTGCGCATGCGCGGGGCCCAGCGCGGAGGACGCGCGCGCGCGCGCACACACGTCGGCGGCTGGGGGCGGGGCCGTTTGGGAAAGAGGCGTGGCCCCAGGCTGAGGGGCTCCGGGAATGCAACCTGCCTTGCGGAGCGCAGCAGGAGCGGGGAAACATCGCGCTTCCGCGCCCGTCTTCCTGGGGTCTCTCTCTACTAGATCCAACCCAGGTCAGCACCCACCCTTCTTCTCAATGCCCGGGGCAACTGGCTTGAGACCGTGATGTTTGTTAGGCAAGAATTAACCCATTGTACGCCTGGGGGCCTGATGTGGAAGTTGGACGTGCCATTGGATGTTAACTGGAGGGAAATTCAGTTCCTTGGTTGTGCAAGCGAAGCCTCCCTTAACTATAACACCACTGTGTGACATGTGACTAACTCCATTTTTTTCAGATGAGTAAACAGGCGCGAAGAAATATCTCCTTTTCCCAAGGCCACACACCTTAAGGGACGGGAGGCAGGATAGGATTTGAACTCAGGCTTATCTGGTTCTCAAGCTCCTGTACTTGCCCCTATGGCTATGCCCAGGCCAGACAGCGGGGTCCAGCAAAATCCCCCTTCCTCGGTAGCAATCTGGTGCGTAGGTGAGAATCTTCATGGATCCATCGGGGCAGCAAGTGGTCTGAGGAAATGCCAGAGATACAGAAGCCCTTGCACCGAAAACCAAAGGAACCTTGAGGTGCCAGCCCACCACCCTGGGATATCTCTTGGGACACCGCGCTGGATCAGAACCCAAGTCCCCTCTCAAATTGGGAGAGCATTGCACTAACGAGCAGACTTGAGTCATCCTAACTCTAGAAATCACTAGATCTGTGTGACCAGTCCCACCACCCCTAGTGTAGAGCTCCGTGTCACAAACACTGGACCGCTATTAAGTGCTTCCTTGTAAAAATGGTGATTCTAGGACCCATCTTAGAACCTGCCTCACACTTTTTCCGAAGCTCCCTAGGGATTCTGACCCCAGTTAGGCTTGGAACTCCTGGATCGTGTTAGATCAGGTTCAAATACAGAACCACTTCATCCTGAATCTCCTAGATCAAAGACAGCAGGCATTTTTTTGTCTGTTTTCTTCACTACTTTATCACCTACTATAGAGACTGGCACACAGTAGGGACTCACTAAATATTTAATGAATGAATGCATGAGCTGGGAATTTAACAACTAAGAGGGCAGACAGTCAATTATTTAGTGAGCACCTGCAATGTGCCAAACCATATGATACGTATAGTATCACATGTGATATGTGATAAATGAAACTTTAAAAATTGCTGCCGTCATGAAGGGCCCCTACAGTCTACTGAGAGGCAAAGCTGGGCTCAGAGGCCAGTCTAGGTTCAGGGGCTAGGCAAAGCTCCGAGGCCAGGATGTCCTTGCTTGGTTAGGCTAGGCTCCAAGGTTAGGCTCGGCTCTCCAAGGCCCCAAGGATCAACTAGGCTTGGCTCTCCGAGGTCCTGAGACGAGGCTCTATGGCTTCCAGGCTAGACTAAACTCTGAGGACAGGCTGTCCTCCATCAGCTAGGCTAGGCTCCGAGTCCAGGTTGTCCTCGCTGGCCAGGCTAGGCCCTGAGGCGAGGCGAGGCTCTCTGAGCTTCTGAGTCTAGCCCAGCTGTGGGCAAACTACGGCCCGCGGGCCAGATTCGGCCCGTTTGAAATGAATAAAACTAAAAAAAAAAAAAAAAGACCATACCCTTTTATGTAATGATGTTTACTTTGAATTTTTATTAGTTCACACAAACACTCCATCCATGCTTTTGTTCCGGCCCTCCAGTCCAGTCTAAGAACCCATTGTGGCCCTCGAGTCAAAAAGTTTGCCCACCCCTGGCTCTGAGGCTAGCATGCGTCTTTAATGATGTCACCCTATGCATTGATAAGTCACATGCTTTGTTCTTGTGTTGGCAGTGGCAACTTACAATGAGTCTAAGGGTCTGAGCACCAGACTGGCCTGCAGGGAACAGACACTCATTCCAAACGCCCCCCCCCTCGCCCCCAAATTCCTTCTGAATTCCATCGTGAGGCATGGATTGGTTTTATTTGTGGGTACACAAACTACACAGAATTATAAAAACATATTGACAGATGTTCCACAGTGCTATAATCTGGAGCAAAGAAATACCTCCTTTTTTTTAAAGTACATTTTTATTGATTTCTGAGAGGAAGAGAGAGACAGAAACATCAATGATGAGAAAGAATCATTGATCAGCTGCTTCCTACACAGTCCCTCCAGGGAATTGAGCCCACAATCCAGACATGTGCCCTGACCAGGAATGGAACCAGCAAATTTTAGTTTTACAGGATGACATCCAACCAACCAAACCACAACAGCCAAGACAAAAAAAATTATGGCCCAATCCCCTAGCTACCTGGTAAACTTCTTTCCCCCACTGAGATGATTACTGTTACAAGTTCCTGATATCTTTCCAGACATGCATACACAAATACACATATACACATATAAATAAATACACATAAAGTAGCAGCAAACTATACACAATACTTTGTACCTTGCTTTTTTTTTTTTCTTTCTGAAGTACAGTCCCTCAGGTCATTTGATGTCAGCATATTTAGAATCATCCTAATTTGTTAACTAATTGCATTCTATTCCTTTGTATGGAGATACCATTTTTCTTTAAAACAAATCTTCTAGTAATAAACATTTAATCTGTCTTCATGTCTTTGTGATTATAAACAAAGTAGAAACGAATATCCTTATATATTTATTATACCTATAAGCAAATGTATCTACAGAAAAATTTACTAGAAATGCAATTACTGGGGCAAAAGGCACATACATGCATTTTAAAAATTAAAATATAAAAATCCTCACCTGAGGATATTTTGTCCATTGGGGTGTAAATGCAGCATCATCCCCGGTTCCCTCACTGGGGGGGGGGGGGGGGGGGGGGGTTGACCCTTTGATCCAAGGCCAACGCTCTAACCACTGAACAACCAGCCAGGGTGCCATTTTTTTCTTTCTTTTTTTTAAAAAAATATATTTATATTGATTTTAGAGAGGAAGGAAGAGGGAGAGAGAGATAGAAACATCAATGATGAGAATCATTGATCGGCTGCCTCCTGCAAAGCCCCCTACTGAGGATTGAGCC
The DNA here is from genome assembly GCF_000327345.1 of Myotis davidii. NCBI lineage: Eukaryota > Metazoa > Chordata > Mammalia > Chiroptera > Vespertilionidae > Myotis > Myotis davidii. The sequence continues at coordinate 2,478,362 of NW_006293088.1, read as the reverse complement.
TGCAACCCAGGCATGTGTCCTTGATTGGAACCGAACCCGGGACCCTTCAGTCTAAAGGTGATGCTCTATCCAGGCAACCATTTATTTCTTAACACAACTGTCCATATAACCTTAGTTTATACATCAGATGGAAACTTTTCTCTCTATAGGCTTTGTTCTTATATTCCCATCACATATCAGGGTGTTTTTTGTGGTGTATCTGTTCTGAGTGCCAGTCTCTAAGTTCCAAACATAAATGATGTATCAAACATATTTTACAAGAAAGAGAAGCTCATGTTTTAGGGTCTCTGCCACTGCAGGGGGCTTTCCCCCTGAGAAAGAAACCACCACTTCCTCAATTTGGAAGCTTATTTAGTCCCATCTTTTCATTCTACCGATGAGGAAGGGACTTGCCTAAGGTCACAGGGGACCTATTTGATTTACTAGGCCTGGCCTCCAGATGGATTGCTCATTTGGTGAAACAAAGGCTATTTCCTTTCATCCTCTCAGATAATCTTCAAGATCTCTATCTTTCTGGCCTCCTAGAAAATTCAGTCCCAGGAATGAC
>NW_006293088.1:2469060-2477793 GCF_000327345.1 Myotis davidii | reverse complement strand
CGAATTCCTTTGTTAAGGCTCATTGCCAAATACAACAAAATTGTAAGAAACTATCTCCCTCTGCTGGTAACATGCTATTACAACAAAACCTAAAACTACGGAGGGTCAGTTGCATTTATGAAAACCTAATCACACCTCAAGAGTGAGATTTAGGTGATGTCTAATAGACAGTTTCCACCACCTTGCCTTCGACAAGTCTCAATCAGGATAATTCACTTAAAAGAATGGTTCACAGGAGAATGTATTCAAAGTAAATATAGCCCTAACCGGTTTGGCTCAGTGGATAGAGCATTGGCCTGTGAACTGAAGTGTCCCAGGTTCGATTCCGGTCAAGGGCATGTACCTTGGTTGCGGGCACATCCCCAATAGGGGGTGTGCAAGAGGCAGCTGATTGATGTTTCTCATTGATGTTTCTAACTCTCTATCACTCTCCCTTCCTCTCTATAAAAAAAAAAAAATCAATAAAATATATATTTTTAAAAAACACAAAGTAAATATAGTTCCAGAGAGTGAAAAAGATAAAGCCCTTTATCTTTGGGTAAATTGGTCAGATTGTTAATAATATTTTAGACAAAGAAAATTAGAGTTGCTAGTGGGATATGCATGTGGAGATGCCAATAGGAAGTCTATCTATCTGGATCAGAAATATCAGGTCAGTTCAGGTTTGGAAATCAAATTTGGGATTTTTTAGCATACAACGGGTAGCTTACACCATGAACATCTAAGTACAAACAGTGGACCGAGGACAGACCCAAAGATGAACAATATTTCAGAGACAAGAAATTATGAAACCAGAGAATTAGTAAGCACGTCACTTTAACTTCTAAGTAAAGATTAGTAACATTTAAAACATGACTCCAATTTATTATAATCATAACCATTAGGAATACAAATTGCATAATTTCGAAACAGGAAGCTGTTCCTTCAGGAAGATGAATGACATGCTGTAAACACATCGCAATTCAACTAACTTGATTATAGCAGCCAAATGCAACACTACTGAACGGCACGTTTTTAACACTGAGCGGCCTAACATGAACCATGTCAGTGAGGATAAAAACATGGGGGCTTGCCGCTTACCCTGCTTTTGTGGTTTGAGAAAGAACACACCATCGGAGATGTGAGGATTATAAATCTTACGGCAGGCAAGCCCCATAACAACAATAGGCAACCTTAAGAACTCCTACTATGGGTTCAGCGCTGTTCTAAGCTTTTCAGCATACATAGCACCTCCTCACAACCTACTTTTGAAAAAGCTACTACTATTATTATCTCCTTTTTTTTTTTTTTACATTTGGGGAAACTAAGGCACAGAAACCTTAAGTAACTTAAATACAATCACACACATAACTTAAATACAATACAAGTTGGAAGTTTCTGAAGTCGAACTTTAAAAGTCCAAGGTCCCCACTTCTATGTTGCAGCAAAGTAAAACATTGTTTAGGAAGATGCATAAATACATTTTTGAGGTAATGTTAATGTTTGTATCTGTCGTTAAAGACACAGAAGATCTTTAGAAGTTCTGGTTGCCTAGCAATATTGCCAGCTAACAGTAATGTTTTTTACCTCCCGGTAGACGATATTGTTAACTGAAGCTTGGAATACTGCTTAAGAAATACTGTAATCATTATCACACGATCAGATAGAAATAATAACATGTTTTATGCATCAGCAAATACTTTTCATTCTTTGTTGAGGTATAAAAATATTTTCAGACTTTTGCAAAAAAAACAACATGCACTCTATAAAAGCTACTTAAAAACTCAAAAAATGTTGTTCAGTCATTGACTGCCCTTAGAAAAGATGGTTCCAAAGATCACACTTCCTGTACTCGAGACGATTCACAAGGAGTCCACTCAGTGTAACACTTTGCCCTTAAAAAAAATGGCAGCACCCTAATTTCCTCGCCCTCTTCCAAGATGGCTTCCTTGACAATCCCGGACCCTAGCCTGGCTCCTCTTCCGGGGCTTGGCAGGGGGCGGGGTCCATTGAGTAACTTGCGTGCTGGAGCCCGCGACGGATGCGCGTATCAGGGCGCAGGCGCGGGGAGGGGGTTGGGAGGAGGGGAAGCGGCGAGTAAGATGGAAGATGAGGAGGTCGCTGAGAGCTGGGAGGAGGCGGCAGACAGCGGGGTAAGGAGGAGCCGCCGCCCTGGGGCAGGGCCGGGAGGGACCCGGCGTGAAGGAAGCCTCCAGGGAGTGGGTCTGAGGATGGTTATCCCCAAGGAAGGGCCCCACACGCCGGGCCGGGGGTGGTGGAGAGGCCCCCGGTCTCTGAGGTCTGGGAAGGCCTCTTAAAGGGGCCGCGTTCCATTTCTCCCTCCACCTTTGCCCGGTGCGCCTCCTTCCGTCCCCCGACGTGCGCGTCACTCGGGGCGTCCCACCCGCCACCCAAGGCCTCTTTTCTGGGCCCCCGCGCCCGCTCGCTCGCCCGGGCCCCTTTGACCCTTCCTTTCCCGTCGGACTCTCGCCTGTGGCACCATTTTATACAGTTCATGTGCTTTGATGAGGAGCGACACTGTGTGTCGTGGTGGGGCGAAGCCTGTGGTGGTGGGGTGCGGACCGGGGCGGCATGCCGGGCTCCGTAGAGGGGCAGGAACGGAAATAGTCTCTGGGCCCCTCAACTCTCTACTAAAAATCCCCCACTGCTCTGCGCTCTCCCGCCACGGTGGGCGAGCGTGGGTTTTTTCCTTTCGGTTTTACTCTGAGAGCCCGTTGCGGACGGGTCTCCCCAGGGGACTCCGCCCGAAAGACCCTCAGCCCAGCGGGCAGCCCGTCTCCCCGGGGACCCAGCCAGCGATCTGAGCCCAGAGGGAGTGTGCTCGCCGGGGGTCGAGACGGGCGGGGTGCGATGTGCAGCGTAACGTGGCCGCATTCCAGGGAAAAGAAGGGGAAATAGTGCTCGCCTTGCTTTGGGGGGTTTTCATTGACTTCCAGAAGCTGTAGGAAAGGAGCTTATCCCAAGCCGGAGCCGCCTAATTCTATTGGGTCCCGGATTCATTGGGCCTTTTCAGCGTCTGTGGCTTCATGGTGACCCTGGGGAGATGTCTCTTTTGGCCTCCTCGTGTTTGTGTCTATTCAGGGCAGGCTCCAGTGACAAATACCTTAGCAGCGGTTCTCAACCTGTGGGTCGCGACCCCTTTGGGGGTCGAACGACCCTTTCACAGGGGTCGCCTAAGACCATCGGAAAACACATATAGAATTACATATTGTGTTTGTGATTAATCACTATGCTTTCATTATCTTCAATTTGTAACAATGAAAATACATGCTGCCTATCAGATATTTACATGACGATTCGTAACAGTAGCAACATGACAGTGATGAAGTAGCAACGAAAATAATGTTATGGTTGGGGGTCACCACCCCATGAGGAACTGTATTAAAGGGTCGCGGCATGAGGAAGGTTGAGAACCACTGTCCTAGAGGTTTCCGAGCTGGGAGAGGGGCGTGGGGAGCTGCGTTTCCCTCTCCAAGTGTCTTTCAGGGCGCTGGTCAGCTCGGGAAGAGGCCGAGAGAATGACCCTCGCAGCGGTGGGTGTATCCGGGAATGTGGACGCTTGGCTTTGAAGTTTTTTTTCTGGTGGTTCAGCATTTCCCTCACTGGTATGTGTTTGTCCACGTAGCATGATTGAGAATTTGAAGGATTCATGCGTTCAAAAAGTAGTTAGTACAGTTCTTAGGGACCGACTATCGTCCTTGGAATCTGTCTTGAGTAAGGAGAGCAGTTGAAAGATGCTGCCGGGAGCGGCAGGTAACAGCTGGGTGTTTATTCAGTGAACAAACATTTTTGAGTGTCTGCTGTGTGCCGGGCAGTGTGTGTGCTGAGCAGTGACTTTGTGCCAGAGAATGCAAAATTTCCGGTAGAGGCATCTATCGCCTACCACTCATAGGAGTGAATCATTCGGGCACCCCTCATGCCAGCCCTCTGCGGAAAAGTGTGGCCTACATTTTGAATGTGACTCAAATGATCGATTTCTTGAGCATCTTAGCCTTTCTTTGTTTTTTTTCCATCTATTTTGAAGGGACATGAATTTCTCATATGAAAGGTGTAAGAAAATGGAAAACAAAAGTGAATGAAGGATTCAGAAAGTGGGGATTACTTTAGTTTTCAGGATGGGTAAGTTGCTTCGAGGTCAGCTAGCCCAGTACTGCATTTTACAGCTAACTAAACCCCAGAGATGTAAGGTGTAGCTTAAAAATTTCTGGTGCTTGTCCAGTATTCTTTCTACTATGTTATACTTTAGTAAAACCCTTTAAAAGTTCTAGGTACAGAGATGGAACCCAAACTTTGCATCATTGAGCAGTAACTACCAAAATGCAAGATCCCTTATATTATCTGTTATTTAAGTGAGCCATTGCAACCATCTGTAGAGGCACTATTCTCCTTTAAAAAAAACTTATTGGTGAGAGAGAGAGAAACACTGATTTGTAGTTCCACTTGTTTATGCATTCATTGGTTGATTCTTGTGTGTGCCCTGACCAGAAATCAAACCTACAACCTTGACATATGGGATAACACTTAACCAACTGAGCTAATGCGCTGGGGCCATTGTCCTCCTTTTATAAACAAGTAAACTGAGTCTAGGCAGTAACCTGTCTTGCTCAAGGTCACACAGATAATGAGTAGGGAAGCTGGGATTTGACCTCAAGCCTGTCTGACTCCAAAGCTGGTTTCTTTTCTCTAGTATTTTGTTGCCTGGGAACCTGGGGAAGACTTGAAAGTTGGGCATTAACTTTCATTTTTAATGTGTTTACCTCAGACTTATATTTGAAGGCTCTTTCTTTTTTAATGTTTTTATTGATTTTAGAGAGAGGAAGGGAAAAGGAGAGAGAGAGAGAGAAACACCGGTGTGAGAGAGAAACATCAATCAGCTGCCTCCTGCATGCCCCCTACTCGGGATCGAGCCTGAAACCTGGGCATGTGCCCTGACTGAGAATCAAACTGGTGACCTTTTGGTGCATTGGATAATGCTCAACTAACTGAGCAACACTGGCCAGAGCTGGGGGCTCTCTTGAATTTAATTCCCTTTTAAAAACTCACAAAGGGTCTTATAAATGTGCACTTTTGAAGGCGAGGAACCAGGGAGGGGTAATTGGAGGGGGTGGTACCCATCCCATCACTGGGAAACCAACTGACTATTACATGTCTTTCAGTTGCATGTTTAATCTTAGCTTCAGGTTACCCTACCTCCCAATTGATATATGGTAATGAACATTAAGTTACTCCCTCCTTGCAAATACAAAACAAAACAACAACAATAAAAAAACCTGAGTCCTGACAGGTGTATGCACTGAAAGGTTGCTGATTCAATTCCCAATCAGGACACATGCTCAGATTTCGGGCTCTATCCTCAGTAGGGGCTGTGCAGAAGGCAACCAATCCATGTTTTACTCACATCGATGTTTCTCTCACTCCCCCTCCCTTCCTCTTTCTCTAAAAATCAATTAAAATATTTTAATTTTTTTTTTAAATTCTCACATGAGGATATGGTGGTTTTTTTTAAAATATGTTTTTATTGATTTTTAGAAAGAGAGAGAGAAACATCAATGATGAGAGAGAAACTGCATTGATCAGCTGTCTCCTGCAGGCCCCATACTCGGGATTGAGCCCACAACTGGGGCATGTGCCCTGAACTAGTGACCTCCTGGTTCATGGGTCGATGGTCAACCATTGAGTCACACTGGCTTGGCAGGATATGTTTTTATTGATTTGAGAGAGAGAGAGAGAGAGAGAGAGAGAGAGAGAGAGAGAGAGAGAGAGAGAAAGAAACACCAATCAGTTGCCTCCCATGTGCACCCTGACTGGGGATCGAATCCACAACCTAGCTATGTGCCCTGACCGGAAATCGAAGCAGCAACTTTTTGGTGTATAGTATGATGTTCCAACTAACTGAGCCCACCCGGCCAGGACTGTTGACTAATTCTTCAAGTGAACATTCAAACTTTATGAAATCCAGAGCCAGTTGTAACCCTTGAAAATAGAGGCTTTTGGTGATCCTTGTCCTTCACACAAAAATGTTGACATTATGTTAGAATTTCTCTCTTGTCAGGACATACCTGAGGTCATTGTTTCCTGCATATCTTCAGAATACTCAGTACAGTACTCTTATGTCATTCCAGGAAGACTAAATTTGAGAAACACCCAAAATATTCTGTAAATAGGCAGCTTTTTGCTTTTAGTTAGTATGGTGAATGCTTCTCTAATATAAAATTGTGCCTTTACCTGTTTCCTCCCAAGGAGTTACATCCCAATCAAAGGACAATTCAGGAAACATAACTTAGGCCTTGACCAGTATTTTTCAGGGGATAGAGCATCAGTCTGTGGCCCAAAGGGTTCCAGGTTTGATTCCGGTCAAGGGCACATGCCCAGGTTACGGGCTTGATCCCCAGTAGGGGCCATGCAGGAGGCAGGCGATTAATGATTCTCCCATATCATTGATGTTTCTCTCTCTCCCTCTCCTTTCCTCTTTGAAATCAATAAAAATGTTTTTTTAAAAGGGGGGAAAAAAGAAATATAACTTAGGAAATGCTTCTTTAAAAGTATACTGCCTTTGGGAGAAATGCAAATATAAAATTGAGTTAATATTGATTCTAACTCTAAATTGTGTCCTCTGCCGAAACCGGTTTGGCTCAGTGGATAGAGCGTCGGCCTGCGGACTGAAGGGTCCCAGGTTCGATTCCGGTCAAGGGCATGTACCTGGGTTGCGGGCACATCCCCGGTGGGGAGTGTGCGGGAGGCAGCTGATCGATGTTTCTCTCTCATCGATGTTTCTAACTCTCTATCGTTCTCCCTTCCTCTCTGTAAAAAATCAATAAAATATATTTTTAAAAAAATAAAATAAATTGTGGCCTCTGTTTTAAGCACATCTCAGGGGACAAATAGAGCATTTTGTAATTGGAAGTTATCTTTGTGCTCGCCCCCAAAATTCTATCAACAGTTTGCTCTGTTTCTGTTGGTTTGAAGCTTTATTGTAAGTATCCTGTTGTTTCCTAGTCCATCTTCTTGGTAATGAGATAACCCAGTCCTAGAGGAAGGCAGGTGGTACTTAAATGAAATTGGATTGGTAATTACTGTAAAGCATTTTCTTGCATCTCAATAGCTGCCTTTTATTCTTTTTTACAAAGGCAAGTCTTGTAGCAATTAGAAGAAAATCTTTTGGACTAAGAATTCAAAGTTACTTTCTGCCTTCATTGAGCCAATCAGCTGAACTTTACCACATCATTGTATAGGTATAAGCCTGTAAAAGGTGTCAGTAAACATTGAATACCTACTGTGTACCAGGCACTTGGGCACAGTCCAGTGGAGGGCCAGACAGGTAAGGCAGCACCAACTTGGAAGATGAATAGGTGGGGTACCATGACTGGCATCTTGTAGAGAAGGTGATGCCTAAACTAAGATTCAAAGGACCAGTTGATTTAAGCAGTATTAAGTTTGGGAGGAACAGGTAGAGTGTAGGGCTGATGCCTACGTAGGCAAGGAGGCAGTGAGGGAAAGAATCCAGCATTGGGAGAGCCAGTATTTCCTTCTGGCTGGAGGGTAGGGTGTTGGCAGGGCTGAGTGGAAAGAGATGAGGCCAGAGAGGTATGCAGGGCCAGATTGGGAAGGGCCTCCTTGTACTTGGTTCTGGGGAGCTTGGGCTTTTCCTGAAAGCAGAGGGGACCTTTGAAGGCTTTTTTATTTTTTAATATATTTTATTGATTTCAGAGAGGAAGGGAGAGAGATAGAAACATCAATGATGAGAATCATTGATTGGCTGCCTCCTGCACGCCCTCCACTGGGGATCGAACCTGCAACCTGGGCATGTGCCCTTCACCAGAATCAAATCCAGTGCCCTTTAGTCCATAGGCCGACGCTCTGTCCACTGAGCCAAACCAGCTAGAGCTTTCTTTTTCGTTTTTAAAGCAGAGTAGTGATATAGTTAGATTTTAATGTAAGAGATAAGAACTTTGATTTACTTCTCTTTAGGGAAGAGGCTGTTCTCTCTGAAGCATGGCTACAGCCACACTTAGAGGAGTCTTCAACACTGCCTGTAACTGCTGTTGTTATGGAATGTGTACAGTGGCTGTGGTTAGTGGGCAATTAACAGTTATTTCAGGGCTGCCTGGTGCTGATTTCCTTATGCCTGTCTTTGTAGTAAAGAAGGCACTTAAGGTTTGTGTAGCTGAACGCACAAGTCCTGAAGGAGCCATTTCTAAGCTATTCCTGGTCCTTTTGGGAAGACCGAGTGCTAGAGACTGTGAAGTCCTCCAGGGGGGCTTTCTATAAAGCAGTTGGCCAGTTTAGACATGATTGTGTTAAGCAGTCTGTCCCCGGAGCTCTGGAAAAAGATCGGTTTTACTGTGATTTCCAAGAAAGGAGGATAATGGCTTTTCACTAGTAACTTCTCAGCTCTTTTCATTGAGGCTGCATGGGGGGGCCTGTTCCCAGCATGCTCTGACTGTCAAGAGAGCTGCCATGGTTGCTGTGAGTTGGAAATTTGGGCAGTCACAAGCCTTCTATAACAGGAAAGCACTTAGTGGATTGTTTTAAAACTTTTGGTAAAATTCTGCAAGAGAAAGGTGCTGTTATTTAGATCTGATGACTTCCACATACTCTTTCTTTCCACCACTACACTGTGGTGCTCTCCTCCCTCCCCGGCCCCTGCCACACACACACACACACACACACACACACACACACACACACACACACACACACACACACACACACAGATGCCTGTCACTGTCTCCC
>NW_006293088.1:2466376-2468270 GCF_000327345.1 Myotis davidii | reverse complement strand
TGGTTTCGTTCTTTTTATATATTGTTTATTTGGTCTGCATGTCATTTATTTCTGCTCTGATCTTTATTATCTCCTTCCTTCTGCCCACTCTGGGCTTTTCTTGCTGCTCTCTTTCTAATTCTTTAAGTTGTAGGGTTAGATAATTTATTACCAGTTTTTCTTCTCTTATGAAGTAGGCCTGTAGTACTTTGAACTTTTCTCTCAGGACTGCTTTCACTGTGTCCCATAGATTTTGGATTGCTGTGTGTTTTATTGTGTTTTTTTTTTTTTATTGATTTCAGAAAGGAAGGGAGAGGGAGAGAGAGATGGAAACATCAATGATGAGAGAGAATCATTGATCGGCTGCCTCCTGCATGCCCCACACTGGGGATCAAGCCCTCAATCAGGACGTGTGTCCTGATGGGGAATTGAACTGTAACCTCCTCGTTCATAGGTCCATGCTCAACACAGAGCCACACTGGCTAGGCCCGCAGGCCTTTTTTAGATGGCATCTTGAGGGCTCATTATAGGCCAGGTAGACTGCGGTTTTACATTCATTATCCCATTCAGTCTCAGTGGTCTAATTGGGGTATAGATTCTATTACTCATAGTGTTTGGGAGACGAAATCAGGAAGTATTCCAGCCCTGGCTGTTGGCTTCACTCTTAGTGACTTTTTTGGATAGTTTGTTTGCCTCTGCTTCTCAGCAGGTAATTACATAGTTAAGTGCTTTAGTGTGCTTAGTTGTTAGTTCCTTTGAAGTATTGTTTGTTTCTCTTGGGCTTAAGCGTGACCCCTGCTTCTGTAGCCTGAATGATGAGCTGATTAAGTTTTGTGTCTATAGAAAATTTTTCCTGTAAGGACAACTCCTGACTTGTTGGGTTCCTAGGAGAAGATTGAGTTTAGCTACTATATCTGTGGCCAAAATGCAGAACTGGTTTTTTAAAAAGTAGTAACTGTAGAGATTTCTCTTCCTAAGTGTTTTTAACTCTGCTAACCTCTGCCAAGCATGCTTCCCTTTCATGTGAGTGAGGTCTATGCAGGATATTAATGTGAAGATAAAGGTTAAAACCAACTACCACAAATGTTACTAATTACCACAATTAGCAACAAATCCCAATAGTGATCCAGTGTGTAGATAAAGACTATTATCACCGAGGGTAGAATATTTCACAAAGTCCCTCACAGTAGGTCATCCTCTCCCCACACCAAAGCTCCCTTATAAAATGAACACAGGCAATAAGTAATTCTTTTCTAAAATGAATAATAAATATGTACTGTTAAAATTACATTCTTCAGGGGCATGGTCCTTAGAGGAGCTTGTACGGGGCCGTGATGACTGGAGCCTGGAAAGGCCAGAACTTCCACTACTCGTCATTGACTAGAGAGCCACATTCCCACCCCTCATGTTCTGGCCTTCCTGGCTTATAAAAGTATTTGTGACCCTCCAGAGGTCAGTTGCTTCTGCTATCCAGTTGCACATCTCACGGGTGAATGGACATTGCCCATAAGCCTGCAAGCTCCCAAATCCCATAAGCTCTTTTTTATTGTATTTTTTTCTTTTTCTTTATTTTATTTTATTTTTTTAAAATATATTTTATTGAGTTTTTACAGAGAGGAAAGGAGAGAGAGAGTTAGAAACATCAATGAGAGAGAAACATCGACCAGCTGCCTCCTGCACACTCCCCACTGGGGATGTGCCCGCAACCAAGGTACATGCCCTTGACCAGGATCGAACCTGGGACCCTTCAGTCAACAGGCTGATGCTCTATCCACTGAGCTAAACCGGTCAGGGCGGCTTAGTCTCTTAATGGAGGGATAAACAACACCTCTTTCATAGGCTGGGCATGAGGGAAATATCTGTGACAATTCACATAAAAAGCTTGCTCGGTACAAAAAGAGCCCCACACTCAGTG
>NW_006293088.1:2464602-2466020 GCF_000327345.1 Myotis davidii | reverse complement strand
ATAGTTTGTTTGCCTCTGCTTCTCAGCAGGTAATTACATAGTTAAGTGCTTTAGTGTGCTTAGTTGTTAGTTCCTTTGAAGTATTGTTTGTTTCTCTTGGGCTTAAGCGTGACCCCTGCTTCTGTAGCCTGAATGATGAGCTGATTAAGTTTTGTGTCTCTTGAGGAACTTGAACTCAAGAGCCAAAAGGACAATGCTGCTGTTAGTTGTAATAGTAAGATCAGTGACTGCAAGCGAGATAGATGCTGATTGAAATCTTGACCATAGATGGGAAATAACTTTTTAACTTCTGGCCAGTGAAAAGAGACAATATAAATAATTTCTACTCCACTCTCTTGAGAAGATTTAACACTCTACTATCTTAGGATCTCTATATCTATAGTTGCAGACTGGCAGCCCTTGGGTATTTGGCCTAAGATTTTGGGGGGCTTGTTTCTTAAGTATTGAATACCTTTACCTGGATCTCAGTTGCTCTCCTCTCCTCCGCAGCCCATCTCCCTACCCTCTCCCATGCTACTATCTGTTACCTATTGTGTCCTGCTCTGCTGGCTTTAGCATTTAGTTTATTGGCTTTGCCCTGGAGACATTGTTTGCTGTCCCTGCTGAGTACCTTCAATGACTGCACCCTTGGGTGTTAGAATAAGACCTAGTAGTGGGGAGAAGATATGGTGACTTTGTTCCATCCCCCAAATCTGTTTGCTTCTTATGGGAGAGGAGCCTTGCTGTCCTCATTTTATAAAAGATAGCAAGGGTTACTAGTCAATAACCCTCTTTCTCCTCCATGGCAATAGAAATCAGAAGACTAGATTTAGGGTTCAAATGCCAGGTCTGATTTTTGGACAAATCACTGCCTATCTTTCTCAGCTTCATTTTCTCATTTGTAAAATTGGATGGATCTGCCTTGCCTGGTGTTGAGAGTTAAATAATGCATCATTCAAAGGCAGATGAGTGTGAGGGACATTGTTCCCTTGCTCTCCATTCACTGACAGTGTGGCCTCTGTCCAGTTAGGGTGGGAAGTTCCTAAGGCTGGCTGAGGGCTAATATACTGTTTCCTCTAAGAGTTATATTACTTAGTGTTGTATGAAAACCAAAAGGGGAAAAACAGTAATGAACCTGAAGAAAGAGGAGCCCCATTAGACTTTATCCCCTATTTTATTCCAGAGGTAGGGCTCACCACCATTACTCCCACCCCTGCTCTGCTTCTTGCTTGTTTATCCTCACCCGAGAATATTTTTTGCATTGAATTTTAGAGAGATTGGGAGTGAGGGAAAATGGGAGTGGGGGGAGAGAGAGAGAGAGAGAGAGATCAATGTAAGAGAGACACATCTATTGGTTGCCTCCCAAACGCGCCCCAACTGGGGCTGGAGACGAATCTGCAACCCAATGTACATGCCCTTGATTGGAAATCGAACCTGAG
>NW_006293088.1:2460207-2462819 GCF_000327345.1 Myotis davidii | reverse complement strand
TTCTTCCTCTATGATGGGATGCAGAGTACAGGTGATATGTGGCCCATGGGAGGAGAGGACTTCTTGCTTGTTTATCCTCACCCGAGAATATTTTTTGCATTGAATTTTAGAGAGATTGGGAGTGAGGGAAAATGGGAGTGGGGGGAGAGAGAGAGAGAGAGAGAGATCAATGTAAGAGAGACACATCTATTGGTTGCCTCCCAAACGCGCCCCAACTGGGGCTGGAGACGAATCTGCAACCCAATGTACATGCCCTTGATTGGAAATCGAACCTGCGACCCTTGGGTGCAACGGCTGATATTCTAACCACTGGGCAATACCGGCCAGGCATGCTCCACTTCTTTAAGGTAAAATTGGCTGTATGGATTCCCTGCCTCATGTAGACCCTTGGAAGAGTCACGCAAAGCAGAACAATACACTGTCTCAATATGGCAGTTACAAAGTTTTTGAGGCCCTCCAGCCTAGGATACATCTAAATTGTTAGGCCTGTTCTCTGCTGAAGAATTACATCCTTGTGGGTACTCTTCATAGATTTAAGATTTGGACTTCCGATTTCAGCTCCTGTGGTCTGCTCCTTGGCCTGGGTGCGGGCAGGCTGTATTACTTGTCAGCCTTTATCCTACCTTATTCACTCCTGTGGCCACCACCAGCCACTCTCCCCAATGTTTTTCCTTTTCCCTTTTGAGGTTTAGGGTTCAGTTCTGTTGCTTGCTAGTTGAGAGGCTTTAGGCAAATCACTTAACTTCAGAGCATGCTGCAAGGCCGCTGTATATCCCAGGGGTTGTGGTGAGGATTAGAGGTGGTAAAGGGAGGACACAATGTCTTCCTTACACATACCTCTGGCAGGTATTTGGAGAATGCTGCTGCCACCACCACTGCTGAGAAATTCCTAAGGCAGCCTTAGCTCTTATTTTGAATATGAATAGTGTCTCTGATTTCAGACCCAGATAGACTGAGTTCATATTCTGGCTTCACAAGGATTATTTCCTAGTCACTAAAGATGGACAATAAACAATAATGTTCTATTTATATATATACATATATGTATGTGTACTATACACACACACACACACACAATGAAGAAAAATAAAGCAGATATAAATATAAAATGACTGACAGGGGTGCCATTTTGTAAAAAAAAAAAATGTCTGAGGCGGCCTCAAATAAAGATAGGCAAAGCGACCTGAAGGAAGTGAGAGTGCACACTGCGCAGAAGCTGGCGGAAGTGCATTCAGGCAGAGGGAGCTGCCAGTGCAAAGGCCCTCGGACTGGAGCATGTTTGTTTTACCTGAGGAACAATGGGGGCCAACATTTTTTTTTAAATATATTTTATTGATTTTTTACAGAGAGGAAGGGAGAGAGACAGTTAGAAACATCGATGAGAGAGAAACATCGATCAGCTGCCTCCTGCACATCTCCTACTGGGGATGTGCCCGCAACCCAGGTACATGCCCTTGACCGGAATCGAACCTGGGACCTTTCAGTCTGCAGGCCGACGCTCTATCCACTGAGCCAAACCGGTTTCGGCGCAACATTTTATTTTACATGAAAATTACCTCAGTTATAAAAAAGGGGCTCCTAGCTGGTTTAGCTCAGTGGGTAGAGTGTCTGTCCGAGGACTCAAGGGTCCTGTGTTTGATTCCGGCCAAGGGCATGTGCCTCAGTTGTAGGCTCCACCCCCAGGCCTGGTTGGGGCGTATGCGGGAGGCACCCAATCCAGGTCTCTTTCCCACCTTTCCACTCTATAAAAATCAGTGGAAAAAGATCCTCAGGTGAGGATTAACAACAACAAAAAGTATAAAGAAATAGGTGAAATCAATTAAAATTTTCTTATTTTTTTAAATATATTTTTTATTGATTTCAGAGAGGAAGGGAGAGGGAGAGAGAGATAGAAACATCAACAATGAGAGAGAATCATTGATTGGCCGCCTCCAACATGCCCCCCACTGGGGATTGAACCCCCAACCTGGGCATGTGCCCTTGTCCAAAATCGAACCCGGGACCTTTCTGTTTGTAGGCTCTATCCATCCACTGAGCAAAACTGGCCAGGGCTAAATAATTTTTTAATATGTTTTTTTATCGATTTCAGAAGGGAAGAAAGAGGGAGAGAGATAGAAACATCAGTGAATGGAACCTTCAAACAGACTAACTTGAATATATATTTAAAAGGCAGCTGATGAATTTATGACCTAGATGTCCCCCGTAGATCCTCTTGTCTCTCAACTTACAAATTCTACTTCTTTTAACTTACCCAATTATGTTTCTCAGGAGTTGAGTTAATTCTTTGAACCTGGTGATGATCTTGCAGCATCGCTGTAGAATCAAACCTGGCGTGATGTGACTGGTGCTTTAGCCAGGGGAGGTAGGATAAGCAGGAGCACTCGTGATGGCCAGCCCTACCAGGCAGGACACCGCCACACCACTGACGCAGAGAAACAAGACAGGGATGAACCAGAATTGAACTAACCAATGTGAGGGTTGTTTAGGAAAGTCTATGGATTGGACATCTGGACTTGAAAATAGCCAGTGATGCATTTTTAAGGTACAAAGTCCTTCCTTCCTTCCTTCCTTTCTTCCTTCCTTCCTTCCTTCCTTCCTTCCTTCCTTCCTTC
>NW_006293088.1:2453044-2460130 GCF_000327345.1 Myotis davidii | reverse complement strand
GAGAGAAAGATAGAAACATCAATGATGAGAGAGAATCACTGATTGGCTGCCTCCTGCACATCCCACACTGGGGATCCAGCCCGCAACCCAGGCATATGCCCTGACTGGGAATCGAACCGTGACCTCCTGATTCATAGGTCAGCGTTCAACCACTGAACCACACCAGCCAGACGAGACCTATCTGATAGTTTTAGACCAAATCCCATCCAGATGCGTGGTGTGGGAGACATAGGTGCTTTGCTGGGGAGACCGCTCTCCCAGGAGACCCTGTCACAAGCAACCCTGTAGCCAAGGGAATGGGTGCTGATGTCCTGTCCGAGAATTAAAGCAATTAGGACCAGCATGGGCACTGCCTGCTATGGTGGAGTTCAGGGCCAAGCTGTGTTGGAAGTTATTTCTGTCTTCTATTGCTTCACAGGATCTTCTTTTTTTAAGTATGTTTTTATTAATTTCGGAGAGGAAGGGAGAAAGAGAAAGATAGAGACATCAATGATGAGAGAGAATCATTGATCGGCTGCCTCCTGCACGCCCTTCACTGGAGATTGAGCCCACAACCCAGGCATGACCAGGAATCGAACCATGACCTCCTGGTTCATGGGTCGTCACTCAACCACTGGGCAACACCGGCCAGGCTACTTTTTTCTGAAATGATGGCATTGTGTTCATCAGGACCTGTCAGGCTCTGGCTCTGAGAATCAGCCTTGTTCTACTCTCAGGGCTCATGTTTCTTCTGCAGAACCCCTATTTGTAGATGTGTGCATCCCAATTTGGGGGAGCTGGACAAGGCCATATGAGCCTGTGGGACATAGTGGTTCACAGAGCGCAAGATGATTCCCTATTCCTTGAGTTTGAGAGAAAAATCAGAAAATGTCATCTTCTGAATTGCAAACTGACAAAGGCAAATTATCTGAGAAAAGCTACATAGTAACTATTGCTGATTAAAAGGGGTTATTTTCTAACTCAGCTGGTGCCTCTTAGACTTCCATTCACTACAAGATGACTTGGATTCTTAGGGGTCTGTTAGCTGCATTGGTGACCAGAGGATTCTGGGTATCAGAGAGGGTGCGATGGTGGAGTAGGACCTTACTCCTTTGGCACCGTGGAGGAGGCCCTTGCGGAGCCGGCAGCCGCAGGTCAGGCACCCACTCCCGCCGCCATAGTGTAACAGGTGCAGATTTAGGTTCGTTCACTGTCTGTTGTGAGTTTGGCTAGTTTGAATCAGACCCCAGGGCTTCATCACCCCTGGGTGAACTGATAAAATCTGTTTCTTGAACACTCAGGTCTGGACAGGACATCTGTGATGGTGCTGTACTTGCTGTACGTTGTACTTTGCCTGTTTATTTCTCTTCTCTCCTTACCTTTTTTCTTTCTCCATCCATCTCTTGCTATTACAGGAGTGACCCTGTCATTGTAATCTGCCTGCCCTTGCAGATACATTCCTATTCTCTGTCTCCTTTGTTCCTCTTGAAGATGTGGCTATGTTACAAATTAGGCTGTTTGAGGAGTCCCCAACCTTGCTTTTCCCCTCTTATGCTTCCATCCCCTAACTTTTGCCAGAGGCTCACACAAGCATCATCACTGCAAGGTTAAGGTCAGCAGCAGGCAGTGAAACTGTGCTTTTTCCTCAGGTGAGTTGAATTTGCAGATATTGACATCTGATATCATTCACCTTTCGGCTGTGGCCTCTCCTTTCCTCCCGCAGGGTACTTCATGATATCCTGCCTCCTCTCTTTCCTCTGGTTTCGCTTTTTCTCTCAGATCAAGAAGTAGACCTTTCATTTTTGTAGAGGGGTAGCCCCACAGGGCAAGTGATACTTGTGTTTGATAACAGATCTTTTGTTAGGGGTTTTGACCCAAGGAAAGGAGGCCACCCACTTACCAAAGCACAGAGCACTCCTTCGCTTCTGCAGTGTGCTCAGTGCTACTTGGCAAAAAACAGAGTCTTCCCAGGGGAAGCCATAGGAAATCTGACTTTTTTAGCACCTTGCCTCTGATGTGCTTATGCCCTGACACTTGCCTTGTGCCGTGTGACCCTCAGAGCAGAGTCAAAGAGTAATGCACTAGCCATGGAGGTTCAGCTTCTAACACAGGAGGAGCCTTGACCTTGGGCTGGGGCTCTGTGCATCCTTGTAAAAGGAGAAGGTGCCCTTCCGTAGTACGATTCCTTGTTGGGGCCCACTTCTAGATGCTTCCTCACAAAACATTGAGGACTCTTTAATCCCATCGGACTGTTTGCATCTGGAGAAGATGGATATTCTCCTTGTAGTGCACACTGTAGAGTTTCCATTCGATCCAGCTCTTCAGAGAACAAGGCCGAGAGCAGATTAATTGCCAGTCCTTATCCAAGTAGAGAATGGACTGACTCATGATACCTGGATAGACTCCAGAGCGAGATGCAGTGCCCTCTCCCGCTGCTGGCAGAACACTCCCTCTCCTGCTTGGACGGCTCTGAGCTCACTGGTATCCAGTGACCATCTGGAGATGGCAGGATCAGCTTTCCACCAGAGCTGCCGGTTTATATGCCACTCTAATCTGATGGAAGAATTCCTCAGCTCTGATAACCTGTCCTGTCTGATGGGTTGGAGTTTGATGGGAGTGTTAGTTATCAGAGTGCCAGGGGCAGTGTGGAATTCAGGGGAGAGGAGGGAGTGAGGATCAGTGGCTTTACCAGCATTTCCATGGATTTGAGCAATTGTGAGCAGCATCGGGTAGGGCTCCAGAAGCTTTAGTTCTAGGGCTGCCTCTTCGGTGCCTCATCTGTGACCTTGGATAAGTTCCTTGACTTCTCTGAGCCACATCACCCTCATCTGACAAACATAAAAGCTACTTTGTCTATCACACAGGGTTGGTGTGAGCAGAAAATGAGTGGGAAAGTGTATGATAACCATAAAGCATCATATTGACGTAGGCATTATTTTTATTTATTTTTTTAAATATATTTTTATTGATTTCAGAGAAGAAGGGAGAGGGAGAGAGCGATAGAAACATCAGTGTTGAGAGAGAATCATTGATTGGCTGCTTCCTGCATGCCCCACACTGGGAATCGTGCCCGCAACCCAGGCATGTGCCCTTGACTGGAATCGAACCTGGGACCCTTCAGTCTGCAGGCCGACGCTCTATCCACCAAGCCAAACCAGCTAGGGCGTAGGCATTATTTTTAAAGCCAGTAGTTTTATATTACATGCCAAGGATGCTGGTCATGTTCTAGTTTGGGGACAGAGGCACATTTACTTAGACACGGCCCATCTGCCCTCTTAAAGGGCTTTTCTGCACTCGGGCTTCATTTCCTGGGCAGATTCCCTATTTTCCCTAGGACCTTAGAGAGGAAAGGTGGTTGAGGCCCCTCAAATTGAGCTAAGGTAATGTGTATTTTACCACAGTTAAAAAAAAAATCAGCTAATGTATTGGGCCCATTTGCCTATATGTCTTATTTGGCCCTCACAGTGATATGAAAGCAAGAGTTCATGTAGCAAAGTTTAAAAATGTATAGCTTTCCCTTAAAATCTTGATAGGTTTCTCCTAAAATAGCAGAGCAAGTGCTCTTCGGTGCCTTTGTAGCTAGCCCCTTCACTTCCCCAACGTGCTCCCTACGTACGGAGTTCGGTTACTGGCCTGTGGAGGCATTTAGTGTAAACCCTGTTAAAGGCATCTAAGGGCACCCTCACATGGTAAACTTTGCATTTCTGTGGAGGAACTTGAATAGGCAGTGTCATTTTTAGACTGGAGCAAAGTGATACATTGTGAAACTTTAAAACCATAAGTTATTTGTGGTAAGCCTTGAAAAGCCCTTAAAAGGTAATGGACATTAGACTAAGGTAAGACAACATTTACTTAGGCAGTATCACTGGTATTAATTTTGAAAAAAACTTAGGAGAATTATAGTTCTGACAAACTGCTTTGGCATAGATTATCTCTGAGTGTCTGTCAGTTCACAGAAAACTTCCAGGTCATTCCCTGACTCTAGGTGCCCCTTTTTCATTCTTGTCAGTAAACAGTCACAAGTTTGAGTGAGAGGTTTTCCATTCTAGAGGTTTCCTAGTCAGAGGGTTCATGGTACCTACCCTCAGAATATAGTCTGCTGTGCTTGCCTAAATATATTTTGGGTCTTTCATAAAACAAAATATTTTAAACAACTTAACACCAATCAAAATGAGTATCATTGTCAGACTGGATTTAAGTGTAGGTTCATGTTGTTCATAGGAGACAAAAATAAGGACATTGGAAAGATGAAAACTAAAAGAGAAACATATATTTCAGGGGAATACTAAACAAAAGAAAATGGGCACAGCTTTATTAATACTAAACAATAGATTTATTTTTAGAGAGAGAAACATTGATTTCTTGTTCCCCTTACTTATGCATTCATTGGTTGATTCTTGTATGTGCCCTGACTGGGGATCGAGCCTGCAACATTGGTGTTTCGATCGGGTCAATGAGCTACCCAGGTTAGGCCTAAACAATAGATTTTAAGGCAAAAAATGATCACTTCATAATAATAAACTGTTTAATTTACTGGAAAGAATAATTCCTGGTCCTTCACATAGTCAGTAGTTCAAACAAATTAGTAAGAATTTAGAAGATTTGAGCCATACACTTAACCAGCTTGAACTGCACCTATAACTGCAGAATACAGTCATTCTCAGGACATGTAGAGCATATGGGCCATTCACTGGGCCCTGAGGGGATCTCAGGAAATTTCAAAGACTTTGCACTAAGGCAGTGATTCTTAACATTTTGCAAGTAATATAGTCCTTTGAAAATCCCATGTATCTTATAAGTTAGGGTTTCTGAACTTCAGCACTACTGACATTTGGGACCAGATAATTCTTTGCTGTGGGGGCTGTTCTATTATAGGATTTTCACAGCATCCCTAGCCTGTATCCACGAGTTGCCGGAAGTACCTCCCTTCCAGTAGTGACAACCCAAAATGTCTCCAGACTTTGCCAAACTTGCAAGGTTGGTGGGCACTATCAGCCTTGGTGGAGAATTGCTGTTACAGACCTTCTCTCCAGAGAAATACATAATTTTGCATACAATTCCTTCCCTCTCCAGCATCTAGATCAGTGGTTCTCAACCTTGGCTGCATTAGAATCACCTGGGAATCTTTTTAAAATCCTGATTTCTGGGCCTCATCCTCCGGAAATTCTGTTTCGTTGTTACTACTGTTGTGGCCCCACCCCATAACAAAGAAACAGAATTTCCGGAGGATGAGGCCCAGAAATCAGGATTTTTAAAAGATTCCCAGGTGATTCTAATGTGCAGCCAAGGTTGAGAACCACTGCTCTAGATGGTCTTGCTCTCACTGAAGATAGGTTAGTTGGGACGTTTTGTAAGAAAAAGCAGCGGGTCAACAAGGAGCCTGGACGTCTGGTCTTGCTCGTTCCACAGCTTCCAGTGTGTGTGGCTTCATGGAGTTCCTGGTGCTGAGGGTCTGAGGCTTGTGACTGCCATGGAGTTCCACTTCTGTTTTGGTCTAGGCCTTTCCTAGGTGCTAATTACAGACAATTCATATCCGTGACAGTGAAAAAAAATAAAATAAAATGTGATACATGAAGGAATGAAAAAGGGAGACCTTATCTCTGAGGAGCAAGCAATTTAACTATATGGGACCACAGACCTTACAAAGGAGAGGTGGACAGCCAAGCTGGGTTTTGCAGGATAAAAAGGAGTTTGCAAGGAGGAGGACATTGCAGGCAGGTGGACCAGCACCCTAGGTTCTGGGGGTTAGTAAGAGCTCAGTGTTGCTGTGGTGTAAAAAAGAAAAGATAAAGAAAGGTCTGGGTGAGGTGTGCTTAGGAGCTTGGACTTGATCGGTCAAGTAGT
Organism: Myotis davidii; assembly: GCF_000327345.1. Taxonomy (NCBI): domain Eukaryota; kingdom Metazoa; phylum Chordata; class Mammalia; order Chiroptera; family Vespertilionidae; genus Myotis; species Myotis davidii. The sequence continues at coordinate 2,454,307 of NW_006293088.1, read as the reverse complement.
GAGGTATTTTAAGTGGGGAAGTGACACAAGCAGACGTGTTTGGAAAGGTGGTTTGAGTGGCTCTGAAGGTCAGCTGGGAGGCCAGGAGGCTCGTGGAAGGCCATGCAAAGAACCCAGCTGAGTAATGAGGCCTAGAACTCTCACTGCGGCTGTGGGAACGGAGGGAGATGAACCCGTAAGGAGTCAGGTCCCCAGACCCCAGAGTTTAGTAAAGGGAGCTCCACATCCATTATTTCGAAGGACACAGTCATGTCCCTGGCCAGAGAGGACACTGCCCTTAGCTCTGAAAATAAAGGCGTAAGTTTTTATTTGAGAGAGATTTTTTTCCACTTTTTATATACATTTTTTTCCTCTAGGAAATAGACAGACGGTTGGAAAAAAAACTGAAGATCACACAAAAGGAGAGGTAAGGCTACTGTCTGGTCTGAGGACTCATGCTCTCTGCCTTCTGAGAGCTGGGCAGTCAGTGGTGGTCTCCAGCTGGCTCTTAGGGTTAGCAGGTCAGGCTCTTGGGCAGTGAATCCTTCCCTCAAGCATGTGGTGGCTTGAGGTTTGGGAGTGAGGCTGGAGTTTCCTACCCCAGTGCGCACCCTGTGTGAAGTGGTTTGATGAAAGTGGGGAGGTGACAAGTCAGAAGACTTGGGTTTAGGCCTGGCTCTGCTCCCCATTGCTCTGATGTTTGGGACAATCCCCCCCACCTCCAGTCTGGACATCAGTTTCTTTCTCTCTACCATGAGGTTGGACAGGTGATTTCTCTGGGCCTTCTGTGACTTGGTGGCTTAGGGCGTTATGGGGTATCCTGGAAGAAAAGATTCTCAGAACTTCTTAGACCTTGAGGGGTAGCTTCATCCCCCAGCTTCAAAGCAAAGGCAGTGCGTTTCCACAGCAGGTGGAAGGTGACTTCAGCAGTCCGTCTTTGGGCGCAGGTAACCTGCCAGCTTCCCACAGGGGCAAGGGAAGGAAGGAGGAAGAGAGGGCCTCTCTGGACTTGCCCAATGGGCTGCACAGATATTCCCCACCTGCCTGCCCAACAGCTTTCCTGGTTCCCTTCCTCTTAGATCAGATTGCTGGCTCCTTGTCTGTCCGCTCATCTCAGCACCTACACTAACCCCTGGTGACAGTCCCCTTGCCACGCCATTCCTGTCCTGCCCAGAACTTACTGTAGTTCCCCTGACAGCAGCTGGGCTCCCCCAGTGCCTACCCCTCCTGACAATCAAGAGTCTACTGACAGCCCCCTGTGGGCTGTCCGGTTCTGAAGAGAAG
>NW_006293088.1:2452279-2453004 GCF_000327345.1 Myotis davidii | reverse complement strand
GCTTGGATCCCTTTCCCCTGTGGCTTTTGTTTCTTTTCCTTCCTATGTTGTTTCCACCTCTCCTTGTGGACACATCGCCTGATGTGCACATCCACCGGCCTTGGACAATGCTTCCACCACCAAGCACTGTTCCTAGGATCGTCCTTCACCCCACCCCCGCCGCGTGCAGCATACCAGAGCGCCCTGGTGAGGGAGGGGTCTCTGCTCAGGAGCTCTTCTGAAGAGGTGATCCAGTTGTTTGGTGTAGCTTGTCTCTGGGAGGCACAGGTCACTTACCAGAAGGCTGAGGCAGCTTGGTAAATCCTGTCTTGGTGCCAGGCAGGGATGGCGGAGCGGGCTCCTTGGTAGTTTGGTTTGAGCACATGTGGTGGGAGACCTTGTTGGGAGTAAACACTTTGCTGACCCCAAGCTAAGGGGCTCCCACCACACCGGCCTGTTAACACTCTGATCTGCGTAGGGAAGTTGGGATTTTAACAGAAGTCATTGGATTCTGGACCTGAAATATTTTGCCACAGGGGCCATGTAGTGGTTGATGTAATTGTAATGAACATGAATAGAAGTCCAAGAAAATGAGATGGTGTTCCAGCCCTCTTTGTCTGGGGTTAGGTCTCAGGAGCAGACCTGTGGATTATGTGAGCTATGGCAAGGTTGCTCTTTGAGGAACCCTTCCTGAGGAATGAGAATTCTGATGTCTGGTCAGAGACCAGAGAATAATGAATAGAAAT
>NW_006293088.1:2439830-2452231 GCF_000327345.1 Myotis davidii | reverse complement strand
AGGAAATCCAAATCTCCTCCCAAAGTGCCCATTGTGATTCAGGACGATAGCCTTCCCACCGGCCCCCCCCCACAGATCCGCATCCTCAAGAGGCCCACCAGCAACGGTGTGGTCAGCAGCCCCAACTCCACCAGCAGGCCAGCCCTTCCTGTCAAGTCCCTAGCACAGCGGGAGGCAGAGTACGCCGAAGCCCGGAAGCGGATCCTGGGCAGCGCCAGCCCCGAGGAGGAACAAGAGAAGCCCATCCTCGACAGGTGAGTGTAGCTGGCAGGGCTGACGGTGGACCCCCCGACCAGGCCACGGGGAGGAGGAGGAGGTGGTAGAGGAAGAGAAGGAGAAGAGAGCTTGGCTGCAAGCCATTGTCTAACTGTTCACTTGGCAGAGAAGGAAAAGTCCATTTCCTTTCGTCTTTCATAGTAATGTCAGTCACCCATTAACCACATGACCTGCAGAGAAGCAGGACCAAAGCAATAGCAGGTGCTGGCTCACTCTATTGAGCTTTGGGTTAGGAGTCTTTACCTTGGTCCAGCGCTCTGGAAAGTCTGTGCTCATGGTTCTGCGAAGGATGTACTTACTGTCCATGGTCACTGCCTCTGGACAGCTTGGCCCTTGAGCACTCCCCCTGCCTCCAGATGAATGATGGTGAGTCAGACCAGGGGGACGAGTGCTACAGGTGCCAGAGGTGGGCATGGGCCACCTGCCCCATTGAGGAGCTTTCCAGCCTGGAGGTGCTCTGAGTCCACTTGCCAAAGAAGCAAGCTCAGGGAGCCAGAGTTGGCTCATAGCCATTGTGACTTCTGCCCCAGCTGCAGGGGTGGTTGGTTTTAAGGTTTGGGGTCCTCTTTTCAATCCTTTTTCAGGCCTCCCACTGATCTTCTTCCCTTCAGGCCAACCAGGATCTCCCAACCCGAAGACAGCAGGCAGCCCAATAATGTGATCAGACAGCCTTTGGGTCCTGATGGGTCACAAGGCTTCAAACAGCGCAGATAAATGTGGGCAAGAAAGAATGCTGCCGCCGTCACCACCTCCTGGGTCGTCCGCCACGGGTCGCACTGCCGTGGCCGACAACTGGACTTGAGCAGAGGGAAGGACCTGATTAACTTGCACTGTGATCCCTTTTGCTCCTCCCACTGTGACCTTGAACCCCATGCACTGTGACCTTCCCCTTTTCCCCCTTCCCACTGTGATTGGCATGTCTACAAGGGCTGTCCCAAGTCAATGGAAAGGGAAAGGATGGGGGTTAGGGGACTTAAGAGAGTCAGACAGTGCCACTTGGCCACTTGGGGTAAAGCCAGTGCCAGCAATAACAGTTTATCATGCTCATTAATTTGGGATTTCAAAACAAATGAGAACTCCCATCCACCCACCCCCAAGTGCATGTCTTCGTCACTTAAAAGCAAGTTCCATTTGAAAATTATCCTTTCTTTTTTTTTCTTCCTATTTTTGTTTGTTTATACAAATACTGATTTGCAAGAAAAAGTGCATGGGAAGGGTTTTAGCAGTTTAATGAATTTTTAATTAAGAAAGGGTAGTTTGGTAGTCTACTTAAAAATGTTTCTGGGAAATTTACTAGAAACATTAACCCATAGGTTTTTGGTGAGCTTAGCTTCTGTATTCCTACTGCCGCCCAGAAAAGGGGCAGGGCTCTGTAGCCGCCAGGACAGATGAGCACCCCATGCCTATACCTCCCTCCCCCCAGCTAAGTCCCAGGGCATCATGGCCCTACCTGGAGACTGGGCTCGTTCTATAGGCTCAGAGAGCCGGGGGAGGGTGCCAACCCCACCTCTAGTATTTTGGGAGACAGGGAAAGTGAAGAGACTTTCCCTTCCCAATCCCCTCAGGGTGGTTCCCTACCAGCCGGGCTTGCTACTTCTAGAAGAGAGCAGGGAGTGAGACTGCACTCCTGAGCTTAGAAGTAAATGATGCGAGGCTTGCTCAGTATTTTGCTGTCAGCACAAGGAACGCCAGGAGAGAGTCTGGCTCCAGGGCTCAGCCTCCTGCCTAGTGTGGTCAGAAGGTGTCTGCGGAGTGCCATCTCCAATGATGGCAGCAGCTCGGCAACTATAGCTGGTACATTTCCTTTGTGAAATCACTACCTTGGGAGCAGACCATTCTGAATACCTATGGGGGAAGACAAGCTGTGCATTGCAGATTGGTGATGACAGACTGGTTCCCCATAGTCCTAGGCTACCCTTCACCCTTTTTCCAGAGCAAGGGCCTGGAGTGAAGGCAGTCTCCCCTCTGTCCCTGGAGCCTAGGGATTGGCTTTGGCTCCTGGAGGTGGAAGAGACTATAAGAGGGCGGCTGCCCAGAGCAGCTCTGTGTGTGCACAGTCTGGCCCTCTCAGGCTTTCTCTGGTCTCTTCTGTTGCACTGCGCCTTACCCCCAGCCGGCCGGCCAGCCAGCCTCCCACTCAGTGGATGAGTTTTGGAGTGGCGGGTGTGATGTTTTTGTGATTAGGGCAGCTTGTGGTGGCCACGGTGGCAAGCTAGGTTTTGGAGTCTCACTCTACCTTTGTTCACCTGGCTCTTGGCCTTGCCCTGTGGGAATGTAGGCCAGGCTCAGCAAGCCATGTCCCACTACATTTTCCCCTTAGAAGGAAGGGCCAGCTGCCAGTTGAATCAGCAACTAGTCCGCAGCACAGTCTTGTAACTGCATGAAGCCAGATAATTGTCTGTGAGCGGAGCTGGAACAGAGAGCTTCAGTCAGTAAGAACCTACAGGTTGTTGAGTTGTGACCATAGACTATTCTGGCAGGGAATTACCTCCAGGCGTGGGCGAGGGAGAAGGTTGATTGCTGTCTTTATAGTTCCACTGCCCTGACCAAGTTTCCTCATTCTAAATGTGTAGTGTCCATCCCTCATGTAATAGTGGTTTCTGGCCCAAAGTGAGACTGTCCTTTCAGTTGGAGAAGGGCACAGAGGCAGGCCAGATGGAAAGGCCAGAAGTGCTGATTGCCCAGCCATTGGGACAACCTGTTCTTGCCCCCCTCCCCTAATGGAGCCAGAGGGAAGACTGGCTGATGGGTGTCTGTGGATGAGGATATAGTAGGGACTGGTGCTCCCACCTCCCTCTGGCCAAAGATGGGGCTCTGCCCACTGTGTGCCTGTACCTCCTTGGCTTCCCAGATGGAGAGGTAGCAAATTTTTTAAAAAGAAAAACGAAAACAGTGAACTGTTGTATTGGAGGAGGTGGGAAGGAAGATGGGAGAACGGTTTGGGGTGGTGTGTGTGTGGGGGTGGGGGGGGGTTGTATTGGAGGAGGTGGGAAGGAAGATGGGAGAACGGTTTGGGGTGGTGTGTGTGTGTGTGTGTGTGTGTGTGTGTGTGTGTGTGTGTTGGTAGTTGTCTGTAACTTTCCTTAAGTGCTTTTTTTTTTAACTTTTTTAAGTAAGCTGCGGGCTTTGGCTTAGAAAACCCCGGGGGGGTGTAGGGGGCAGAAACCTGAGGCTGCTGCCCTTTATCTGCCTTCATGGTACTGTCCCTTTCCCCCAGCTCCTCCCTGACCCCATGAGCCAGGCCTCAGACCTTCCAGCTAACTGCTTCCCATGAGCCACTACTCTGTTGTCAGCCTATAACCAAAGGAGCTGGGGGTCTGGGCCTGGTGACCAACCCTTCTCAGCCCACTCAATCAGGGTGCTCCCCACCTGCAGGCAGGAGGCAACACCCTATCTGCTACCATCAGCCCCTTCCAGAGCCCACTGCCCCGCCCTGCCCTGTCCAGTCCAGCCATACCCTGCTCTGCCCCATCTGGGGATGCTCTGCTCAGGGATGGGCCGGTAGGGCTACCCCAGCCTCCCTGCTAAGCAGAGACTCTGGAAACCTCTGGGGTCCTGTTTTCTGGCCATGTGATTCCAAGGGTGCACATGGGCCCCTTGGGTGTCTGAACAGAAGGGCATGGGAGGGAGGGCTGCACCCCTGCAGTCCTGCTCTGCTGATCTAGCGGGCAGCTGCCCACCCCACCCCGCACCGCGGGCTCCTGAGTCGGCAGATTAAGCATTTTATAAATTGTATTTTAAATACATGTTTTAAACTTGTCAGAGCCTTGTCCTCATTTCAGTCCCTGGCCTCCTAACTTCTTGCTGTGGCTGCTTATTTAACCACTGGGAGCTACCTCTGCTCAGTCCCAGGGAGGGGCTCGCTTTCTGTTAGAGAAGTAGGTCTAAGGTGGTGTGTGTGTTGGGCGGTAAGAACCCACACCCTTAGGCTCCAAGGGAAGGGGACCCCTAGGCCCTGGGGCTCTGTTGGTGAGAACATGGGCGAGGCCCTTCCTGCTTTTCCATGGGGTCTGCCCCTCTCAGGGGTCTTTCCCAGGTACTTCCTTATGTTCCCCATTCCCTTTGAGCAAGGAGGGAGAATTCCTGCCCTTGGGGGGCTCCTAGTCCAAAAGGAACACCTCAGCTCAGCTGGGGAAAATCCCAGCTTTGTCCTTGAGAGTACACAGGGCCATGTCCAGCCAGAGCCCCAACCCTGGGCAGGGCTTTGAGGTACATTTTGCTTTATGGGTTCCCAAGCCTAAGGGAGGCTAGGGCCCTGTGCCCTGGGAACCCAGTGGAGGGATGAGAACCTGGGTGAGGGTCTTCCTGGCACCAGGAAGCAGGTGAGTGCCCAGAGGGCAGAGGCCCCAGCACCGGGCACGAAGGCTGAGGTTCTTGGTGTTTATTGGCTTACCAGGCCACAAAAGCAAAATCTAGCTGTGGTCCCTGCCTGATGACCTATCTGTCCGCAGGTCTTAGACAGCTGTCCAGAGTCAGGACTCCGCAGGGTCAGTGGGTTCGAGCCGGCACAGAGCTGAGCCACTTCCGGCCGTCAGAACTGTGTTCCCTAGGGAGAAGGGTGGGAGGAAATGCTCCATCTCCACGTGCCCAAGGGGAGAGGACGCCTTCCCTGGGAAGCGATGAGCCAACAGTCAGGCTCAGGGGCCTGACTCCGAGTCCAGATCGCTGGAAGGGGAATGCTGCAGGGGAAGCTTCGCCCTACCCAGCTTCTACGTCTGTTTCCTGCTACACCTACCATGGAACCAGACTTGGCCAAAGGACTTGAGTGTTAAACCCCCTGATGAGAGAGGCAGGCAGTGCCAGCCTAAGAGAAAGATGATAGATACCACTGAGTCCTGGGCACAGGAAGGCATAAGTAAGTACCCTGACTCATGAATAATCCACTTGGTGCACAGGCCTTCAACCAACGTTAGTTTTTCCCCCCCTTTCTCTTTTCTCCTCCCCGGAGCAACAGTCTCCCAGGCCTCACTTCTTAGAAGGATGGATTCTTGGCTTAGGCCAAGGGCCCGGTAGGGAAGGAGGTGGATGGGCCTGGCTGGGGCCCTGGCCCTTTGGGCACCCACCTGCTTCCTGGAGATCCTGACTGGAAGTAGAGGCTATGAAAATCAGTGCTCGGGTTGCTGGGGGTGCACTGGTCCAACATGTATTGGCCGCCCTGCTTCCGGCCTACCGTCTTCTTGTCCAGCCTCGGGCAGAGTGGGATGCAGGGCACCTGGGCGTAGGGGCTCTGCAGGTTGACGGCTGGCGAGGGAGGAGGAGACGGGAGAGGGAGATGTTTCAGAATACACCCAGCCGTGGGAGGCAGGCGGACCCAGGTGAGATCCTGACTTTGCTGCCTTACGAGCTGGCTGAGTTTGGGCACATTACCTCTCCAGGCCTCTATGTAGGCTGGAGATGATAGTGGTACCCACCTCACTGTGGGAGATGAGGATTAAAGGGATAGTATGTGCAAAGCGTTCAGCTAAATGCCGAACACTGCATACGGGCTAATTACAGCTGAAAAAGCAGATGTCTTCTGTGATGGGTCCTGGCAAAGTCTGGTTGGCACACTCCAGACTCTGGGAAGCTCCTAGCCCATCACTTGGCATTCAGTAGAAATCTAATGGTACCTACCATTATGGGGAGGCCGCCTTGCCCAGTAAAAAGAGCCCAGGTTTTGGAGTAAGAGCTGGGTATAAACTCCCCTTTCTGACGTGTTGGCTGTGGGGCCTTGGACAAGTTCCTTAAACTTACCCAGTTTCAGTTTTCTGTAAAATGGGGTAAATATGTGATTATGGGGATTAAGTTCTAACGCATCTGCCAAGGACCTAACGCAGTGAGTGATGCCAGTGGGTGCTCAATCGATGAGCTGGGAGCGCTCATCACCTGGCTCTTGGGACCAACCTGTGGTCAGGGCTGAGGCACTGGGGAGAGTCCATGTGGAAGGCCTGGTCAGCGGGCTGGAGATGGGGTAATGACTGTCAGCCCGTTGACTGACACAGTTAACCCCAAAAGGGGAAACCATGTCTGTCAGCCTGGTTCTGACTTCGTAGGGGCCCAGGGAACGAGGTGAGATGTGCAGGAGAGCAGAGCCCCCACCATGCCCAGGGCCCTCACCGTAGCTCTGCTGCTTCAGCCGGTTCAGGATCCTGAGGACCCTTCGTTCTGGGACTTCCAGGCCGTCTGCCTGCTGCAGGTTGCAGGGAAGCTTCTTCCGGGACCGCAGCCGGCCTATGGCCGATTCCATCTCTCGGGCCTTCGAGGTCCCTTCCTTGAGCTTCTTCTGGTAATAGCTGGGGAGGCAGTGCCCACCCAGCTCAGCCTGGCCATGTTTAATTCACCCTCCTCTTCCCTCACTCTTCCTGGGGGCCTGTTATGTCTGGCCAGCCCTGGAGCAGGAACGCAGGCCCAGGACTTGGGAGACCTGGGTTTTAGTCCCAGCTCTGCCATTTACTTCCTGTGACCATGGGCATGTCATTGCTCTGCTTTAAGCCTCAGTCACAGTCACCCCTGCATAAAATGGGGGGTGATGATTGTCTTATCCCTGTCACTGCAAGTCACTTGACTTCTCTGAGCTTCAGGTGTCCCCTGGGTGAAAAGGATCAAAAAGTCCACACGTTATAGGGTTAAATGACTGCCCATCAAGCACTCAGCAAAGTGTGTGGTCCATGGGAAGAGCTTGGTAAATGTTACCCTTGATTTCTGTCACTGATATTTGTACTTAGATGTGCGAGTGTTTTATAAGTCAGCTGTGCAATTAACTCCTGCTCATCTTCCAGATTTCAGCTTAAGGGCAATCTCTTCCAGAAAGTTCTCTCTCCTCCCGCCGACTAGCTAGGCTCCCACTGTGGGCCCCAATAACCTGTGCTTATTCCATTGTAACCCATAGCCTACTTTATTTTAACACATCACTACTTGCGCCTTTTCTCCACTAGCCTGCAGCACCATTCATTCATTCATTCATTCAGTAAATATTAGTGGATTGTTTACTTTGTACTGACCACTCATCTAAGTACTTGGGAAAGACTGGTGCAGGGTATATTTATTTAGAGTCCCTGATCACAGTCCTTTGGCCCCACCTCTCACTGTAGCCATTGCAGCAGCAACCACTTCCACCAGGGCTTCCACCTGCTTGAGCACACCTGACATGATCTTGCCTCAGGCTTGAGCCCCTTGCTTCCTGCCCCAGAGCTTCTCTGATCCATGTGCAAACCAAAGTGCAGGGGAATTAAACACCTATCGGGGGCCACATTTGATCAAAGGAGCCAACAGCTGAAGTATACAGGCTTCTCTCCCCTGACTGGTTCTGAGCCACCGTTCATAGTCTCCTCAATAGCACATCCTGATATTGGCTTCTCCTTTGCTGTTCATGTCCCTTCCCCATCCCATTCACTGGAATTACTTTCTAAGTCAACTACCTAGGCTCATAGCTAGTGGAAGAGTTAGACCATAAGTTAAAAAAACACACAATACCATGTCAGTAGTTACAGGTGCTCTAAGGGAAAGTCAAAGTAGGTAGTGGGTTGTGAGGAGCTATTTTGCTCACAGTGGTCAGCAAAAGTCTTGGAGGTGGTGGCATCTGAGCAGAATAAGGGGAGGGAGCTACCCAAATGGGTATTTAGAGGGAGTGACATGTGAAAAGGCCAGGAGGTTGCAAAGAGCTTGGTGACCTCTGGGAACAGCAAGGAGGCAAGAGGGGCTCGAGACTGGTGTGTGAGGGAGAAGGGGAGATGTGGGCAGCAAGATGGCGAGGCCAGACAACCTGGGGCTCTGTAGGTAGTGGTGTTGGGAAACTCTTAGGACTTAAGCTGATGGTTCTGCTAGGGCCTCTGCCTATCCCTGGGGCCTGTAATTTTGGGGTTTATTGGGCTTCCCATAGGGAAAATAGAAAATGAATACCAGAGCCCTCACATGGAAATTGGATGTAGATCTCTGTGTAAAACTGGGACCTAAAAAGGCAGTGCACCAAATAAAAGATGGACTAGAAAATAACTTCACCCCACAGAGACCAGTAGGACATGAGCAGTGTGTGCACAACTTTGTCACAATTTCAAAGGAAATTGCCTACTTCCCAACTCTTCTTTTCCCCCTCCCTGTGGCCTTGAATTCAGGTGTGTTGCTGGTAACTTAGCTTAGGATCGACCTAGGGAATGGTGGGAAGAAGCTGGGTGCTTGGGGGGACCTTGTCTTCCTGCCTGCTTCCTCCAGACTGTCAATATAAGAGAGGAATAAACTATCTTGTTTGAACTATAGAACATTGGGTCTATTCCTTAACTAAGACACCTGGAATTCTATACCCAGCTAACCTATTAAGTAAATTTGAGGGTAGAAAAAACACTTTCACAGATTGGCAAAATCTCAAAAATTTCACCTCCCACATATGCTTGCTTAGGAAGCTACTGAAGAACACACATGCTTTCAAAATGAAGGCATGAACCAAAAAAAGAAAAGGAAGATGTACATGCAGAAAATGGGATCTAACACAGGAGAGAGGCAAAGGTAAAGGGAGATCCCACAATGGCAGTGCAACTGCCATAGGACAACTAGTTTAGATTGGATCTCTATAGCTTAAATGACAGAAATTTTGAGGGCCGGCATACCTGTTGTTGAAGTACTATTGCCTTTATAACCCCAAAATGTTACAGGGCAAACATGCTCCCTTTTAGGAAAAAAAAAAGAGTAAGACATGCAGCAAACAGAATCCTAATTAGAGGGAAGGAAGAAAGGGTTCCTAGGATGGCAGGCTCCCAAGGTGGCAGTTCTACAGCAGGCCTAAAAAGATATTAATCCTAAGCAAGAAGAATGGAATTATTTAGAACATGCCTCCATCCAACAAAAAGGAATACTAGGAAGGTGCAGAAATGATCAGTGAATTAAAAAAAAAAAACACAAAACAAGGCAATAACCCATTTTAGGAAATTTTAAAGGAAGTGAAATTGTAGTATATTAATAAAAAAACCATATACTTACTTAGTAAAAAATGATGCTATATTGGAATGGGGAGTGGGAAGATGGTGGGATAATTGTATTAGCTAAATCCTTACCATCATCGGAAGTCAATAGATAAAAGTCTAAAAATCTAACCAAAATATCGTAGTATATGCATATTACTTAAAAATAAGGAGGGAGCCAATGCTTGCCTTTGGAAGAAAGACTTCAAAGAGTGGGGGATATGATATATCAGTTGAGTGTTAAGCAAAAGGAAGTTGGTATAGCCATACTAATATTTTAAAAACTAGGCCTTAAGACAAAATGCATTACTAGAGACTAAATTATAAAATGTTCAATTCATCAGGGAATACAAAATTCTAGACATGAAATGTAAAGCAAAACCTGATATAACTACTAGGAGAAATAATTCCACCATCACAGAAGTGTTAATAAATAACTATTCCATTCTGCCATTGTAGCATCAAAGAATCCATAGATGGTATGTAAATGAATGGCTGTGGCTGTGTTCTGATGAATGTTTATAAAAATAGATCAGGCTGTATGTGGCCTGCAGCCCATAGTTTGCCAACCCTTGCCTACTGTAGACCTTTCCCTGAGACTAAAATCCCAGGAGAAATAGCATTTGAAATTGAGTCTTACCAAGCTAAAAAGCTTAGGAGAAATCTGGACTTTTCACAATTATGCCCTAATAAAGTAAAAAAGCAAGCCTACACAAATTCATGATAATCAGCTAGTAACTGAGCTGCCTACAAGAACAAAAATTAACACTTATTAAAGGAAGATAACAGAATCTAGTTTTTAAACCATATCATTCAAAATGTCTAGGAAGTAAGAAATCACCAAACTGTAAAGAAACAGGAAAATGTGGCGCATAGTAAGGAGAAAAACAATGCATAAATAACAATCCTGAGATGACCCAGATGTTGGATTTAGTAGACAGCAGCATTAAAGGAGCTATTAAAAATATGTTCAGATAATTGAAGGAACGTGCGATCTTAATGAATGAAAAGACAAACTATAAACAAGAAACAAATGGAAATTCAAGAACAGAAAGTATAATAACTAAAATGAAAAAGTCATTGAATGAGCTTAAGAGCAGATTGGAGATAACGGAAAAAAGGAATTAGTAAACTTGAAGACAGATCAATAGAAATCCAATTTGAAGAAGAGGGGGCTGGGGGGAAGACAAATGAACAGAATTCTGTTCCTGGCCATGATGGAACAACTAGTACTGAACTTGTCCTAGTGCCATAAATAGATACATGAACAAAATACATGATGCTGTTGTCTGAGACTGGACAACAGGCAGCACAAGAATGATCTGTGAGAGGAGGAGAGAAGCCATGAGGTGAGCCTTATGATCTCCCTAGAATTTTTTCTGGTGGTACTTCCTGGACTGCAGGGCAGGAAGTAATATCCCAAGCAGAAGACAATTAGGTAAGGAGACAGACATTGGAGTTTGGACAGATGGAGGCCATCTTTAGCGTATCAGAATACCAAAGAGAGAGAAAGTTGCAAAATATGCATGGCGTACTCTAATGTGTGAACCATCCAATCAGATCCCTCCTTTTAAGACTTAACCACCCTCAAGAGAGCCAATCCATGCCTTGGCTTTCTCCCACCTTCATGTAATTTTCCGTCCCCTCAATTTCAAATGCATAAAAGAAACTGCAAATTTGTCATTCTGCCCAATAGGGGGTGTGCAGGAGGCAGCCAACCAATCAACGTGATTCTCTCTCATCATTGATGTATCTATCTCTCTCCCTCTCCCTCCCTCTTTCTGAAATGAATAGAAACATTTTTTTAAAGTCATGTATAGTCAATGCAAAAAGCATGGTGCACCCAGGAGAGTAGAAGGCAAAAATTACAAACTCCTGAGTTACAAGCTCCCAGAACTTGAATCCAAAGGCAGTAATCCGAGTTCATATCCCAGGTCCACCACTGACTATTCACGTGATCTTGGCAAAGTCTCTTAGCATCACTAAGCCTTAGTTTTCCCAACTAGAAGTGAGGATAACTATAATACCTATCTCATGGGAGATAAAATGAGGCAAAGAGCTTAGAACAGGCCAGGCATATAATAGGTGCTCACTAAACATCAACAACTATTATTTCTTAAATCATTGGTTATTTTTCCTCAAATAAACTCATAAAAATTCTCTAGGTTTGGGTGTTTTTATGTCAACATAAGTGTACTAGAAATTGTATAAAAATTTCAGGAAGTCTGATATGCCTTGGTATAATGTTATCAGTCATAATTACAGTTATCTTAAAATGCTGTACATCACAGACACAATCAATTCTCATCAGATCTTTAACCTGGCCATTTTAAGTCTTTCCTAATTCACAGTTATTGTTTTATTGATTCTTCTCTGAAAGCCTTTACAATTAACTAAAGGTAAAAAATACTTCAAGGAAATGTATGCCAGACTCTGGTAAGTACTCTGGATTATAGGTCTCTGATAAGTTTAAGATCATACCACTGAACTGGGTGAGAATCTTCAGAATTCTGATGAAAAAAGTGATGGGTTCATAAAACTGCTAACTCTAGATAAGTAGAATAGAAATCAGTTACATGAGAATGACTAATGAGGATGATTGTAATTTTATGACGTTTTTTGTTGGAAACATTGTTGGTTCCTTTTGCTTTTCAGATTTAAGAAATCCTTTTTCTCATGTAAGCTGCCTATAACTAATAACAATTTGGTAAATTATACCTTTGTAAACAAAATGAAAACAACTTTTTCTCCTTGCCTGATCCCTCTAGAACAGTGGCTGGCAAACTGCGGCTCGCGAGCCACATGTGGCTCTTTGGCCCCTTGAGTGTTGCTCTTCCACAAAATACCAACTTCTGGGCACGCACGTATAGAGCTAAGTTGACTTAAAACTTTAAGTAAATTTTATTAAGTTAATTTTAGGGAACGTTGTGGGTGAAAGAAGATGTAGTGTCGAGAATTGAGAAAGGTATGTTGAGATGGTTTGGACATATAGAGAGGATGAACAAAAGGAGATAGAGGAAACAAGTATACAAGACGAGTATGGATGTGAGAGTTGGAAGGGATCGACCTCAGCGAACGTACCTCATTCAGACTGAGAACAGTTTTTGCAAAGGCCAGCTTAGGAGCACCCTAATTAAGTTAATAACAATGTACCTACCTATATAATTTAAAAAACATTTGGCTCTCAAAAGAAAT
>NW_006293088.1:2434630-2436776 GCF_000327345.1 Myotis davidii | reverse complement strand
TTAAGAGGGATTTAAAATGCATTCACTCATTTGCTGGAGGGACAGTGGGCCATAACGATTAAAACCACCATCTTTATTGTGAGTACATTTTGGCAGTATCTACCAACATTTTAAACCAGTGGTTCTCAACCTTCTGGCCCTTTAAATACAGTTCCTCATGTTGTGAACCAACCATAAAATTATTTTCGTTGCTACTTCATAAATGTAATGTTGCTGTTATGAATCGTATTGTAAATATCTGATATGCAGGATGGTCTTAGGCGAACCCTGTGAAAGGGTCGTTTGACCGCCAAAGGGGTCGCAACCCACAGGCTGAGAACCGCTGCTCCAGAATTAAAAACTCTTTGGAATATTTTTATTTTCTTAAGTATTTTTATTTTTATATTAATATAGTTACATAAATTTAATAAGAATCTATTCTCCTTGTTATAGAACATACGAAAAATATTGTTATCAAGGTTTTGACACTAATGTCATGTTTTTTGTTGTTAATCCTCACCCAAGGATATTTTTCCATTGACTTTTCTAAAGAGAGTGGAAAGGAGGGAGAGAGACAGAGAGAAACATCGATGTGAGAGAGAGACATTGATTGGTTGCCTCTCACACATGCCCTAACCAGGGCCAGGGATTGGATCAAGCCTGCAATTGAGGTACGTATGTGCCCTTGTTGGGAATCAAACCCAGGATCCTTCAATCCACAGGCTGACACTTTATCCACTGAGCCAAACTGGCTAGGGTGGTAATGTCATATTTGAAAATGATAAACATAGATCAGATATGACCAGGCAGTTTTAAAGAACTAAAGTTGACTTTATGGAGGCACTGCTTAGGAAGTACAGCTTAAAATACTGCCTGCTACCTGA
The DNA here is from genome assembly GCF_000327345.1 of Myotis davidii. Taxonomy (NCBI): domain Eukaryota; kingdom Metazoa; phylum Chordata; class Mammalia; order Chiroptera; family Vespertilionidae; genus Myotis; species Myotis davidii. The sequence continues at coordinate 2,435,913 of NW_006293088.1, read as the reverse complement.
ATTTCAGAGTTCCTGGTCTTATAGATCAGTAAAGGTCACTTCCTGGCAAGCTGAAAAATCTCAGGACATTTTTGGGGACCTCGAGAAAAGTAGAATTCACCCAAGTCTATATGTACTGCAGGCTACATCTGATAGCAAGATGATGATGATGATGATGATGATGATGAATAAAGTATAGTACGCCCTGGTTGGTGTAGCTCAATGTCTGTTAGAGCATTGCCAGCGCACCAAAGGGTCTCGGGTTCAATTCCTGGTCAAGGGAACGTTACCTGAGTTGCACATTTGATCCCCAGCCCCAGTCAGGGCACATGCGGGAAGAAGCAACCAATGGATGCGTCTCTTTTTCACATCAATGTTTCTCTCTCCCTTTCTCCCTTCTACTCTCTCTAAAAATCAGTAGAAAAAATATCCTCAGGTGAGGATTAACAACAACATCAAAGTGTAGTTGACATGTAATAATTAATTTCAGGTGTACAACATAGTGGTTCAGTATTTATATTCCTTACAATGTGATCACCACAATCAGTCAAGTAACAAAGTTACATACAAAGTTATTATGCTAATATTGACTATTTTCCCTATGCTGTACATTTCATCCTGTGATTTTTTTTTTAAATGACTGGAGGTTTGGCCCGGCCAGTGTGGCTCAGCAGTTGAGCATTGACCTAGGAACCAAGAGGTCACTGGTTCAATTCCCAGTCAGGACACATACCCAGGTAACAGCAAAAATGAAAGAAATATGTCAACATTTGGAAGGTACACAGTATTTTCTAAATGACTAGTGCATATTACAAAAGCATTCATGGGAAAAGACCCATTCAAACTACAAGGCTGACCAATAGACTTTTATTTACAAGAGTCCAAAAACTTCATTGCTCTGATTTCAGATTTCAGATTGCAAGCAACCTTTAAGACACTACCATTTGTCAAATTTGGTGTAGTCTCAAAGAAAAATATCCACATCATTTGTGGCTATTAAATGAAAAGGCTATTAAAATATTCCTCTCCAATTACATATGTATGTGAGGCCAGATTTGTTCATATACTTCAAGTAAAACAACATATTGCAACAGATTGAATGCAGAAGTAGATATGAGAATCCAGCTCTCTTATGCCCGATGTTAAGAGATTTGCAATATTGTAAAAAAAAATGTCATTCTTCTTACGGACCTGTTTTGTTGTTTTGGAAAACAGTTATTTTTCATTAAAAAAAAAATAAATGAACAGGTGCCAAAACACTAGGTGCTATTTCTATGTCCCCAGCCCTCCCCCTTCCCACCGCC
>NW_006293088.1:2431720-2434134 GCF_000327345.1 Myotis davidii | reverse complement strand
CGGCCTCCTGGGGAGAGAGTCTGAAATGATCAGTGTCCCAGCCACTTCTTTCAACTTACTGTTCAGCATCTTGTTCATCCCCTTTTTCATCATGAATTCTAGATGAGCCTCTCTTCTCTATCTCGATATTATAAAATTTTAAAAATATGTATTTTTTACTGATTTCAGAGAGGAAGGGAGGAAGGGAGAAAGAGAAACATCAATGATGAAAGAGAATCATTGATCGGCTGCCTCTTGCACCCCCCTCCTCCACCAGGGATCGAACCCACAACCCAGGCATGTGCCCTTGACCGGAAGCGAACCCTAGACCCTTCAGTCCATAGGCCAGTGCTCTATCCACTGAGCCAAATCAGCTAGGGCATCAGCAACTATTATTATTATTATTGCCATTTGATAGTCACTGCATGAGAATACATATGCACACATATTCCCACTTTGGCCTTCAGGGCCCCGCTAGACTTGTCTCCAACCTCCCCTAGTGGCCAGACCCTCTAGCACTAATCTGCTCTCCCACCAGGAGCCACATCCTTCCCAGGCTGCTCCCTCGTCCTAGAATTTTCTCCACCCCCTCCAGCTCCTTTACTTAATACTTTCCCTTGACCATCCTATCCTCAGAGAAGTCAGGTCTACCCAGGTCAGATCCTCTCAAACACTCTCCTAAAAACCCCCATACTTCAACCACACACTCGGAAGATCTGGAATGTAATGGAGGTTCTTTCTGGGAGGCAGGAACTGGGCCTGTTGTGTTCGGCACTGTCTTCTGGGCTTAAGACAGGTAGGTCTTAGCAACTGTTCTCTGAACTACCTGACGAATGAATGAATAATCTCCAGTCCTTAAAGGCCCCCTCTGGGGGTGCTCAATACTTATTCCCATGTCACAGATGAGGCCTGATGCACAGAGAAAAGAAGCCTGTTGCCAAGGGTCACATAGGGGCCGAGCTGGGGTCAATTCCTGGCTTGAGCGTGAAGATTTGCATTTGTGCAGTGATGGAGGAAGCTGTGGTCAGGAACCCAGGCCCTCCACAGCCCACTGCTCCCCAGGTTCTGCGTCTAGCCAATCAAACCATGTGTAACACTAGCAGCTAATGCCTTCTGGACGCATTCTCTGTACCAGGTGTCTGCTCAATGCTTTGCCTGGATTAGCTCATTAAATCTTTTCAGCACAGATGGGTATCACCATCAGCTCCACTGTACAGATGGGGAAACTGAGGCCTGGTGAACTTCATTGACTCATCCAAGATCATCCAGTTGGTAAAATGAGTGAACAAATCACAGGGGAATGTCCGATGAAGCACACACAGGGCCCAAAAGGAAGGGATCTCAGGTCACCGTACATCTTGGGGTGAGGAGGTAGGTCTTGGTCATCTCAGTCACCAGAACCGGGCACTGAGTAGGTAGGTGCTCAGGGAGTATTACCTTTCAGGTCCAGTGCAAAATGAAAAGGCAGAAAACATTATTAAGAATTTCTAGACTGTCCCTGGCTGGGTAGCTCAGTTGGTTAGAGCATTGTCCCCAATACGCCAAGGCGATCAATGTTTCTCTCTCCCTTTCTCCCTTCTACTCTCTCTAAAAATCAGTAGAAAAAATATCCTCAGGTGAGGATTAACAACAACATCAAAGTGTAGTTGACATGTAATAATTAATTTCAGGTGTACAACATAGTGGTTCAGTATTTATATTCCTTACAATGTGATCACCACAATCAGTCAAGTAACAAAGTTACATACAAAGTTATTATGCTAATATTGACTATTTTCCCTATGCTGTACATTTCATCCTGTGATTTTTTTTTTAAATGACTGGAGGTTTGGCCCGGCCAGTGTGGCTCAGCAGTTGAGCATTGACCTAGGAACCAAGAGGTCACTGGTTCAATTCCCAGTCAGGACACATACCCAGGTAACAGCAAAAATGAAAGAAATATGTCAACATTTGGAAGGTACACAGTATTTTCTAAATGACTAGTGCATATTACAAAAGCATTCATGGGAAAAGACCCATTCAAACTACAAGGCTGACCAATAGACTTTTATTTACAAGAGTCCAAAAACTTCATTGCTCTGATTTCAGATTTCAGATTGCAAGCAACCTTTAAGACACTACCATTTGTCAAATTTGGTGTAGTCTCAAAGAAAAATATCCACATCATTTGTGGCTATTAAATGAAAAGGCTATTAAAATATTCCTCTCCAATTACATATGTATGTGAGGCCAGATTTGTTCATATACTTCAAGTAAAACAACATATTGCAACAGATTGAATGCAGAAGTAGATATGAGAATCCAGCTCTCTTATGCCCGATGTTAAGAGATTTGCAATATTGTAAAAAAAAATGTCATTCTTCTTACGGACCTGTTTTGTTGTTTTGGAAAACAGTTATTTTTCATTAAAAAAAAAATGCATGAACAGGTGAAAA